>NC_051318.1:88233993-88582765 GCF_015220235.1 Choloepus didactylus
GGATTTGTCTACCTACATGTTCTAAAGGCAACTTAGACATTCATATCTAAAGCAAAACTTATTGTATTCCTCATCCCATAAATGAATTCTTCATAATTCCCCTTGTATTCATCTACTCCATCACCCAGACCAGAAATTTCTTTCTCCCCCTTACTTCCATTAAAACACCATTCATCCTTAACAAGTCTTACCAGTCCACCTCCTAAATCTCTCTGGATTTGTCTCTTTCTCTCCGTTCTCTCCCCTTATTCCAAAGCTCCAGCCAACTCAAATACTTGCATTTCTCCAAAGGTGTTATCTCCCTCTTTCACTCAAGTGCCTCCGTATATTAAAATGCCTTTTTCTCCTCCGCTTACTCCTACTCTTTGAGATTTACCTTAGGGCTTGTTTCCACTAGGAAACCTTCTCTCTTTCCCCCAGTGCTGAATTAGAACCCCCTGATATGCTGTGTTACAGTTATTTGGGATGAACTGTGACAACTTCCCTTGACTCACTTGGTTTCAATGCATCTGTGGGGACAGTTCCACGTGATTTGCCAACACCCCACATCAAGTCCTCTCTGAAGTGTCTCTTTGCTTTGTTGTCTCAGAGCTTTCTCTGGATCCATGGAACTCTGTTCAGCCTGGTTGCAGAAGAATTGGGGGGGGGAAGTAATACCCCAGAGGCAACCCCCAATTGATAGGGCACAGGTACCAGCAGACAGTGCCACAGCTTCTCCATCCTCCAGAGGGATAATTCTGGGGGATTGCACCCCACTGGCCATAGACACTCACTAAAGTCCATTATTAGCTATTCTCCTTCCTTCTCCTATTCTCCACACTTCTTCACTTCTGCTTCCTGATCTGATTAGGGGACTAGGGTGCCTAAAATAAGCCATATTATAATAGTACCCAGTCTATACCACTGTCATAACATTTATCACATTGAATCATCATTGCTGCTTTGCCTTATTCATCTTTGCCTCTTCGATGCCCAGTGCCTGATTTAGGGCCTGGATTAGAAGAGCGATTGTGTAAAATACATAACAGCAGGTAGGAGAGAGGGAGAGAGAGAAAAATATGAAAGGAAAGAGGGAAGGAAGACAGACTGTTGGCCAACATCACTTTTGCCCATTGCTGGCGATTCCCATTGCTATCCTTTTCACTTTGCAAAGGCATAAAGTTTGAAGGATGCATTCCAAAAAGAATATTAGGGGAAAGCCATCTGAAAAGTAAGACACACCTACAGGTGCACTTTTTGTTTGTTGTTTATGATAAAGTGATTATGAGATGATGCCCCTTCATTGTAACCACTACACTGTCTCAGATTTGCTGTGAACAACTGGCCAGTGATTTGGCAGAGCAATAGTTCTTGGGGGGGATCAGAGTAGAAAGAAATATCTGGGTTGCAGGAAGTGATAGAGATGGAATCAGAAGAGGCATTTCCATCGACCATTTTCAACTTCCTCAGGAACTTTGTAAGCAAGATAGAGTACCCAAGGTGGGAGTCAAAGTAAGCTGGAGCTCAGGGGGATGTTAAAAAAAAAAAAAACCTGAATCTTTTACTGGAATTTCACAGATGATTTCTTCAAAACAACTTTAAATGAGAGCATGCTTCACTAGTGAATAATATGATGCCCTAGCACATAATTA
The DNA here is from genome assembly GCF_015220235.1 of Choloepus didactylus. Taxonomy (NCBI): domain Eukaryota; kingdom Metazoa; phylum Chordata; class Mammalia; order Pilosa; family Megalonychidae; genus Choloepus; species Choloepus didactylus. Next base: position 88,235,625 of record NC_051318.1, read on the forward strand.
TTTATGAAGTTCTCACCACAATGGCACCTAAGCACTTCAGGGATATTTGATGCATGACTTGGATGCACCAAGAGCTTCGTTAGACTTGGGGTGCTTTTATAAATGTAATAAAGGCAGATGTTTAAAACAAGAAACACCCCACTGCCAAGGCCGAGGCATTTGCAAATGTTCGATTGTTTGCAACTACCCAAACCAACCTTAGGAGAAATACTTGGAATAGAGCATAAATAAATGTCCTAAAATCTCTTGGGCTCTGAAGGGGATTTGTACTGGGAAATAAAACAGTAATTTAGGAGAAACAAGAATTAGTCATAGCAGACTCTTCTACCTCCCTTTTGATTTGTTTCTTTTTGCCTTTCTCTTCTATTTTAATGCTTTTTATTCTGCTATTCTTGCCCCCCATGCTCTTTTGTTTATATTCAGAAAATCCAGATTGGCAGGAATCCTTGAGTCAAATCATTTCCTTTGAAAGAGATCTATGTGGTTGCAGATATTCCTTTCCTGATCTATTTCACTAAGGCACAGACTGCATAGAGGATTTGCATGAAAAATAAATGTTTTTAAAAACTTAAAAATACAGCTATATTTGGATCTGTGAGCTATTAACAGCAGGAAACCTGCAAGATTCTAAAACCTGCCATTTCCTTCTTATTATCTCTGTTTTACAAAGCATCATGTGTACTCTCATCAGAAACTATCTCAGTTCTACCAGTTCAAGAAAATTTACCTTAACATAACATGCACGCTTTGGATTTTTCTGACTTTACCCATGATATCACCTCAGAGATGATACATACCACTCAGTTCAATTTGCATCATTACACAAAAGGGACTCTCCTTGGAAACCTCTTATGTGCTTCTAAAACATAATGGCATTTCAAAGAAATGTGTTCTTTTAAGATAATAACTGCTGTTAACTCCCCCACTAGAACTTGCTGAAGTATTTGACAATTAACCTAACTTACCACTGGCTTGAAATGATTTGACAGTGATTTAACTCTTTTGGGAAATGCTTTTCTTTTCTTTAAATTACTGTGAAGCTTTTTTATTTTGCCTTTTCAATGTATTTAGTGCATTTATATCCCATCTCTATTCTTCCTCTACATGTACCCCTTGGAGTACATTTTTTTAAATCGTGGTAATATATATATTATACATATAAAATACAAATTTCCCATTTTAACCATTTTTAAATGGGTAATCCAGTGGCATTAATTACACTTACAAGGTTGTGCTATCATCATCACCAAGACTTTTTCATGACCCCAAATAGAAACTCTGTGCCTATTAAGCAGTAAATCCCTGTCTCCCCTCCCCTTGCCCCTTGGTATCTTCAAATCTACTTTCTGTCTGTATTAATTTGCTTTTTTAAATATTTAATATAGGTGGACTCATACAATACTTGTCCTTTTGCTCCTGGCTTATTTCACTCAACAACGCTTTCAAGGTGCATCCACATTCTGGCACGTATCAGAACTTCTCTCCTTTTTATGGCTGAATAATGTTCCACTGTGTGTATAGACCACATTTTGTTTATCCATTCATTTGTTGATGAATACTTAGGTTGATTCCACCTCTTGGCTGTTACAACTAATGCTGCTATGGACATTTGTGTACAAGCATCTCTTCTAGTCCCTGCTTCAATTTTTGGAGGTGTACACCCAGCAGTGGTATTGCCAGGTCCTATGAAAATTATACGTTTAACTTTTTGAGGAACCACCAAACTGCTTTACTAACTCAGTTTTAGTTATGTGTTTTTGTGGTTCGTAAAAACATACTGCCTAGTAGATTCTCTCTACTATATCCCTTCCAACTGCTCATTCCAGCCTCCTCCTGAATGTTTTCAGTGTCAGAGACTGTGCTACTTCCTACTAGCTATCCCACTTAAGGCAGCCCTTTGGGAAAGTTTTTCCTCCTGGCCTGACTTACTGTGTTGTCCTGCAGTAATCTCACTGCCTGCAATTACATCATGATACCCCCTTTGGAAATCCAGTGCTTTCAAAACTAAAATTACAATAAGTGGGTTAAAAATAGACAACATATTGACTTATCAGATAAACCACTAAATTCTGTTTCATTATCAACATAAATTTAGTTGCTAAACCCAGATTCTCCTGTCTCCACCGTGTCATTCAAGGCTATCCCTTTCCTGATTTTTTCACACTATGTTATCCTAACAATTATCTCACTGGGCTTCCTGCCTATAGCTCTCAGTAACTACCACCCAAAAGATGCTGTTTTATGAACATCAGAGGGGTAAATATGCTGTGGGCTTATCACCCATGTTCTAGTTTGCTAATGCTGCCAGAATGCAAAACACCAGAAATGGATTGACTTTTATAAAGGGGTTTATTTGGTTACACAATTACAGTCTGAAGGCCATAAAGTGTCCAGGGTAACACATCAGCAGTCAGGTACCTTCACTGGAGGATGGCCAATGGTGTCCGGAAAACCTCTGTTAGCTGGGAAAGCATGTGGCTGGTGTCTGCTCCAAAGTTCTGGGTTCAAAATGGCTTTCTCCCAGAACATTCCTCTCTAGGCTGCAGTTCCTCAAAAATGTCACTCTTAGTTGCTCTTGGAGTGTTTGTCCTCTCTTAGCTTCTCCAGAGCAAAAGTCTGCTTTCAACGGCCATCTTCAAACTGTCTCTCACCTGCAGCTACTCTCTCAGCTTCTGTGCATTCTTCAAAGTGTCCCTCTTGGCTGTAGCAAGCTCGCTCCTTCTGTCTGAGCTTATATAGTGCTCTGGTAAACTAATCAAGGCCCATGCTGAATGGGCAGGGCAACATCTCCATGAAAATTATCCAATCAGAGTTATCACCCACAGTTGGGGGGGGGTGGCGCATCTCTGTGGAAACAACCTAATCCAAAGGTTCCAACTCAATCAACACAAACATGTCTGCCCACACAAGATTACATCAAATATAATGGTGTTTTGGGGGACATAATACATTCAAACCGGCACAACCCACTTACATCGCCTTGGCCATTTTCATTTCATGAGATGAAATTATAATAAACCATAAAGCCTGCCTAAAATAGAGAAAAAGGTCACCCGGGGGCAGTCTGTGGTGCAGATGTGGGGTAGACAAACCCTTTGCCTTGCATATGATGTGTGAGATGCCCTGGTCTCCTAACACAACCCTGCGTTTCTGTCCTCAGCCCCCCACAGTCCACCGAAATCACAGCAGCCAGTTGATGCTTCTAAAATCTCTGTCATTTCTACTCAAACCCATGCCCTGGGCTCCCTGTCTCCCTCAGGGTAAAAACCTAAGTCCTCATCGTGACTGAAAGACCTTCTCGAAGGGCTTCCCTGTGATTTCTGCAGCCTCTTCTACTACTGGCCCCGAGCTCATGCCTCAGTGGCACCCCTGATGTTCCTCAAATACTTCAGCCCCCAGGATGACTTTGCTCCTGTTATTTCTTCAGCTTGGAATTCCTTTCCCCCAGAGAGCTGAACTTTGCTCAAATGGCACTTTTCATTTTTTCACCCTCCTTCAACCCTACCAATAATAATATGATGATGCTAACAATGATAGTGACTAATAAAAATGTCATCTTTCCAGCCATTATGCAAGATTAACAAATGGTCCCTTCCCCACTCAGTCACAATTTAAACTGTGTAAATGCGGTAGTTGAGGAGACATTTTCTTTACTATCTCATGTGTACCACTGTGGGTAGAAAAATATTTCAAGGGTTCTGATCAATTTGGGGGGGGGGCACTCATTTAAAATGCTAGTTCCAATCACACCTTTTTTTTTTTCATTTACTTGCAGGCTTTTGCATGGACTAATGCAAAGGTGGGAGTGAATGGATTCAATTGGGTTGCTCAAAAGTCCATTTCTTCTCTTCCTGGATCTAGGGCAAAAATTTAATTCTTAACTTTATGGCTTCTTCCTGAAAAACAGTTGTTTGTTTTCAGATTCCCCCTGGTCTCACAGACCAAGTTCTCAGGGAATATCTGCACTAACCCTATTGGATTGCGCTCTTAGCTGATACTGCACCTGCTAAATGTCTCATGGTCTTCAAAGGTTTATTCGAACTCTCACACTGTTCCTCTAAGGAATATTTGTCCTACTTCATTTGTCCTTTTTTTTTGTATGTGTAATTGAAGCATGCAATACACTCGATTGCAAATATGTCTTTGTCTGCTTAACTTCATATACTCTGGCTCTTTAAAGACTGGATCTTTAAAAATTATTATAAAATGAATCCATGCTCAAAAATTCAGACAGTGTGGAAAAGTCCCCAGTGCTCCCATCTCTTCCCTTCCAGTCCCCAGAAGTATCCCCTGTGAAATGCCTGAAATACCTTCCTGAATTTCTCTATTTATAAGCAAGCATCGATCTATACATAGCAGTCATTATTATTTTCAGGATGCCATGGCATTCAAGAGTGCAAACATTGTAACTTTTTAAAAATAACATCTTAATATCTATTTTGAGCACCAGTTTTTCTAAGTGGCAGAAAACCTGTTAGTCAATCCAAAGCAAACTCCAGCATTTCAGGGGTTTCTTGGATCATTTAGGAGTTTCCTCTGCTCTCCTACCCTGGGGGATTTGTTCTAGTTTCCAGAGGTGTTGTTGGGGAGGCGGCTAGTCACCGATCAGATCTGGACATGCTGGCAGCTGGCTCTGAGCTGCCGCCACCCGAACCACCCTCCATATTGGCATCTGGTGCAGACGAGGTGGCCGAAGCTGCCACTGCCGGCGGTGGTGCTTCAGGAGGCCCAGAGGGCCCAGCCGGCTGTCGGTTTTTCACATGAAACCTGGGGCTGCTCCCTGGGTCCCACCCAGTGAAGCTGCCCCCGACCCCTCTGCCAGACACAACTTGAACTTGTCTTTCCTCTGTTTTCCTGGGCCGTGGCAGCAAAGAGAACTCTGTGGAGACCCCAGCTGGGAAACTGAGTCATGGTTTCTCTTTCTCTTAGTTGCCCACACTATCTGAGGCTCAGAGTGAGGTGGGCAGTGTGCTGGGTTTCCCCACTGTATTGCTCCCACCAGCTCTTCTTTCTCTCTTCTTTTCTGTCCTGGAATATTTTTATATGGTCTAAGGTAGGAAAACTGGCTATTATATCAACATTCATTCTTTCAAAGCTATTACTTAACCTATTGTCTATGCCAGGAGTGTCAAAAGTCTTTTTTGAAACTAAAAAGCTGAGAATTGATTTTTTTTTTTCTGTTCAATTGTGGTCCCGAGGCCTCAAGTACTGCCTGCAGTGGGTGAAAGGGGTATATAGTGGCCACGGTGGTGGTGGTGATGGTGATGGTGGTGTGGTGGTATTGACGGTGATGGTGATGTGGTGGTATTGATGGTGATGGTGGTGATGGTGGGGGTGATGGTGGTGGTGGTGGCATGGTTGTGATGGTGATGGTGGTGGTGGTGGTGGTGGTGTGGTGGTTGTAATGGTGGTAGTAGTGGTGTTGGTGTTGGTGGCGGTGGCAGTGGTGGTAGTGGTAGTGGTGTTGGTGTTGTTGATGTTGATGGTGGTGGTGGTGGTAGTGGTGATGGTGGTGGCAATGATGGTGGTGATGGTGATGGTGGTGGTGGTAGTGGTGGTGATGGTGGTGGTGTTGATGGCGATGGTCATGGTGATGGCAATGGTGGTGGCAGTGGTGGTGGTGTTGATGGCAGTGGTGTTGATGGTGACGGTGGTGATGGTGGTGGTGGTGGTAGTGGTGGTAGTGGTGGTGTTGGTGGTGTTGGTGTTGATGGTGATGGTGATGGCAATGTGGTGGTGGTGTTGGTGGTGTTGGTGTTGATGGTGATGGTGATGGTGGCAATGGTGGTGGTGGTGGTGGTGATGGTGATGGTGGTGGTGCTGTTGATGGTGATGGTGGTGATGATGTGGTGATGGTGGTGATGGTAGTGGTGTTGATGGTGATGGTGGTGGTGATGGTGATGGCGGTGGTGGTGGCGGTGGCAGTGGTGATGGTAATTGATGTGTTGGTGATGGTGTTGTTGATGGTGATGGTGGTGGTGGTGATGGCGGTGGTAGTGTGTGGTGGCAGTGGTAGCAGTAGCAGTGGCAGTGGTGGAGGAGACAGTGGTAGCAGCAGTGGGGAGAAGGATTATTCTACCACATTTATATATATCCTTTTTTGGGGGGAACCACAAATATAATTGTTCTATACCTACTGTTCTAATGCTTCTTCCACTCAATGAAATATCATAGATATCTTTCCAAATTAATACATTTAAGTCTACCTCATACCTTTTCACAGTTGCATAATATGACATTGTCTGGCTATACGATTGTCTATTTAGTCAGTCCAGTGTTGATGGACATTTAAGTAATTTCCAAATTTTGGCTTTTCAAGCCAAGCAACAATAAATATTCTCATAAATATATATTTGCTTATTTATTGAAGATATCCAAAATATAATTTGCCAGAAATTGAATTGCTATATCAGTGTACATCCATTTTACATTTTGATACTTATTGCCATACTATCCCTACAAACATGTACCAATTTACACTCCCACCAAAACTGTATGAAAACTCCAATGTCCTACAACAACCAGTCATTTGTCAAACTTTCTAATCAATGTTAAACTGTTGGGGGTGAGGGTGGCAGAGGCACTAGAGGGACAAAAAATTGGTTTCTCTCTATTTTTAAAATTTGCATTTCTTCTTATCACAAGAGACTTCTTGGTTTCTCTTTGGGTTCCTTTTTGTGTGAATTGCTCACTCATTTCCTCAGTCTATTTTTTTTCTGTTAAGTATTTGTTTTTCCTATTCACTTGTAAAAGTTCTCTATGTGTGAAGGAAATTAAGCCTTCAGCCATTTTTCTTAATTTGCTTTGTTTATAACTTTGTTTATGTCTTTTTCCTGTATAAAAGTTTAAATATTTATGGAGTAAAATCTATGAAATCTATTAAATCTCATCTTTTCTGCCTTTGTTGCCATACCAGGAATAGCTTACCCCATTCTAATTATAAGTGACTATTAATTTATATTTTATTATATTCCTTTTTTGGTATTTTTTTCCATTTCACACAATAAACTTTTAGAATTTATTCAAGTGTGTTCCAGTTTGCTAATGCTGCCAGAAGGCAAAACACCAGAAATGGACTGGCTTTTATAAAGGGGGTTCATTTGGTTACACAGTTACAGTCTTAAGGTCATAAAGTGTCCATCAACAAAGGGTACCTTCACTGGAGGATGGCCATTGGTACCTGGAAAACCTCTGTTAGCTGGGAGGGCACGTGGCTGGAGTCTGTTTGCTCCCAGGTTGCGTTTCAAAATGGCGTTCTCCAAAATGTCTGTCTCATCTACAGCTAGCTATGATCTCTTTCTCCCTGAGCTTTTATACAGCTCCAGTGAATTAATCAAGGCCCATGCTGAATGTGTGGGGCCACAGCTCCATGGAAATCATCCAATCAGAGTTATCACCTACAGTTGGGTGGGTCACATCTCCATGGAGACAACCTCATCCAAAGGTTCCAACCCAATAAACACTATTATGTCTACCAAGAAAAGAATGCATTAAAGAATATGGCTTTTTCTGGGGGACATAATATATACAAACCAGCACAAAGTATAAGGTATAAGGTGGAGATATAATTTTATCTCTTCCCAGATGTTTCAATGTCATTTACTGAATATCATATCTCTTCCTATGGAGTGTTTTTCAGGTAAAAGTACTAAATTTAGCTACACAATCTGGGGGATTATCCAGCCCAAGGGGTCCTCATCATCATCTTTTCTCAACATTTCTGATTATCATTTCTTCCAGAAAGTAGGCAGACGTATATGTTTGCCTTTAAGTGTGCCCGGTGAGGAGAGGAGAGGAGACCACGCCAAGACAAATGACCCCAGCTGTCCATCCTTCCTCCTAAAGGATGGGACCCCACTCACCTGTGACTGGATAGGAATGGACGCCCCCTAAGGGGCCCTGCTTGTTGAAGGCACACCATTCTGTTAGCAGTGTCAGGCTTCTCGCTGAAGCTAAGGCTGGGTGTTAGCGATGACTCCGCAGCCCGATCTGTTGGAAGCAGCATGACTTCCAAGGTGTCACAATTCCAAGTAAATCACAGCCAAAACGCATGCTCTGAAAATGCCCATTACCTGTTTCTTTGGAAGACTGGAGTCCGGAGCCTTATGCCTGTTTCTTCCTTCTTCGCTGACACTTTTTGAGTAAACAGGTGGCGATGCTTTGTGATTCCTTTCTCGAGAGTGGGAGAGAGCTTCAAGTTCAGTGTAAAGTCCCTTCACAATGAACTCTAAACCCACCACATTTACAGGAACATCAATGTTACATGGAATGTTTGAAGATGAAAAGTGCTATGGGAAAAAGGGAAGGAGAGTGCGGTGAGCGGGAGAGGGAGCATCTGGAGAAGGAGCTGCAGATGGCAATTCTCAGCCAGTGGTCAGAGTAGGCCTCACCGAGAAGGTGGCATTTGAGCAAAGAGAGAGGTGAGGGAGCGAGTCATTTCTAGGCCAAAGGATCTAAAACATGGTCAAGGCCCAGCCAGGAAGCCAGTGTGGCCTGAGTTGCCAGGTGAGTGGGAGATAGAAGGAGAAGGAAACAGAGAGGTGAGAAGTGCAGCTGGGGGAGCTGGTCAGATGGGACCCCAATGGCCTACTTTCAGATTATGGAGAGAAAGCACCTCACTTTCATTGTTGTTGTTGTTTTCAGAGTCCAAATGACTAGCTATTGAAAACCAATCCACCTAACATTAAATAATTCATTTAAGCAACTTATGGAGAGTCAACTAAATTGACAATTAATGTTTCCAATACAGAACGGGCTGGGCACTTACAACTAAATAATTCAATACTCTATCATAAACGAAATAAGCTAAACATATTCAGATGAATGTTTGTTATATTACAAACTTATAATTCAAATGAATTCATATGAATATAATTCAAAGGGAAAATTATGTTGTATTTTAAACCAACTAAGTTGAACCTATTTAAATGACAACTACTTTTCAAACTCTAAAAATATTACATTACTAGGGGTGGGAGAGAAAAGGAAATGGGCAAAATAGAAGTAGGCAAGTTGTACATGGCTTTTTCCTAGCTGCTTTCTCACGGAACAAACAAATAAGCCAATTAAAACAGAAACAAGGAAATCACAAGAAACCATGCCCGCTGGCATCTTGTCACTTCCTTGAGAATTTTTATTTGCTTATTATTTGAAGAGGCACTATTGTCTCCCACAAGAGCTCAGAACCAGGAGTTGGCTTGTGTAAATGCCACTGGATCTTTGATTTTTAACTCTTTGGGTGGTTTTAAGTGCATGACTTCACTTCCAAGCCTAGAGTTCATCTTCAGCAGAAAAAGAATAATAATATTGCATTTTTAACTCTGGGACAAAGTGCTTGACAGCCTAACAAATTTTCTCCCTGTAAGACCAGGGAGAAAATAAAAATAGTGGTAGCTTACGTCAAATTGCAAATTCTGCTGATCATCAATGCTAAGTCAATTCAGGAAATATTTATCGAGTGATAAATAGGTAGAAGTAGAGAAACTTGAGAAAAGGGTTGTGGTTGGCTATGTAGGCAAATGAGAAAAGAATAAGAGAAGCTAAGGGAAGAAGGCATAGGAGGAAGCAAAATGTCTAGCAGCTTTAAATATTGCAAAGAGGTAGGGTATGTTAATACTGTAAAGTGTCCAATGGATTTGACATTTATTCATTAGTGACTTTATTAAGAATGGTTTCCATGGTGTGCAACTTTTTGAAACTTAGAAAGCACTCTCACGTCATTGTATCATTGTATTAAGTGCCCTCTGTTGAAATACTTACCGTGGTTCCTGAGCTCCTGGTTGGACCCTCATTAGTACACAGGGTATTTCACTGATGTCATGGCTGAAGTTTGAATTCAGTGGTTGGGTGGAGTTAGGTGGTATTTACTATCCTTGCTACCCCTACTTGCATTACTACTTGTTATGGGAGCCAGGAACCTCCTGGGAGAAAAAACATGGAAATTTGCTTCTACCTGAGTTTTAGGCACATGTGGATAACTGGAGTGTGGGTGGGTTAGGAGGGTATGGATGTGATGAGAGATGATGAATTCCTAGAAGATGGACTTCCTGGTAGAGAACCCTTGCGAAGGAAGGGGATGGTCACCATGATGAAGAGAGTCTGAAAGTTAAGGGAGGTCCAGATTGTGGTCAAGTGTGGTGGTCACAGATGAGTGAGTCTTAGCCAAGCCCTGAGGACCCAACAAAATGTGTGTGAACAAAAAGAAGAACTTTGATAAACTCTGCAACACCTCTGCACCCAGATAACCTCATTGTGGGATCCCTATAACAGACCGTTACTGAGATGGCCAAGAGCCATTCACCACGAGCCTGCCGATTGGTCACAGCACTGGGAGCTTTGAGAAGATCTACACCTTGGAAAGGGCAAGAAACGTGTCTACAGAAGAGCTTCAGCTCTGTGGAGATGTCCAGTGGCCTTGGCCGCAGAGCCTCCACCAGCAAGCAAATGTGGCAACAACTTGGGCTGATCATGACTTACAAGAAATAGCTTCTGGGGACATTACCCCCCACCCAAATTTGGGAGAGCCAAGCAGGTACCTTGCAAGAAGTCGAAGTTTCCACCTAACTGGATGAAGGTCAGCCGAGTACTTTGGGTTCCAGAGAGGAGACAATGCAATTGACTATTGCTACAACTTCTATGGAGGGAAAGATGATCTGAGATTTGAAACAATAAAAGAATTCTCAAATTTGCCTTGTATGTTTCTTTTCTATTTCATCTTATGTCAGTTTTATTTTTGGAGTTTTCACTTAGATTTAAAAATGAGTTTATAAGTTGTACACAGTATTCTCTAATAGTTTTTCTTATTAATTATAGCTCTTCCCTTATTTTTGAGTTTTTTATCTGTTTTCTCTCTTTTTTGGTCCAGTCATGCTTGAACAATTTTGGTAACGCAAAGAAACAACTCTTACTTCCATTTATCAATCAAATTGCTTTCTCATTTTCCAATATATACCCTTCCTAATTTTTAGAAAAATCTAGTTTTTCCCACCTTCCCTTTGTTTCTCTGTGTTTTTTTTTTTTCCCAAATTCTTTCCATGTTGGAAAGGGAAAGAAATGAACATTTATTGAGCAAACTACTATGCACCATTTTAGTATAGACTAAGATTATGATTCTCTTTTAGTATTATTTGCAAAATTTTAAATTTTATTCAGAAACATTTTTTCACATTGTTCTATTTTTGTGTCTTGGATTCCATAACAGTTATTAATATTTTATTTAACTACTTTTGCTGAGGTCATCTAAGCACTTAAATTTGTTTCTTTCTATAGCCCCAATCTTTCATAGTTTTTTGTAGATGCAGATTGTGTTGAAGTATTCCTTCGGGTTCTATGTTTGCAAAAGACTTTCTTCTGTCTTAAAGAAACAAAAAACAAAGAAACATAAAACAAAGAAACAACAACTAATGTTCAAAAGGCAAAACAGAACAAAAAACAGTGGAATGGTATGATTGATTTATAGTGAGAATCAAGTGTTTTTAAGAGATCTGTAATAATTCTATTCTCAGGGCCTGCTTATGTTCTCTCTATTTTCTATATTTAAAGCATCTTACTCTTTGAACCGTTGATCGACAGCTCTCTCTCCTCTTTATCTCTTTCCATTAAATATTACAGGTTTTGATAATTCAAGAATTTTACAAGACCAGGAATAATCTGACAGATACCCAAGAGAGATAGATGCTTTCTTCTTTCTTAACTGAGGACAAATGGTTTCCCATGACTTTCAGTATGCCCTCTATGCTAATTTTCTTCTCTTCTCTCTGGCAATGCTATTCACAGATTGAATTGGAGAGACCTGTTTCTGTAGGTCTACGGGCTTCTTTGGAATTGTTTCGCATTTCAAATCATCCCTTCTTAGGATTTTGATCTTCTATTATTGTTGAACTTTTAAAGATACCTACCACGCTCTTAGTGGGCTTAAGACAAACATTGCACCTCCTGCTCATGTTTTCTTTACCAGTTACTTCTGTGTGATTTCTTTACCAGTTAATTCCAAATGACAAGGGGGCAGTCTCAACTTCCAGTGCAACAGAACCATTGTTGTACTCGCCAAAGGAAGCATGACTTTCTTGAGAACCATGACCTTAAACCAGCAGTGCCCAGCATTGCAGGGATGGGAAGCAGATTATTTGTGAGTGAGTTTTTACATGCACCAGTGAGAAAAGTGGTTCCCACTGCCAGCCTTGGTTTGTCAGATGTGGTATTCTGGCTGTGGGAGAGTCACCACCATATGTTGGTCACTGGCTCAAAGCATATACTGCATCCTGTAGGACAGCACTCCAACCTTGTAGGTTATTGTTACTCTTCTGGTACCATTTCTATGGGGGCTTCTAGATGACAGGGATTTGGTAAGATCACTGAACTCCATGGGCACAAGCCATTGGGCCACTCCTTTTGCTGTAAAATTAGTTCCTTGGGCAGAAGCAATTCCAAAATTGACTTTTTCATTTGACATAGTCAACTCCCTAATCTATCAGAATATATTTTGGTATATGGTATGAAGTCTGATTCTAAATGCTTTTAGTTTACTGGGGAAAATGACCTCATTTATATTTAGTTCCCTGTTTCCTTGTTGTCGTCATGGCAAAACAAAATGAAACAAAAAAGATAAAGGAGGTGACAAAGAACTGTGAAATGAGGCTGATGGTCCCTATTTCTTCACAAGACTAATTTTCTGGGGACAGGAACATCTTCCAATAAATAGCCTAAAACTTACACGTGTGCCTAAAATGCTTTAAATAAGTTAGGCAAATAATTCTTAACATATTCAAAAATAGAAACCTTAAAACAAAAAATTCTCAAAAGGAGCTTCAACTTTTCTATAAATTATGAAATGGGATATTCAATAAATATAAAATTTGGGGTACATGATTTATTGGGCAAGTTGATATTTGGTTACATAGATTGATTATACATGATATGTAATTACATAGAGAGATAAAGGTAAATAGATTTTGTCATATTGATTGTTTATGTATAGATATTGATATAGTTGTTTAGAATTTTCTTCTTCAATGAAAAAATATCCTGCAGTAGTCTACTGTGCAACCTTCCAAACCTTTTTGTATGCTTGTATATGAACTCACACAGTTGTTTGTTGTTTGTTTGAAATATGGCATTATACTACATATATAACAGTAACTTGTTTTTAAATATATTAGGGACATCTTTCCATATTAATGTCCATGGTTGGATGTAACCATTGAGGTTTTAGGAATTGCACTGATTTAATAGATTAATTTCAAGAGAATTGATACATGTGTAATATTAAATCTTTCTTTCCAGGAATTGATATATTCAAATCTCTTTGAATGCCTTTTAGAAAAGTTTAATAGTTTTCTTCATGCAAGTTTTATATATTTATATTTTACCCTAGATATGTATGTCTTTTGCTGCTATTATGAATAGGATTTTAAAAAATTACAACCAGTTATTGTTACTGATTTTTTTGCAGATTTATCTTGTGCCTGATTACTCTTCTGAATTTTCTCATTAATTCTAATAAAAAGGTTTTATTTCAGTCTCTTGGACTTTTTTGGTTGGCAATTATATATCTCATCTATAGATAATGGTAATTTTGCTTCTTCCTCTCAAATATTTATTTTCTTTTTTCTTTCTTGACTTTCTCACATTAGCTGCGTCCTCTAAAACAGAGTTGAGTATCAGCAGAAGTAGTGGGCATCCTAGTCTTGTTTCCTTCTGGCTTTCATGGACAAATGTTAAGTGTGATATTTGTTTGCTATTGGTTCTGATAGATACCATTTTTCAAGTTGGCAAGTTTCCTTCTTTTCCTAACTTATGCAAAAGTTTTTATTGGGGCTGAGTGTTGAATTTTATCAAATGCTTGTTGAAGGTATCTATCGAGATGGCCCTTGAAGTATTGCCCTCAAGGAATTTGACTGTGATGATCCAATCCCAGATTCAATCATTATCTTTTGGATAATTAGTGGCATGCAATTACCAGTTGTATAAAATTGCTATCTCTGTTAAAGAAGACCTTTCTAATCATTTTGATACGTCTTAATAATACAGCCTATTATTGAATATGAGTAACACCTGATTGGTGAGCTTCTTGTTTGAGTTAATTCTATTGAATTGACTTATAAATGAGTAATCACTAAATTACTGAATCTGAGAGTAGAAAATATAGTAAAATGGAACTGAAACATTGTTTTTATGTTTTCTTCCAACAAATGGCAAAACCACTTATAAATTCATGCTCGAATTAAGAATAGCTTTATGATCGTCACAGAGCATCTGCCAAAGTAAATTATAAATACCTTCAGCTTTGAAGTTATATTGGACAATATCACATTTCTGCACTAGGGATGACAAAACTGAAAAATCATAAAAGCATTTAAACACCTCTAAACTAGTTATGAATAAAGTTCAAGCTCCCAGCTCTAACATCCAGGGAAGATGGAGCAAAAGGAGGTCTGGTGTATGGAGAGAAGAGTTGGGGGGACTAAAGAAGGTGGTTCCACCAAAAGGACAACTATATGATTCCACTTATATGAAATATCTAGAATAAATAAACCCATAGAGATGGATGGTAGATGAGAGTTTTCTGGGGGTTGGAAAGAGAAAGTGGGGAGTTTTTGCTTAATGGGTACAGAGCATCTGTTTGGGATGAGGAAAAGTTTTGGTAATGGATGGTGGTGATGGTGGCACAACCTTGTAAATGGAATTAATGCTACTGAATTGCACATTTAAAAATGAGGTATTAGAATAGCTAGAAGGAAAGAATTGAAATGGTGGAGCTGTAACCCATAGCATCCTTTGAAATTTGTTCTATAGCAACTTGTTAAATTGTCACTTGAAAGTTATCACCTTTTTGTGTATATGTTATATTTCACAATAAGAAATGACTGAAGCTATGGAACTGGAACCTAAAACATTCTTTGAAATTTACTCTCTAACTACTTGTTAAATTGCACTTGGGAAGTTATCACTTCTTTGTACATATGTTAAATTCTACAATAAAAAATATGATTATAAAAAATAAATGGCAAATTTTATGTTTTGTATGTATTGCCACAATAAAATAAAAAAAAAATTAAAGATGGCTCTCAAGTGCCTGTCCATAGACTAAAGCCCAATCATCTCCAAGTCTCTCCTGGTTTCCAGCATTTCTCTGAAGTCAATCTCTAAGTTCTCCAGGACATTCGAGCTCTGAGCTGGGCAGCACCAGGCTACAGCTTTTCCTGGCCTGAAACTCTGACAACAAGGCAGGCACAGCAGCTCAAAATATGGGGACCATTGCCTCTTAGCCTTTCTCAGTTCACCCAGAATATTACTAGTTTGGGTGAGAATACGACATTTCATTTTCTCCAAATCTTTAAGTGGCTCTATTAAAAACCACACTCCTGGAACAAGTTGGACATTGAGCTCATCTTCCTGCAGCAGTGTCCAATAAAGATCCCCAAACTGACAAACTTGTATCAAAAAATGATTACATAAAATGTAACATTAAAAACTTCCAGTATAATTTTTCTGCATTCAAAACATTTTATGTTTCCATACAAATGTATTACAAGGTGGCCTCCACCTAAATATTTTTATATTAAAATGACCTTTCTATTACGCAGTGATGGTGATAGAAGCAGCTAGTTTCCTTTGGCACAATTATTTAAATGATCGCTACTAAAAAGAAGACATGTAAGGAGCTACATGAGCTTGTCAAGAGGGGTCAATCTGAGTCCAGGGGCCAGGGAATGTGTTCTTGAGGAAATGAAAATCTGTTTGCTAACCTAAAGGATGGTTGTTAGAACTAAATAGGAGAGCATCAGGGAAACCCTTTGTGACGGTTAGGTTCATGTGTCAACTTGGCCAAGTGAAGTGTCCAGATGTTTGGTCAAGCAAGCACTGGCCTAACCGTTACTGCAAGGACATTTGTGACTGGCTAATAAACCAGAAGGCTGGTTTATTAAATCATCAGTCAATTGACTGCACCTGTGACTGATTATATCAACGAAGGGCGTGTCTTCCACAATGAGAGAATTCAATCAGCCGGATTTAATCCAATCAGTTGAAGACTTTTAAGGAAGAAGAGAGAGGAACTTCACTTCTTTGGCTAGCTAGAGAAGTGGTTCCTGAGGAATTCATCGAACACCTTCATTGGAGTTGCCATTTCACTGCCTGTCTTACGGAATTTGGACTCGTGCATCCCCACAGTTGCGTGAGACACTTTTATAAAATCTTATATATACAGATATCTCTTGTTGTTTGTGTTTCCCTAGAGAACCCTAACATACCCTCTCAGCTCAGTGCCCTGCACAGAGCTTTCCTACTGCTCGTTTCCCTTCCCAGGACTGAACAGTGGGGCCCTTCGCCTGGAAGTTGGAGGCAAATGTTAAAATACAAGGTCACTGTTCAAAGAGAAAGGGGAATTTTGCCTGGGATATTCCTTATGCTCTAAGTTTATTTATTTATTTTTCTCCTTCCCTGCCTACTTCTGTCTTCTCTTTAAGATCTCTCTACCTCTTTCTCCCTTTCTTCTATTCTGCCTAAGACAACTATCTTAAAGAAAAAGACAGCAATGGAAAAATCAATTTCCAAACAAGCAAGGCTAATGAATTTTGAGCTTTAGGATGATAAACTGCTGTAGCAGTTGAACAAGTACTGTAGATACTCAGTGATGACAAGGTGTCTTTATCATGGAGAACTTTTCTTTGGAGGCACAGCTACAAGAATCAGCCTAGGTATTTATTATTTAGAGGACAGGAGCAAGGGAAACACAGAGGAAGTGGCTGGCTGCCTTTATCTACGCTGCATAGGAGGGTAAGTATTCTCTGGTGACACGTTCATAAGAGTTCCCCCGGGTGGTGTATGCGGGATCTCACCTTCCTTTACTGCATCTTCCAACTTAGGTGCTTCTGAATGAGAATTCCCATTTAGGTCTTTTTGTTTTGTTTTGCCTTAAAGGAACAGAGTCTTGAGCAGACACGTGGCTCTGATGCCAGATTTGGAGAGGAAATCTGTTTTTAAAATACTTTTTCGTTTGTCAAAGTAAAACAATAGGCACCTCTCTTGGCAGGGCTCTTGGTTGCAAACTAAAGAATGCACTTCAGCTAATTTAAGCCTATGTTAAGGAAGGTAGATGGCTTGCCTGAAAGGCTAAAGAAAGGGACTGCAGGTAGAACTCCCAGAACCACCTTGAAGTTCTGGCCCCCCAAGTGAACCGCTGCGGCCTCTCTCGTGATCAGGAACTTGCCCAAATCAGGAAGCCACCACCACAGCCGCCAACGTCGGGCCAGGCCACCCCCCACCTCTGCCGCAACTCTTCCCCTTTGGAACGAGCCTGCGGCAAAGTCTCCTGTGGGGGTTCCTTATTAGCACAACCTCAGTTACCAGTCTGAAGCCCAGAGAGAGAAAGAGAGGCTGGAAAATAGAGCTTTGTGGATTCCACTTCAGGAAGGAGGTTTGGCAATAGGGAGATTATCACATCGTGGAGAGGGTACTCAAAAGATTTGGGGCAGCTCCAATTTGGTCTCTGAGTTAAAACAAAATATGTCTCTGGTCTATGAAATCCCAGAATCTGGGAACTATAGTGAGTGAGTAAATCTGAAAAGGAAGACTAGATAAAGCTAGATTATTGAGGGTCCAGGATGGCACATCAAAGAGCTTGTGAAGTCAATTCTGTAGGCAGTGATGGTTTGTTGCAGGAGCAGGGGAGTGTGTATTTATGTAGAGCCCACTCCTTTGAAAGTGGGATGGAAAATAATGTGATTTATTTCCATAGGCAAAATTAAAACTCTGTCCTCTCATCATTTCCCCCTCTGTATTTGGATTTGCCTGTCTTACTTGCACTTTATCTATGACTGGTCATCAGGAAGTGATGGCATTCTGTGAGGTCCCTGTAGGCTAACCCTCAGATGGACAAAGTCTCAGGGCTTAGGAAAGTTGGCTTTTCAATTGTTAGTGCTATATGCTTTAGGAGTGGTTGCCCCAGGCCATGATCCTTTTTATACTTATTATTTTCCTATCTTGGCAAAACTTCTAGAGCCAATCTGGGATGAAGAAAGGGCCAAGGAAGTATTCTACTGTGGAAATGCCCATGGCTCACCAGCCACTCTCTGAACTCTGCTGTGAATTCTGGGATGGATTTGAATTACAGACCTCTGTGTTTTGCAAGGCGTTAGGGCGTAAGCATAAAGACCAGTCTTGGTGGTCTGTGTGGTGTGACAACAGGACTTGTGGAGATCCCCATGGCTGTTGGATAAGCCTAGACTGTGGTCATGGACTTCAGGGGCCCAGAGTGGTGAAGTCCATAAGTGAACAGATAAAAAGAAATTGGTGGACCTGCCACATAGCAAAAGTACTTTCATCTTGGGCGGAGACAAGACTAAATTAGGCCATCAAAAGTCCAAAAATCAATGGCATTCCTGAAGAAAATCCTGTCCCTGAAAGAGCTTGTCTTTGGGAGTCAAGTTGGCACCAAAATGGTGGAACGTCTTGGGTAGTCCAGGGGAGCAGCTCAGGGTGTTAGGAGAGAGAGCTGTTGCCCAGGAAACAGTCTTCACTTGAGACATGACCATGGGAGCTGAAGGAGAAAGGATCCCTAGAGAGGGGACTTAAGATCTTACAGGTCAGGCTGGAGACCCGTGTGAAAAGGAAAATCAGGGAAATGTTGGCTTCTGTTCTCCTTTCCCCTCTCCTCGCTGCAGGTGGGGTGTGTTGGGGGCGGGGGCAGCACACATACTCACATCTCAGAGCCTAGTTAGAGGGGCTGGAGTGCTTAACAATGACAAACAAAAGTTGTGATGAGCCCAGGTTGGGGTGTATTCTCTGTAACACTGTTTTCTGCTCCTTCTGCTTCCCCTTAGGATTCTTTGTCCCCCAGTTTAAGGCTGACAAATCTGAGGATCCCTCCCTGACCTGGGCAGCCTAGACCAAATGGTGTTTAGGGGAACAGGCTTTGGAGCTATGCTGCCTTGGTTCAAATCCCAGCTCTGCTACTTACCAGTGGTGTGACTTAGTACTGCCGTTTCCTCACTGTAATCTGGAGGCATAATAGTACCTACCTCAGGGCTATGTGTGAAGGAATGTGTGTAAACCTTTTATAACAGTCTCTGGCTCATGGCAGGTGTTATACAAGTGTTAGCTTGTTAACATTGGGGCAAACTATCCATTCAGCCATAATTTATTGAGCATCTACTATACGTCAGACATGTTAATTACTGGTAATAAAGCAGTGAGTAAGACCAGGTACTGGATTATAGATGCATACTTTCCAAAGGGGAGACAGCTAGTAAACAAAAGACAAGGTAATATTACATAGCAATAAGTGCTACAAAGAATATGAAGAATATAATACAGGTAGTGACTGAGAAGTGCTTTAGTTCGGGCAGTAGGGATAGCCTCTTTGGGGTAAAGACTCTGAATGAAAGGAGCCAGTGATGTGAAGATTAGAGGAGGAGCATCAGGACAAAGGGAACAGCTTCTGCAAAGCCTCCCTGATACATGTTGAGGGAAGGTAAAGGCTAGGGGTTCAATAGAGCTTGAAGGCAATATGAGATCGGAGAAGGAGGCAGGGGACAGATTACATAGGACCCTGGGGATTTCAGAACATTTGCAAGAACTTTTGACAGATTTGCTGTTGGATATGAAGTCATTAGTTAATGTTAAGCAGACAGCTGTCATGATCCAATTTATGCTTTAAAAAAAAATGGTTCTGTCTGCCATGTTGAATGTGGATTCTACGGGTGGGGAGATAGAGGGAGACCAGTTAGGAGGCTGGTGGAGCAGTCCAGGGGAGAGATCATGGTGATAGAGCTAAAGGTGGATAGATTCATTTTGAAGGTAAAGTCGACAGAACTTGCTGACAGGTTGGATATGGGAGTTGAGCATAAAAGAGCACTCATCCTAGGTTTTTCAACTTGAGCCACTGTGGGAATATTGATAATTTTTTATTGGTGTGGAGAAACTGAGAGAGAAGCAGGATTATGGAGAAAATCTATTTAGGGTGTGTTCAGTTTAAGATGCCTGTTAGAAACCTAAATGGAGAGGCAGGTGGATATACTAGGATGGAGTTTGGGGTTAAGAGTCAGAGTTGGAAATACAAATATGGATGTCGTGAGCATAGAATTGGAATTTAGAGTCATGAGATGGAATAATATTACCTGGGAAACAGTGTAGACAGAGAAGAGATAGGGCCCTGGAATTGAGCCCGGAGCTACGTCAACATTCAGAGGTCGAGCAGAAGAGGAGTTGCTTGTAAAGGGGACTGAGAAGGTGTGGCCAGCGAGGTGGAAAGAAAACCAAAGCAGTGAGAGTCCATGGCTCTTTGTAAACAGGGAGCCAAGAGAAGAAAGCATTTTAAGAGAGTAGAGGGTGGTCAACTGGGTAGAATGTTGTCATAAGGTTGTGTTAGACAAGGACTACACAGCATGCATTGGGTTTGGCAACATGGAGGTTGTTGGTGACCCTGACAAGACTGGTTTCTCTGGTGGGGCAGGAACCAGAAGTTGGGGAGTGGGAAATGGAGTCAGTGATGCTATTCTTTGGACTGCTGTTTCCTACCATGAGAGTGGGAAGGAAAGAGGGCAAGGAAAGGCCCGTTTGCTTTTCAAGGGAGAAAGGGAAAAGAAGACCTGCTCTGGTTGCCATCCCTAGACCTGCAAGCATTCTAGCTCAGCTCAGACAGAGACTGCATCACGGTTTGGGACAAAGCCTCAAGGTATTGCAGAGGCAAACTTCCCCTTTCAGCACTTTATCTCTAAAGAATCTTGTGGGGAGGGATGGCCTTGTCAGGATCTTAGGTTTTTGTCACAATCTATTTCTGTAATCTATTCGTTGAGCAATATGATCAAGTTATCTTTAATAGTGACAAGAAACAATTAGAATATTAAGTTCATGAATCCCCTCTATTTCTTGCTCTCCCTCTACCTGGTACCCTCCCAATTCCTCCACACCACCTCAGCCTCCTCCTCCCCCCATTTCCTTCCCTCCCCCCTCCCCCTCCTCCTCCCCTCCCCCTTCCTTTCCTCCCCCCCCCTCCTCCTCCCCTCCTCTCCTTCCTTTTGGTACAGATGTTTAACACTAATGACCCTTTACCTTCAGCCCCACCTTTTGGAAAGTTTTTAATCGTGTTAATTATATCCTTAAAGAAATTAAACAACATGACCTAGTCGTTGACTGATTCCAACAGGAAATTTCTCCTTAGGAAAGTCCACTCTGTAGGTACATTCATCTGATGTCTAGTCATAGATAAGGTGCTTTTTAGACTGTGAGGCAAGAATCATTTTCTAATAATAGTCCAGCTGAACCTGCAATTGTTTATTCACTTTGATTCTTTATTCAAAGCAGTGCTTTAAATACTTAATCGTAAGAATCTTGCCTTTAAAACAGGTTTCCAACTCCACCCCTCATGCCCTCCCCAATGCACAGAGCTTGCTTGAGCTTGTACCCTTTACTCCACCCTGGAGGAAACTGTTAATTTCTAGATGTTTCAGGATGCCAAACTGGTTAGTCAGAGGATTTCTACAGCTTTCACTCATCATGCCTTCACGTCCCCACTCAATCAGCCGCCACGAGAACAACAACAGCTTAGAACAGAGAAGTTGATCTTTAAAAATGGTCTCTGTGCTCTCTGGTTTTGAAGACATAATATCAGGGTTTTAAGGATGGAACATAGCATAGTTATAATCGAACTCCATACTTGCCTTCTAGGAGTTCTAAGGATTAATTAGTGAATGAAACAATTGATTAATTGCTTGCTACAATCATTATGTTAAAGATGTGAGCACAAAATGTCTTCGCTGCTGAGTTATCTTCCATGATCCATTCTCTGTTCATTTCTTCATCCTCATCTTTTATACACCACCTCATACTGAAGTTAATCATATTACATTCTTTTTAGATCTTGAAAGAATCAGCAGAGCTCTTCTTGCCTCTTGGCCTTTATAAGTAATTTTTTTATTTTCCCCTGAGAATACTTCCCTTTCACCCTTCCTCTCCCTCTCCCTCTTGGTCCAGCTAATGGATGAGAGTTAGGTCTCACTTTATAAGTTGCCTCCTCCAGGAAGCCTTTCATAATTGTCCAAGACTGGATTGGGTGTCCATTCTCATGCTCTGATATTCAATGCACTATAGCATCGATCCTATGATGTTGAGAAGGTGCATCTGCCTGGTGCAGTCATCACACTATTGAGTTTATAATGATAAGAACCATGTCTGACTTGTTTATTATCTCCATGGTACCAAGCATGAGGTATAATTGGTGCTCAGTGTATATATTTAAGAATGAATGAATTGGATAACTATGATCTTGGAAGTAATAAACTTGAAAAACAATTTCCTTCACATTTTCTAAAAGTACAAACGATAAAGAAAACATTATAAATGAATTACTTCTCTAACCTCAGTTTGTGGGTTTGTCAAGTTCTAGAAATTCTATGCTTGGTGAGCAGAAACCCTTAACTAATGAAACTGTTAACATGATTTCTGGACAAGTCAAAGTTAATGATTTGCAGTAAGTAGGTGTTCAAGGACTTTTTACCGTTCTAAGGAAATTAAGATGCAAGACACCTTCTTGGTGAATCAAAAAGCAGAGGTGTAATTAAATGGCTTTCACATCCAAGATGGCAGCACTATGGCATCCTCTCTGACTTGCTGCAGACTACTCCCAGCCATGAAGATGAAACACAAACAGCCCCACTCTTCCCACACCCCGTGTTCTCCCTCCCCCCATGAACCCCGGCCTGCCTGAAGCCTCCCTGGGTGCCCTCTCTCTGTGTGTGTCTGCAGGGGTGGGGGCTGCTGGGTGAGGAGGCAGGACGGGGCAGACAGAGCTGCTTGACATCTGTTCTGAGCTCTGGACAGAGGCTAGAGGCATTGCCAGCTGGGCTGGGTCAAGCTCTTGAAGTTCTGCTCCATCGTCTGCTTGTGGTCCTCTATGGCTCCAATCTGGGCTAAAAGATGGAGAGGCTAAAATAGGAAAGGAGGAAGAGAGAAAAGGGCATATAAAGAAGACTGGCCAGGCCCAAGGGTGGGTGGGTAGGGGGATGGATGCTCAGGAGCAGAAGGTGGTGGTATAAGAAGCAGAGTCGAAGGTAAGCAAATGAAGGGTAGCACCCAGGGAAGGAGACACTTGTGCAAGGGTACTACATAGCCAAAAAAAGTAATACAGAAGAAGGGATGCCATACCACACCTTGAATGCCTTCCAGAGCTGATGGAGTGTCATTGATCACTTCAGCTAAAGTTAGGGACAAATTTCTTGCTACCTTTTCTAATTGGGTGACTCTCATAGTAGGGAGAACTACCTGCAGAGTTTTTAAGAGTAATGAGTCTGTTATCCCTCCAGGAAGGCCCTCAGAGTAACCAAAGGTGGCCTTCAATTTGAGAGATCTTCATGTTTTCTCAGGCCAACATGCTTTACTGGTAGTGTTTTTTAACTGCTTGAACATCTCTTCTTACCACCTCTAATAAGCAAGTCATAGTGTTTCTGAGAGGAGCATAAGTAAATGCCTGTCTTACGCACAAGTTTTGTAGTCCTAAAGGTGCATGTGGCTATCTTACAAAGAAAGTGTTTATTGTTGTTGGGATCCCCCAGGTAGGACCTTTTTTAACTGGAGGGTGCTACCCTTCATTTGCTTACCTTCGACTCTGCTTCTTATATCACCACCTTCTGCTCCTGAACATCCCCCTACCCACCCGCCCTTGGGCCTGGCCAGTCTTCCTTAAGTGCCCTTTTCTCTCTTCCCCCTGTCCTATTTCAGCCTCTCCATCTTTTAGCCCCCTCCAGGGGGCTAAAATATGTGCAAGAGGATGGTGAAAGAGAGGGACACATAGCCCCAGCCTGCCTAAGACTTTTGTACAGAGGGCAGCTGCTGTATCCTGGGGCAATGGGAAAGAAAACACACTTGGGCCCTAGATTCCACCCAGGTCATAATAACAGTTAATGTTTCCAGTGCGTTTCTCTTCCTTGCCTCCTTTGTTCTTGGTTCTGAAGAGACAGAGTTCCCCAGTCCTTGGCCCTCAACCTGTGCACTAGACCTTTTTCCATCCCTTAATCCCCCTCTCTTCGGCATTTCAAATTTTTTCCCACGCTAGCTCCTTCCCACTTGCCTAAAAACATGTTTGTTTCCCTAAGCTCCAAAATAACAATTTCACCACCCGAGTTCTTGAAGTCTTGTCGATTCTCTGTATCACTCCTTCTTCTGCATCTATAATTCCTGACTCTCCTTCTGCCTCTCTGATGGAACTTCTATGTGCTGAGAAGTCCATGTCTTCCAGGTTATGTGATCAAATTGCTTCATCTCTGAGTCTTAGTTTCCTCATCTGTAAAATGTGGATAATAATAGCCACCTTGTACGGTCATTGTGATGATAACTATGAAAGCTTCAGTTATATAAAAGGAAGCTTTGAAGCCCTGTTGTGTGCAGAATTTTGTAAAATATATGAGTTTCCAATTCCTGTAACTATTAATTTCAAAAAAGTGTAGGAACACTCATTCACTGCTGGTGAAAACGTAAAATGGTGCAGCCACTGTGGAAGACAGTTTGGCGGTTCCTCGGAAAACTAAATATTGAGTAGTCCTATGACCCGGCAATTCCGCTGCTTGGTATATAGCCAGACGATCTGAAAGCAGGGGCATGAACAGACGTTTGCACGCTGACATTCACAGTGGCATTATTCACAATTGCCAAAAGATGGAAGCAATCCAAGTGTCCATCAATCAATGAGTGGATAAACAAAATGTGGTATATGCATACGATGGAATATTACTCAGCAGTAAGAAGGAATGAAGTCCTGAAGCATGCAACAACATGGATGAACCTTGAGTGAAATAAGTCAGACACAAAAGGACAGATATTATATGATTTCACTAACATGATCTAATTAGAATATGTAAACTCATGGTCATAAAATGTAGAATATAGGTTACCAAGCAATAGACTGAAGCCAGAGAATGGGGAGCGGTTGCCAAATATGTACAGAATTTTTAACAAGGCTGGACTTAAATGTTTGGAAGTGGATAGAGGTGAGGGTAGCTCATTATTGGGATTATAAGTAACAGTGCTGAATTGTAGGTGTATGTAGTTGAAAGGGGTTGCTTAGAGTCATGGATATCACTAGAAGGAAAGCCAGAGGTTAAAATGTGGGATTGTATAACACAGTGAACCTTGAACACTACAAATATAAATAAGTTCTTTCATGAACTGGTACAAATGTACGACACTTGTAGAAAGACTTAATAATAGAGTGGAATATGGGAAAAATTACCCATTGGAAACTACAGGCTATAGTTAACAGTAATATCCTAATATTCTTTCATCAACAGTAGCAAGTGTACCACACCAATACCAGGGGTCAATAATAGGAAGGGATAAGGGGTATGGGGTGTTTTGGGTGTTCTTTTTTTTATGTCTATCTGTTATTTTTCTTTTTGGAGCAATGAAAATGGTCTAAAATTGAGTGTGATGATGATTGCACAACTAGGTGGTGACACTGAGACATTGTATTCTTTGGATGGATTATATGGTATGTGAATATATCTCAATAGAATCTGCAGTTTAAAAAATGTTTTTAAATAAAAAGACAAAAAATCCTTTTAAAAAAGCATATGATGTCTCTTATTTAATAACGAGGGGGAATTTTCCCCATCTAATTTGTGTAATATAAAAGTGATATTCCCTCATTTCTTTTCTTTTTCAGCTGGAGTTTTTATGCTTGCAAACAGCATAAAGTATATTATGTAAAACACATGCATACATTATGTGGAGAGCATATCACATATTTCATACATATATTATATAAACAGCATAATCTATATCATGCCAGATTTTAAGTACATTATTTTATTTAGCACTGAAACAATACTAGAAAATCAGTATTACTTGCTCATGTTAAAAACCAAGAAGCAGCTTGCCTAAGTTTTCATGGTTGCTAAGGAGAAGAACCACAGCTCTGTTTAACAGCAAATCCCATGCTCTTTCCATCAAATATTAGTACACCCCAAATGACAAAGTACAAAACCAGTCATTGTCAAGCTTATCAAGATGCATGATTTCGTTAAGGGTTGCAAAATTTTGATGTCCTCATTCTATCATTCCTTCTGCATTTATTAGAATTCTTCTATAAAAGTACCAAACCTCATTCTTCTTGCCCTTACTTCTTCCTGTGGGTTGCAATGTTTTCTAAAAGAAAATACCCCAACCCTCAGAGAAAATTGCTGTGTCAACATTAGCTCCTTAACGTGGTTTTGCTTTCGCCCAAGTTCCCTGCCTCTGTCCCCAGAACTTGAAGGGTAACACTGCCCACCCCTTCCCACCCACTCTCCAGCCTCTCCAGCCTCCCTGACTTCTGGGCCTCGTCTCATCTCGCTGATGGGCACTGAGCTTGGTGCTGAGCATTCCGGGTCAGAGTTCCCTCTATATCTATTTTCCCATTTCCCTGGACTGGGCTTTTGCTGGGTTCCTGTTACTCTATTCTCAAGGACCATGACCCTAGGGACTAGAAATGACCTTGGATCTAAGGAGTCTGGGTCCTTGTCACTACCCTGATGAGGTCTGCTGAATGTACTCTCAGGTATCACTAAAGCTATGATCCCCAGACTTTGCCCAGTTGCTCCAATTCCCCATTGCTCCAATCACAACCAATTTGACACATTTTTTTTCTGAACTCTAGACCCATTGCTTGGCCCTCATCTGACCTAGAGGACAGAACCCCATGCCCCTGTTATTTCCCCCTCTTCCCACCTCACTCCCAGTCCCAATATATCTTTTTTTTTTCTGCATTCAGGGATTTATGTTACCATAATTTCATTCTATGTTGATCTCTTTGTTAACCTAACTATGTGCGACTATTAATATTTTTCTTCTCTCAAGAGCAAAAAGTGTTCATTGTGGGAATATAAGAAAACAAAGAACATCCATAATCTTACTGTACATCAACTGAAAACAGGAATGACAAAACAAATGGGATTATGGAATCCTACCGCCCTTCAATATTCTCTAACCACTTTGGGGTATGTCCTGTCAAACTTTTTAATTCATTTGTAAAATATTTACATTTTTACACACTAGTTTTTAAAACCTGTCGTTTCATTTCAACTGTATTTTTAATGTCTTTACAGGTAATACTCATAGTCAACAGATTTTTAATGATTTTCAGGTTTTTCCCTCTCGATTTTGTGTGGGATGAGGGCAGACTAGCAAGATGGGGTCATTTGCAGAATTTGTACACCTGAGCTGTGGTCTGTAAGAAATAGAACTTTGCCAGCATCCTGCCATGTGAGGAGCCATGGAGGACATTTTCACTGAAACAGTGGAGATTATCTTAGTCCATGAGACTAAATGAAAGTTTGGTTTGCTATGGATTCTCTTTCTGTATGTGCCATGTTACTTTCATAAAGTGGAATTGGGATTGGAATTTGTGTTTCTTGCTTCAGGTGCATTATTACTAAATCTAAAGCTATGAACTTGCTTTGAGTGCAATCCTTATGTAATCCTTAATGCTTTATCAGATTATTTCTATGGAAACGTTTGTTACCATGCATGTTTGTTACCATGCATACCATAAAATATCCAGCTGTGGCAGTGGGAGGCTGGAGCTCTTTCCTTCTCCAATGTGAGGAGTCTATGCCTGTGTGTTACCTGACTGCCTTCTGCATGAACCACAATCCAAGTCCTCCAGGTGTTGTGTCGGGAGCAGGAATATTCCCCTATGATTATGATCTATTCTGAGAATAGGCCTCGGTTGCTGAGACGTGTGAACCCTCTGAAACAGACTGAGATGCACCACTGGGCTAGATTGTATGTTTCAAAGAAGGATGCATAAATATATACATCTTTTTCTGACAATGCTTCTGACACTCCTTCCACTGACAAGTGGTGTTTATGTTCCATACCCTTGAATCTGGCCATGTTCTTGTGACAGCTCCAACCATTCATTTGGTGGAAGTGATGCTATGTGACTTCCAAGGCAATGTCATAAAAAGGATATGACTTTCATAAGCTCCAACTACTCATTTGGTGGACACCATGCTGTGTGACTTCTGAGGCAATGTCATAAAAAAAGGATATGACTTGCATATGTCTCTCTCCTTCTTGGAATCTTTACCTTGAGAGCCCTGAACTAACACATGAGCAGTCAGTCCAACTACACTGAAGCCACCATGCTGGGAAGAATTTGGGGAGAAGGCACTTAGAGAAGGATACCCAAGGAACTGGAGCTGGTTGATTCCTCCAGCATCAACTGGCAGACATGTGAGTGAGGCAGAGAAAACTCTGTCCCTGGCAGAGGGAAAAGTAAAACTCCTCTATATAGATGCCTCCACAGGGCATGTGCTACTCCCAAGGAAAACAAGTCCCTTCGAAGATGAGCCCACAGTAAAAAATTATAAAGCATCCAAGGAAACAAGTAACCACAAATGTGACTCAGCAAATGAAACAAAGGGAAGAATTTACATTCTAGCTCCTATAAATAATAGGGCAATTTGAGAGAGGCTTTTAAATAAGTGTGTTTAAAATGTTCAAAGAGATAAAGTAAAGAATAGATTTTTAAAGACAAAAGTAAGATATGAAAAAAAGTAGATAGACTTGAAAAAGAATGAAAAAAGATTCTAGTAATCTAAAATAGAGTAATCCAAATAAAAACTCAATGGACATGTTAAATAGTAGACTAAATGCAGTTGCAAAGAGAATTAGGGAATTGGATGATAGATCTGAGAAAATTATCCAAGACCAGCACAGAGAACTAAAATGATGGTAAAAAGGAAAAGGGAATTTAAAAACAAAACAAAACAAAACATGAAGAATAGAATGAGAAACTCCAACCCATATCTAACAGGAGTTCATGAAGGAGAAAACTGAGAAAAATGCTCAGGGTGGGGATGGGAGTAATATTTGAATACATAAGGGCTGATTTTTTCCCCAGAATTGGAGGACATGAGTCCTCAGATTGAAGATGCACACCACGTCCTGAACAAGATATCTAAAAACAAAATCCACCTATACATAAACCAATAGTGCAGAATTTTGACTAAAGAAAGAAAATATTAACAGTTTTCTTAATAACCTTTAAGATAATAAAGGAAAAATAACCTTTAAAAGTATAACAGTGAGAATGACTATGAACTACTAATCACCAACAGTAGATGCCAAAAGGCAATGGGATAGTAACTTCAAGGATTTAGAGTCAATGATTGTCAACTTAGAGTCCCATAACTGATGAAATTATGATTCAAGAGCAAGAGGGAAAATAGAAGATATACAGAGTTCATTCACAGACCTTTGGTGAAAGAACTACTAAATACTAAAGAATATATTTCTCCAGGATTGAAATTGAACCCTGAAGGAAAGAATGGGGGCAGAGATGGGGGGCAGTGAGGAAAAACACTGGTAAAAATTTTGATAGACTTAATTAAATAACTACAAAAATGGTAATAGTGTTGACTAATTTGGTAGAGTTTAAAAATAAAGAGGAATTAAAAAATCTAAGACAGAAATACATAGCTAATTGGAGGGGAACTTAAGAGTTGTTATGTTTTACTTTGGGTTTGTTTATGCCAGGAGGGGATAGAGATATTGACTAACTTGTGAATGTAAGTATATATGTTAATATTTTAAGGAGAACCACTAAGAATTGAAATGGAAGGTATAAGTTTCAAATCAGTTGAAGTGTTTAGAAAAAGGGAGAAAGAAAGGGGGAAAAAGAAGCAAAGGAAAAGAAGTTTAAATAAAAAATAAAATGAGGGTGGTAATCTAAATGTGCTGGTCATAATGTGGCAGAGTGCTAGTTTTCACCAACATCTGTCCTCTCTGTCTTCCCTAGTAATACAGCTATGGTTGGCACATGACATGGCCCCATTTCCCACATTCCTCTGCTTCTACGTGTGGCCATGTAACTAAGTTCTGAACAAGGAGATGTAAACAGAAGAGAAGTGTGTCAATTCTGGTCTAGGCCTTAAGAAGTTGGGCTTATGCGCTTTCATGGTCTGTTTTTCATTCCTGGAGCTGGAACTCAAGAACTAGGTTTCACCACAAAGATAAGGACCACGCCTCAGGGCAAGGGATAGCAATGTGGAGCAAAGGAGCTACCCCAAGGGCAGGGACCCAGCACTTTCCATTAGAGAAAAAGGAACAGTCTGTGTGGGGGTGGGCAGTGAGGGAGGGTGGTTTCTTCCTTAGAACTCCCTTTCACCCTAATTAATGCACATGATAAATGAAAACAGATGAGAATCAACCATTAAAAGGCAGGCTCAGAATGGGTTAATAAAATAGAAATTAATGTTCTTTACAGGACCCACTTAAAACATGATGACACTGAATGGCTGAAAATAAAGAGCTATACCAGATAAACACTAACTAAAAGTAAGCTATCATATCAGGCAAAATAGAACCTAAGGTGAAAGTTTTAATGGACAGGTAAACAAGTAATGAACTTATCTAAGCAAATTGGGCTATGATCCTGGCAGTGTGTCTTACACAGCGGGATATTGGCAGAGTGCTTTATTCTTTTCTACCTTCAGTTTCCATATCTCTAAAAGGTGATGGTAATACATTCCTTGCAAAACTGGGAGAATGAAATGAGATATAATGAATAGGAAACTCATTTTCTATAGCCATAAAAATGTAATAACTCAAACGGTATCATATGATTACATCATTCACAAACATTATTGAGCATCTACTATGTGTCAGGATATTTACTGAGAACTAGGAAGCTGGAGATACCTGTCATCAGAGAGGTTATATGTAAAAAGCTGAGTTCAATAAAGAGTTCTAAGGCATCAGGATGGGGTGTTATACAGGCTATAGAGAGCAGCCAGTTCTAATCTGCAGCAGGGTCAAAGAAGAGTCCATAAGGGAGATGACTCTTAGGCTGAACCTTGAAAAGTGAGCAGTGTTTGGATAGGCTGAGTAAGATGAAAAACTGCAGCATAACAATCAGTGGCCTGCATAAGAAACTGCATGGGAGGGACTCAGAGGGTTGGACCAGCTGGAGAGACCGACAATGGCTAGGATATTGGGATGTTGTCCTGCAGGCAGTGGGGAGCCATCTGAAGGGCTTATCCAGAGAATGACACCCTCAGTTTTGTGTTTGAGTGGGCTCACTTTGGCAACAATGGGAGAGATGGGTGGGGTGGGGGTGGGGTGGGCTGCGGTGGGTAACTAGCTTAGAAGTTGGGATATTAACAAGGAAAATAATGCAGTGTTTCAGGGGCTTGGAAGGAGGGACCTGAACCAAGGAGAGAAAAGTGAAATGGAGGGAAGGTGAAAGGGGCTCTGGGTGTGGGGGTGGAGGTGGGGAGAGGAAGAAGGCGGTGGCTGGGATGTTTTTCTTTTTTCTCCTGGGGGTGACTTGGTAGACTGCGGTGATGTTGACCAAGAATGAGACTAGAGAGAGAAGCCTGTGGGCAGTGAAGCTAACTTCTGTTTTAGGCAAGTTGAGTTTGAGGCCTATGGGACATCAGGGTAGAAATTTCTCGGAAGAAGTTGGCTTTACACAACTGGAGATGTGGAGAATGATCTGGGATGGTGATGATACCAGCTCAGTTGGTGGTTGAAGTCATGGGCGGGTCTGATAAACCACTCAGTCTGACCAAGGGCAGACTATATAGGCACCCCAACATTTAAGAGGTGGCAAAGGGGCTGAACAGGAAATGGTCAGAGAACTTGGAGACTGAAGCATCACAGGAGGCAATGGATGAGATGGTTGCAAGATTGAAAAGTCCGATCAGCGATGACAAATGCTGCAGACAGGTCAAGTAAGAGGAAAACTGGAAAAAATCCAATGGTTGAGGGCAATTTCAAAGCCACAGGTGACCTTTGTCAGTGTCGTTTCGGTAGCTGATTTTGCAGGGCCTTGAAGAATCAGTGGTGGATTAAGAAGTGGATGTGAGAATACTAACAGGCTTTTATGTCCTTGGAGCTTGGTTGTGGAGACATGGAGTATGGGGACACAGTTAAGTGTTTTAAATTTTTGTTGAACAATATGTGAATGAGTTTAACATGGTTAAAGACCGTGGGATGCTGCCACTAGAGAGAGCCTGAAAGTCCAGAAGAGGGAACAGAGCCACTCTTGGATTGAATCTAGAAGGAAACCGTCTTCGGTGCCATTAAGATGACCCCAAACGCTCTGTGCTACGTTTTTTCCAAAAGGACAGGAGGAGGTGAGTTGCATTTTATTGAGCCCTCCTTGCGCGCCAGCCTCTTCTCCATTAATGAGTGTAGTGCTAGGATTGGAAGGCAGGTCGATCCCCTTAACCGTTTTTCCTTCCACGAAACCGTGGTGCATTAAAAATGAATAAAAGCAGCACTCCCTCAAGATTAACCCCGGCTGGCAGATGCTAATTCATCTGCAATATTTTTAACATCGCAAAGAATAAACCATCCCTGGAGCAGCTTGTTCACGAGCGGCTCTCTCGAGTGCGATGATCTCGCTTGCTCCGCTGAAGTGGGTTAATGTCAAGTGTGTTTTCCTTCTATCCCCAGCGCCCGGGGCAGGGGGAGGCGCCCGCAGCGCGGTCGGCCAGCGTTTGGAGCGAGGCCGGCGGGGAATGCAGGCAGCGGGAGGGGTCCCCCGGGACCCACGGCCACGGCCGCTGCCGTCGCCAGTCCATCTGCCCAGCCAGCCCGGGCTTTCTCCCCTGTTCCCGGAGCGCCCGGCCCCCCGGGGAGGCCGCTCTGCTCCCCGCGGCCGCCGGGTGCCGGTGATCACCCGGCGGCCGCTTTCGGTTCCGCGCCTTATATGGCCTGACAGGAGGGTCACGTGCGTCCCGGGCCGCCCGCCGGGAGGAGGGGGTGGCGGGGGGAGGTGCGGGAAGCGGAGAGGAAAAGGGGAGGGAGCCGGGGGCGGAGGAAGGAGCGAGGGGCGGATTCAGCGGCCGTGGGAGGCGGTGGTGGCGGTGGCGGTGGCGGTGGCAGTGGCGGTGGGGAGCGGACCGCTTGGAGCCGCGGAAGGGAGCGGGACCCAGGAGGAGGAGGTGGAGGTGGAGGAGGAGGAGGAGGAAGGGAGCAGCGCGGGGGCGGGAGAGCGCGGCGCGGCGGAAGCCGGAGACGGCGGGAGGGCTGGTGGTTGGCCCCGGGCGGGAGCCGGGGCAGCGGCGGCGGCGGCGGCGGCGGAGAGGGACCGCGGCGAGGGAAGCGCATCCAGCGGCCCCGGCGGGAGCGGCGGGGGGTCCCGGATCGCGGCGCCCGGCGGCGGGCTGGCGCGGGCCGGCGCGATGGAGCCGCAGCACGTGCGCCCCGCGCCCGGCGCCCGCAGCCCGGCCTGGGAGGAACCGGTGGGTACCGCGCCCGCGCCCACCCCCTTCTCCCGCTTCTCCTCTGCTCCTCCCCGCCCAGGCCGGGTTCCGTTCAGGAAATGGCCCGGGATGAGGTCCCCAGCTGCTTCCCAGCCGGGGCAGCGCTTCCTCCGCCGCCTGGGCTCCTCCTCGCGCGCCGCCGGGAGCGCCTTTGTCCGCCGGTCCCAGGCTCTCCCCGAGGGGCTGCTGGCGAACCGCTGGCTACTGCCCTCGGAGGACCGCTTCCAGGCTTAAACGACGGCTCAACTTTTCACTTTATTTTAGAATGTGGGGTGTAGGGAGGGCGAGAGGAGAGACCCTGGGGGTACGGTCAACGTGTGGGGCTCGGAGAAGCCTGGGTCTTTGCTCCTGAGACCGCGCCCTGGCCGTCACCTGGGCGCGCAGGTTCAGGACCGCCGCTGGGGGAGGCAGATCGCGGTGTTAAGCAAGGAATAATGCCCCCGACTTCTCTGCTAAAGCCCCGGGCTTTTCTTGGGTTAAAGGGTTTTTCCCGGGACGGAGCGGGCGCTAACTTAGCTTTCGCCTGGGACTTGGCCGCACATGCAACGCGGAGGCTGGATAATTTTAGGGGCTGCGAGTAGCGTGTGCGTAGGTATTGCGTGTGCGAGTATAAGGAGGCGGAGACGGTGGGGCTTGGGGGATGGGGGGCTTTGGATTTGTGCCCTCAAACTCCTTCAACTTCCTTCTTTTTTTCCAACTCAGTCAGAACCACCTCACATCCCTCCAGGGATTCCACCCAGGAATCCCCGTCTCACTCAGAGCTCTGTAATCCTGTGTGGGTTGCCTTTTCCCTGGCCTCGAATGTTGGCTCTCCACGCCCGGCCTCGATGTTTGCTCCTCCGTCTTGGTTGAAATTCTTGAGCCGATCTGAAAAGTCCGGTCCGACATTTCTGGCCTCACCGGTGTTCTGTTCGACGTGTTCGGATGCTGTTTTCCCAGGGACTCCGCGTGTCTGCCCAGGCCGGCCCTCTGCCTGTCGAGAGCTGCTAGGTCAGGTGCCAGGGTTGGTTCTTTTCTTTTCTGATATCTACACTCCCAGTTCCTTGGCCCAGGGTGCGTTTCTGTGCCTCCTGTTTCCTGACCTTTCAGAAGTGTCCTTCGACTCTGATCCATCTGTATCTGCAGCTGTCTTTGCTTTCGCAAATTTGAACACGTTGTTAGGTTGCCCATCTGCTCATATTTCTTCTATTGTGGTTATCATTGGGGATTAAATTTTTCTTGAAATTAAAAATACGATCTAGTTTTGAAGTTTAAATCAAAGATTACTGAGAACTAAATTCAGTGATCTGTTTTTGTTACTGTTGTTTTAAACTTTCCTGTATGGAGTCCCTTTAGAACCTGGATACTTGAAGCCAACACCAATCACAATGAAAAAACACAGTTATTCCTATTTTCCTTTAGGGTGCTGATGCCAGAACTGTTTTCTGCTTAGAAAAATAGAGAAAAACTTTTTTTTAACTGCTCAAAAGTGACAGAATCTAAAATACTCATTTATTTTCTGCAAAATGTATATAGTGCCATTCTTTCCATTCAAGCTGTTAAAACCAGAGCCCTAACAGAAATCTCTGAATGAAACTGTGTCACTTTATACAGACTCCAGAGCTTTCCTAAAATAATCAGTTTATTTCCTTTAAATATGGAAGGCCTTTTTATTTACTGAACAGATGTTTTATCTAGTACCTAGTATGTTCTGGGACTGTTGGATACAGCAGTTAATGATACAGACAAATCCTTGTTCTTAGCTTACATGCTTAACTAAACAAAACGACTTGTTTCATATATCTTAATGTAGAATGTAAGAAACATTCTGCAGGCACCTCAAGTATGTGGCATAAAATGTTACCCTGACAAAGTAATTTTATTCTGAATAACTGATCTTTGAAACTGTGTGGTCATGTCCATATGTCGATGTCTAAGAACTAATAAAGGGAGTTTTCATGTAAGTTTTTAAGAAAGATAAGTCATTCATTCAATGACTGAAAAGTGGCATATACAAGAAAAAGGAGTGATAAGTTAGGGAAAAAAGAGCCTGGATTTAAATGTTAAATATTTCAGGCATTTGGAGTGAAGGGGAGAAACATATCAGCTTAATCTAAATATGTTTCAAAGGGACACAAAATCCATCAAAAGCAGGGATTCATGACCTTTTCTGGGTCATTGTTCCATCCTTTTAAGAATCCGATGAAACCTGTGGACTCCCTCTCCCCACTACACCCTCAAACCACCTATGCAACACATATATAAACATTTTAATAGCATTTCAAGGGAATCGCAGATTTCCTGAAGTCCAATCGGTGGATGCTCAAGGGTCCAAGACCTCATTTTAAGAACTCCTACTTTGTAACTGCATTTAGCAGTTATTTAAAATCTGCTTTTTGAATTAAAATATGGGCAACTCTAATACTTTACCATGAAAGTACACTCATGTACATCTAAGAAAAGGAATCTTCACTACTGAAATGGCAGTGTTCATTTTACACAGATCCCATTGCACTATTTCCTCTGGCATATGTAACAGCATACACGTCACTCTTTTTGATGGAAGCTACAACCTGATGTGATTCTACGTGGGACTGTTTACACAGAAGAGTAAACATAATTTCAGGAATTGATACCAACTGATAGTAAAGAAACCAGCACTTCTTGTCTGAAATACAATCATGTCTGGAGCTGAGAGGCAGCCGCTGAGCTTCATGATATTATTTGCATTTGGAGATGAAGTTATTAGTTATTTGGTTAAGTAAGGGCATTTAAATAAACTGGTTAGGGCATTGGGCCTAAAATATTCAGTTTATTTCCTTTAAATACCAAAGGCCTTTTTATTTACTGAACAGATGTTTTATCTAGCACCTACTATGTTCTGGATACAGCAGTTAATGTCATCACTCTGGTTAGGGCATTGGGCCTAAAGAAGATAAATGCTAGCATTCAAGTTACTGTGTGTTTTCTTTAATGCTTTTGTATTAAGTCAATGGAAGTTCAGACATTAGTAAATTTCTGATCAATTAAAAACTATTTTGGTGGTAGACATGGGTCGATAGGAAGATATTTAGCCAAACAACCCTTACTCATGGATATAATATTCTGGAAAAAAATGAGTAGTTAGAATTTCTAGCCCCAAATTTAAAAGTGGGAATATTTACAAAGAGTTCTTGGAAGTGGAGGGGTGATAGAGTGTATTTTACTTATTGTTTTTATTTTCAAATGGTTTTTTACTTGTTAGTCAAAACTAATGGAAAATTAGGAAGAGAAGAGTTTCAAAGGAAAAAGAGCCAAAATACAAATCAGAGGTAGAAACATGTACCAGGTCTAGATGATGAAACGTTTTTACATTAGTTGTAAGAATGACCATACATACATGCAGTTGTTATGATTAATCTCAAAATATTTTTCCATTCAGAATCCTATATGGAAAATTTAATAGCAGAAAGTTTTGAATGTTAAATTCTAAATATGTAACAAATACTTTATTCTGGAAGTAGTTCTAAAGTTTTACTGAAGCGGTCTCCTAAGGCCTGTGTTTTTTGAGCCCACAGTGTTCTTTGGTTACATGGTTCCTATTGATTAGGAGCATAAGTCCTAAATATGAGTTTATAAAGTGCCTACTTGAGTTCTTCAGGATTTAAAATGTAGAATTCTACACATTTCTAATTCCATATTTAATGTCCAACCATAGAACATATGGGAATTAAAAAAATTGCAAATGGATATTAATCCCCTCTTTGTATCGGTAGTGATCAGTAATGAGAATATAATTCAAAGGTATTGTTACCTCTAGATAACAATTAAAACACTAATATTCATAAATTTAGTGTCAAGAGATTTGGCTGTAACAACCATCTTCAGTATAATAGTTTTTTTGTTTTTTTTTTAAATGGGGCAGGAAACCCTATTAAGTAGAAACCTAATTTATTGGTAGCGTTACCTATTTTCATTTCATCCTGAACGCAGTGGCTACATGGCTTATGTCCAGGGTTTTAATAGTGTGTTTGTGATACGTTCCAAACACAAATTTCAAAGTAATCATAAAAGAAATATGTAAGACATATCTAAGAAATTATTTGAAAGTTTGAAAACACCAAATAAGGAAAAAGGCAAGGAAATCTTGTAAGTTAAATAATGTAATATATCACGTATTTGAAATTTACTTCAGTTGCCATTTTTGAGTCAAAATGTTTGAAAATATTGAGATCTTGATACTGCTATTAATTTTTTTAAAAGAAGTGAAGTGGTTTGCAGGTATACAATATACAGATTGAATATTCATTCTGGAAACTCATAATTTATAGTTACGAGCTGAGAAGAAGCTAGTGGGGTCAGGTACCTTAGTTTAAGTAACTTCAGTCAAGGGATTCCTTGAAACATTCTCTTTTCCGAAGAGGTGACTGAAGGAAAGAGGGTTTTCCATGAACTGCTTTTGTGGGAAGTGAGGTGACTGGAGCTTTTCCTTCATTTCCCTAACATCCTCTTGCACAGTATCTTCCTTCTGAGCATTTTGTGTGCTAGGGAAATTGTAGGGTAGGGATCATTTATTTAGCATGAGCAGGCTAAGACTGATCTTGCTTTCAAAGTCACAACCAAGTTTTAGAACTTGTTACAGGAGCCTTTGAAGACCAGGGCTGGCTGTGAGGTTAAATCTTTATGAAGCAATGAATACCTTTCCTTTGAGCTATTAATTGCCCAGCTATTGCAGATGAAACTTTTAAGCAATCTCCGCTTGAATCAAAGAGTGAGAAATGTATTTGGCCCTCTTATTAAGATCACAAAGTAGGCATGGCATTTCAATATAACAACCCTGCTGGATTCTGGGAAATGGTACTATACAAAACTCGAGGACCTAAAGTGTGACTAGAAGTATATGTATCTTTTGCTTTACACAGTGGTGAAGTTAAAAGGACATTAGAATAGGCACCACTGGATTTTGACTTTGTTCCTAGCTCATAGTTTGGGGCCTCAGTTTCATTACATTAAAAAAGAGGACTGAACTTAGGTTTATTCTTTCAAAAGGCCCTTGACTAGTCTTTGTCTCTGTTGCTAAGCCACTGGATTTGTCAGTGTGGATAAAAGGCCATTATTTTGAATATTAGTTCCTTTTCTCTTAAGTCTCTCCACAGCAATGTGTTCTTTGGAGATACAGAATCACGTATTTACAGAGCCCTAAGGGATTTTAAAGTGCATTTGGTCCAACTTTTCCTTTCCTAAAGAAGAAAAATGAAGCTGAAGAAGTAGCCTCTAAATTAGTATTACATAGCAGAACTCTCCTGCCTTTGAACATTTAAACTAACCAGCACATTTATTCTTAATTAATTTAATCTACAGTGTGGATGTACAGTATTGAACATGCCTACTCTTTCCTAATTCCTCTTAGATTGGTCAGTTCAACAATAATCAAATTATTGTTGGGGGTTAGGGTACAACTATAAAAAGGAAACAAAAGAATCTTAGTTTGGAGAAACCTTAAAGGTCATGTCGAAAAAGAAAAAAAAAAAGGGACTGGGTACTGAAGGGCTTCAATATGCTAAAGAGATTTAATGCTTTACTAAAGTGAGGAGACTCCACGGTCTGGAGGGATCTTCTGCCTTACTTAAAAATATAGCTTAGACCAGTGGGGAGTTCTCTCTTTGGAGGATAAGAGGAATCTGTCATTTTAATCTCTCTACTCCCTGCCCTCCCACACCTGCAGGGGTTCTTGGACGCTAAGTGTGCCGCCGGGGCTGGTGTGCCCAAGGTGTCCGCATAACCAGCTCGCCTGGGGACGGGTTGTGAGCGGTGGCTGCAGCCTGTTGATCCCATTTCCTCCCGCTGTAGTCCGGGTTAGGGAGTGGCTATCCCAGAACTTCCAATGTTTTCGTGCTCTGGTACTGGTGTTCGCATGGCTTGAGTACATTGTTTTCTTCCAGGCAGACTCGGTTAGGGCTTCAGCTTTGACTTTTTTTTTTTTTTTTTTTTTTTTTGCGTTCTGTCGTCCTGGGCTGCGTGTACTCTCTTGTTTCTGCGCTCTCCACGCCCTTCCCAGTTTCCTGTTAGCCAAAGGGATCGCTCTTTCTAAACGAAAAGTTCTCAGCGGAGTCGGACCTCCCGGAAAATGCGCTTCTCTTCCGTGTGCTGCGGCTGGGGGTAGGGGTGGGCCAGAAGCTGAACCCCGCGGTCCCGAGGGCTGAAAGCACCCCAACCCGAGGGCCGAGGCGGGAGAGGTATGGTCCGCGGAGTGGGGCTGGGGATCTTGAGACCGAAAGGGACAGAACAACCCCTTGATCCCGTAGCCACCGTCCGGCTCGGGCGCGGAGGGGGCTTGCTTTTTATTCAGCGGGAACCGTGCGGCGAAGCCAAAATCTCTGGAGAGATTCGGGGTCCATCCAGGAGGTGGCGGGGTGCCCGAGAGATTCTGGAGGAAGCTCTGGATTCCCTTTCTTCTCCAGGGGTCGTTCTTAGCCCTGCTTCTGAGAACCGAGGGCAGGAGCATCGCCAATGCCGGGCCGGCCTCACGGTTGACTGCGGAGGCTTCCTGCCTTCTCCGCCCTCGCGTCCATTCGGGGACCCCAGGCTCTAGAGGGAGCGGGAGGGAGGTTTCCCCGAGCCCTCTGCCACCCCCCTCCTCTCTTCCCGCGCTGGCCTCATTCTGGGTCAGGAAACTCAGAACCTCCCGAGGCTGCACGCGCAGGGGTCCCAGGCGGGCCAAGGGTCGCGTCCCCTGCGTCCCACCGCTGCGGCCGGACCCTGGTGGAGGCGCCCGCGGGCCCCTTCCGGGAGGGCGTCTGGTTCCCGGGCGACCCTTCCCCCGCGGGGGCGACAGGGGAGAGCGGAAGATGGCCGCGCGGGGCTCCGGGCCCGCTCGGATAGAGCCCACCCGCTGACTGCCGCCGCCGCCCCCGCCGGGCGGTACTGTGTCTCTGCAGGAGTCCGAGAGGATGGCCGGGGCCGGCGGGCAGCACCACCCTCCGGGCGCCGCGGGAGGAGCCGCCGCCGGGGCCGGCGCCGCGGTCACCCCCGCCGCTCCCTCGGCGGGGCCCGGAGAGGACTCGTCTGACAGCGAAGCGGAGCAAGAGGGACCCCAGAAACTGATACGCAAAGTGTCCACCTCAGGGCAGATCCGAACCAAGGTGAGACGAGAGGGGAGGCGGGCCCGAGGGGTGCGAGGAAGGCGGGAGGTGGTGGAGCAAGACCGTGGAGAAACGGTGCTGGAGGCGCAGGGAGCGCGCCGGTCGAACCCGGGAGCGCGAGACGCCGGGGGCGGGGACGGGGCCGGAGGCGCGGGGCGGGGCCTGGGCTCGGGGGCGGGACGCGCGGGGAGCTGGACCGCGGCGCGGGAGGAAGGGATTCCCGGCTCGCGCGCTGGAGGCCGGTGGGCTGGGCTGCTGGGGAGCTCGGCTGGCAGAGGCGGAGGAGAAGGGAACCTGCGGCTCGGCGAGGGCGTGGGAAAAAAGCTGAGGCCCCGTGGCGACTCCTCACTTAAGGCACTTAAAATGAATGTTCTATTTTCCTCCTCCCTGCCGTGCCGGGGTTGGGTAGATACGTGCGTGCGTGTGCGCAGGGAGCAGACTGCAGGCTGACCAGCCAGAGCTGCGCGCCCCGCCGACTTCCCCTTTCCGCGGGGCAGCAGCCTGCCGCCTTTCTTGGTCCACTCTGAGAGGGTGGTTGACGAGGTGACACCTGGCCACAGTTTTTCCCCTGTCTCCTCCCTCCCTTTGGAAGGCAGAAACCTCGGGGCCAAGCCTGGGGCAAACGATGCTGGCTGTCAACCGCACCCTGCCTGGAACAAACTGCTGGCCCGGCTTTCGTGCGGTAGATCTACGCGAAGTGCGGAGTTCAAATTTTACCAACGCAGTTATTTTTCATAATGAAAAGTGATCTCTATGTGGCAGATGAAGATTAGGATCTTGTGCTCCTCTTGTTTTATGGGGTTTATGCTGTGGACCTCTGAGGGCTGACAGTTGAGAATTTTAATTTGGTCGTGACCATACACGTAGCAAATGCTTATGTCTAAAGGATTATTTATATATTCTGATTTTCGTCATAATTTTAAAATTTTCACACCGAGAGTCAGTTATCAGTGGGGGCCTTTAATGAGGAATCCAAAAAGGCAGCCAATAAAATCACTGGCTTTGTGTGCTTTCTTGAAAAGTAAATTTGCAAAAGTTAATTCATTCTTTCCCTGTTTTTATGAGAATTTGTTTGGTAAGGTCAGTGGACCCCCATATGAAAATAGAACTTCTATGATATGCCTTTATTGTATTAGCCTGTCTCCTTTGTAGTTTTTCTAAAATACGTGTAAGCACAGACAGAAATAACCATTAACAAAATGCATTTACTGAAGTCAAGGATTGCGTCATTTAAATGCACATCTTGTAACTTCTTTTAATTGTGACTTTTTTGAGTTTGATAGCTTTTCCCATAAATTAAGGATATGAGGTTTAATATATTGTTAGAAGATCAAGCTAAATAGGGACTTTGCTAACAGTGCTTTTAACGTTTGAAATATAATTTTTTAAAAAGAAATTCATATAACTGTTAATAATAGGCAAAGTGGTTGGTTTTAAATAATGGTGTATGTTGTATAATTATGTAAAATCTTTAGGATTCCATCCATATCAAGATTAAGCAGTAAATTTTTACAGTTAGAAAATTTAGAGGTAGCTTAAATTGAATTAAGTAAAATCATACAACAGATTTGTTGGAGTAACCAGTAAATTTTGTAGGTTTCATAAGCTCAAGAATAGCTAAGTCATACTTTTGATATTACTTGTGGTTTGTAGTAAAGCATGTTCAATTAATAGGGGTAAATTAAAAAAGCACATTTAATTGTTGGTTTTCAGTGTAACTTTCTAATAAAAATATTCAGCACATATATTTTGCCATTAAAAGAAATGTTGCTTGAATTTCAAAAGAAATACTGAATTTCAGAAATTCTTCATTTTATCCTAGCACACACATTAGCAGTTATTTAAGTTTAATGTTTTCATATATGAACACCTGAAGCCAGGGCTCAAGACTGCTGAGACTAGCTTAGTCTCAACCTCCTCCTACCCCATTCCAGACTGTTCATAGATGCCACAAACATCATCAGTTGTGTCTCTTATCATGTACCCTGATTCTGGAAAGGCGAGGGCTCAGAATCTGGGAGCAGAGGGTCAATGTAATGAATGAGAAATGCTAAGCTTAACTATGGGTTCTCAGTCTTGGATTATGATCCAATAAGAGTTAAGGGAAAGCATTTTTAGAAAAAGATAGATACTGTCTTGATCCATCCACAGGTGTGTAAGATGGGAGAGCATAGAAGAGAGGTAGCCCAAGCCCAGTCATTTTCAAGACAACAGCAGCAGATCTTGCTCATATATCCTAAAAATGCATGAAGGGTCCACTAGGTCTGACAGTTGGTGATTGCTAGTGTTGTCATCAATCCTGTTTGTGTAGTAGCCTGGGATGGTGGATGTAGCGCACACACTTGCACACATAGACATATGCTCTATCTATCAAAGGAAATTTGGATTGTGAGTTGCATGAGGTCAAAAATATTTCTTGAATGACTGTATATATTACATACTTACATATAATGCTTCATCTATGTGGATATTGTCATTAAAACATTGATAGTTCTTATTTCAGTTTTGTTTGAAATCCTTAGGATCATAAAGCTTTTTTGGTATCCACTTTAGGTTTGGAGTGAAAAAAGGCCACCTATTTAGTAGTTAGCTTATTTGAAGACTTCTTGGTTGTAAACACTGGTTAGTGTTTTAAATAATGTGAATGTTAGTAAAGAACCTTAAGTTAATTGTGGCTTTTGAAAAAGTGTCCAGGCTTTTTCTTAATTGAAAGAATAAGGCATGCATATAAAAAAAACATTTCAGTATGAGAGGATATAATGATGGGAGAATTTTCAGGGAAAGCAATCTCCCTCTCACCCCAGACCTCTTCTCTCCCTTTCAGAGACAATCATTGTTGACCCTTCATTGGTGTACTTTCAGAAGATTTCTGTGTACACACGAGCATATTTACCTGGACATCTATTTCTTAAGAAAAATACTAGTGGGAACATTCTCTGTATATTCTTATACGTCTTGTTTGTTTAGAGATATAATATGGAGATCACTTTCCTTGTGGCAGGCAGACGTCTTTCTCGTTCTTTTTAATATTGGCAAAGTATTCCATTATATTAGGTTGATCTATATGAAGTTTCTCTGTCAGTTGGTCAAAAATGGTCAAATATGGGAAATTTCATATGGTTCAACCTAATATGGTGTATCGTCATTTTAATTAACCAGTTCTCTATCAAAGGAAATTTGGATTTGTTCTAGGACAACGACATTAATCTCAGCTCTTTTTTTGCCATGGCTCTGATGATTTTGTAAGGTAAAAATAGGACTGGGATGCTTTTGAAATTAGTGTGATTTAATAAAATCCTAATGTACACTGTAGGATGGTCCTCACACCCCATATGGTATGCTTTCTGTTTCCCCTTTCATTTCCCATTTTCCCCTGGTTTCTTGAACTGTCCTTATTCTCCTATCTTTTCCTTCTCTCTTTTCTCCTTTCTCTATAGCAGCTAAGTGGAATTTCAGGTGGTCTCATCTAGCTATCCAGGTGTTAACCTCTCGATAATGTTATGGCTACCTCTGTTTCCCCAAAGGAAGAAAAGTCACATACAAAAGTGGAAGTGGTTCTGATGTGGGAAAGCCCAAAGGGCGGTGTAACTTGCCCTGACTTTTCCTCTTAGTCCTGGCTGTCTCTCTGAAGAGGTTTATTTTGCATTCAGACTTATTATTGTAGAGAGTTTCACAGGTATTTACTGAGGAGGAGACATTTTAAGCCAGCACTAATACAAACTCAGACCAGATTGGTTTGGAACATGGAAGTGAAGGTGGCTTTACGTGTTTAGTGCATGAATACCGTTCTCTTTCATTCTTTGGGAATGGCCTGAGGGATCTTGGTCAGGTTAGCAGAGTATGATTGTTCAGCTGCCATGAGGCAAATATTATAAACAACTGGGAACCATCTCCCGTGACATTTTCTGCCAGTGAGTCATCTCGGCTGAGTTCTTGATGCTTCATGTCTCAAAAATACCTCTTAATTAGGCTTATTGTGTTCTCATAGTTCAAAGCCATTTACTTGGCATTTATATTTTGTATAGTTAACTTTTTTTTTTTTTTTTTTTTTTTTTTTTTTTTTTTTTTTTTTTAAATCATCATTTTATTGAGATATATTCACATACCACGCAGTCATACAAAACAAATTGTACTTTCGATTGTTTACAGTACCATTACATAGTTGTACATTCATCACCTAAATCAATCCCTGACACCTTCATTAGCACACACACAAAAATAACAAGAATAATAATTAGAGTGAAA
The DNA here is from genome assembly GCF_015220235.1 of Choloepus didactylus. Lineage (NCBI taxonomy): Eukaryota > Metazoa > Chordata > Mammalia > Pilosa > Megalonychidae > Choloepus > Choloepus didactylus. The sequence continues at coordinate 88,280,218 of NC_051318.1, forward strand.
AAGAGCAATTGAAGTAAAAAAGAACACTGGGTACCTTTGTCTGTTTGTTTCCTTCCCCTACTTTTCTACACATCCATCCATAAACTAGACAAAGTGGTGTTTGGTCCTTATGGCTTTCCCCATCCCATTGTCACCCCTCATAAGCTACATTTTTATACAACTGTCTTCGAGATTCATGGGTTCTGGGTTGTAGTTTGATAGTTTCAGGTATCCACCACCAGCTACCCCAATTCTTTAGAACCTAAAAAGGGTTGTCTAAAGTGTGCATAAGAGTGCCCACCAGAGTGACCTCTCGGCTCCTTTTGGAATCTCTCTGCCACTGAAGCTTATTTCATTTCCTTTCACATCCCCCTTTTGGTCAAGAAGATGTTCTCCGTCCCACGGTGCCAGGTCTACATTCCTCCCTGGGAGTCATATTCCACGTTGCCAGGGAGATTCACTTCCCTGGGTGTCTGATCCCACGTAGGGGGGAGGGCAGTGATTTCACCTTTCAAGTTGGCTTAGCCAGAGAGAGAGGGCCACATCTGAGCAACAAAGAGGCATTCAGGAGGAGACTCTTAGGCACAAATACAGGGAGGCCTAGCCTCTCCTTTGCAGCAACCGTCTTCCCAAGGGTAAAACTTATGGTAGAGGGCTCAACCCATCAAACCACCAGTCCCCTATGTCTGTGGTCATGTTAGCAACCATGGAGGTGGGGTAGGCGAATACCCCTGCATTCTCCACAGGCTCCTCAAGGGGGCACTACATCTTTTTTTTTTTTTTTTTTTTCCCCCTTGTTTGTCTTTTTTCTTTTTTTTTTTTTGTTTTTTTTTTTTTTTGTTTTTTTAACTTTCCCTTCTTTTTACAAATCACCTGTATGAAAAAAAAGTTAAAAAGAAAACAAACATACAATAAAAGAGCATTTCAAAGAGACCATAGCAAGGGAGTAAGAAAAAGACAACTAACCTAAGATAACTGCTTAACTTCCAACATGTTCCTACTTTACCCCAAGAAAGTTACATAATATAGCAACATTTCAGTGAACTTGTTCCTACTACAACCATCAGAAATTAACAGACCATAGTCATTTCTGGGCATCCCCAGAACGTTAAATAGCTTATCTGTTCTTCCTGGATTATTGTTCCCTCTTCCTTAATTGCTCTCTACTGCTAGTTCCCCTACATTCTACATTATAAACCATTTGTTTTACATTTTTCAAAGTTCACATTAGTGGTAGCATATAATATTTCTCTTTTTGTGCCTGGCTTATTTCGCTCAGCATTATGTCTTCAAGGTTCATCCATGTTGTCATATGTTTCACCAGATCGTTCCTTCTTACTGCCGCGTAGTATTCCATCGTGTGTATATACCACATTTTATTTATCCACTCATCTGTTGAAGGACATTTGGGTTGTTTCCATCTCTTGGCAATTGTGAATAATGCTGCTATGAACATTGGCGTGCAGATATCTGTTCGTGTCACTGCTTTCCGATCTTCCGGGTATATACCGAGGAGTGCAATCGCTGGATCGAATGGTAGCTCTATATCTAGTTTTCTAAGGAACTGCCAGACTGACTTCCAGAGTGGCTGAACCATTATACAGTCCCACCAACAATGAATAAGAGTTCCAATTTCTCCACATCCCCTCCAGCATTTGTAGTTTCCTGTTTGTTTAATGGCAGCCATTCTAACCGGTGTTAGATGGTATCTCATTGTGGTCTTAATTTGCATCTCTCTAATAGCTAGTGAAGCTGAACATTTTTTCATGTGTTTCTTGGCCATTTGTATTTCCTCTTCAGAGAACTGTCTTTTCATATCTTTTGCCCATTTTATAATTGGGCTGTCTGTACTATTGTCATTGAGTTGTAGGATTTCTTTGTATATGCAAGATATCAGTCTTTTGTCAGATACATGGTTTCCAAAAATTTTTTCCCATTGAGTTGGCTGCCTCTTTACCTTTTTGAGAAATTCCTTTGAGGTGCAGAAACTTCTAAGCTTGAGGAGTTCCCATTTATCTATTTTCTCTTTTGTTGCTTGTGCTTTGGGTGTAAAGTCTAGGAAGTGGCCTCCTAATACAAGGTCTTGAAGATGTTTTCCTACATTATCTTCTAGGAGTTTTATGGTACTTTCTTTTATATTGAGATCTTTGGTCCATTTTGAGTTAATTTTTGTGTAGGGGGTGAGGTAGGGGTCCTCTTTCATTCTTTTGGATATGGATATCCAACTCTCCCAGCCCCATTTGTTGAAAAGACCATTATGGCTCAGTTCGGTGACTTTGGGGGCCTTATCAAAGATCAGTCGGCCATAGATCTGAGGGTCTATCTCTGAATTCTCAATTCGATTCCATTGATCTATATGTCTATCTTTGTGCCAGTACCATGCTGTCTTGGCAACTGTGGCTTTATAATAAGCTTCAAAGTCAGGGAGTGTAAGTCCTCCCACTTCGTTTTTCTTTTTTAGAGTGTCTTTAGCAATTCGAGGCATCTTCCCTTTCCAAATAAATTTGATAACTAGCTTTTCCAAGTCTGCAAAGTAGGTTGTTGGAATTTTGATTGGGATTGCATTGAATCTGTAGATGAGTTTGGGTAGAATTGACATCTTAATGACATTTAGCCTTCCTATCCATGAACATGGAATATTTTTCCATCTTTTAAGGTCCCCTTCTATTTCTTTTAGTAGAGTTATGTAGTTTTCTTTGTATAGGTCTTTTACATCTTTGGTTAAGTTGATTCCTAGGTACTTGATTTTTTTAGTTGCTATTGAAAATGGTATCTTTTTCTTGAGTGTCTCTTCAGTTTGTTCATTTCTAGCATATAGAAACATTACTGACTTATGTGCATTAATCTTGTATCCCGCTACTTTGCTAAATTTGTTTATTAGCTCTAGTAGGTGTATCGTTGATTTCTCAGGGTTTTCTAGATATAAGATCATATCATCTGCAAACAATGACAGTTTTACTTCTTCTTTTCCAATTTGGATGCCTTTTATTTCTTTGTCTTGCCGGATTGCCCTGGCTAGCACTTCCAGCACAATGTTGAATAACAGTGGTGACAGCGGGCACCCTTGTCTTGTTCCTGATCTTAGAGGGAAGGCTTTCAGTCTCTCACCATTGAGTACTATGCTGGCTGTGGGTTTTTCATATATGCTCTTTATCATGTTGAGGAAGTTTCCTTCAATTCCTACCTTTTGAAGTGTTTTTATCAAAAAGGGATGTTGGATTTTGTCAAATGCTTTTTCAGCATCTATTGAGATGATCAATTGATTTTTCCCTTTCGAGTTTTTAATGTGTTGTAATACATTGATTGTTTTTCTGATGTTGAACCATCCTTGCATGCCTGGAATGAACCCCACTTGGTCATGGTGTATGATTTTTTTAATGTGTCTTTGGATTCGATTTGCAAGTATTTTGTTGAGGATTTTTGCATCTATATTCATTAGGGAGATTGGCCGGTAGTTTTCCTTTTTTGTAGCATCTTTGCCTGGTTTTGGTATTAGATTGATGTTAGCTTCATAAAATGAGTTAGGTAGTGTTCCATTTTTTTCAATGTTTTGAAAGAGTTTGAGTAAGATTGGTGTCAGTTCTTTCTGGAAAGTTTGGTAGAATTCCCCTGTGAAGCCATCTGGCCCTGGGCATTTATTTGTGGGAAGATTTTTGATGACTGATTGGATCTCTTTGCTTGTGATGGGTTGGTTGAGGTCTTCTATTTCTTCTCTGGTCAGTCTAGGTTGTTCATATGTTTCCAGGAAATTGTCCATTTCTTCTACATTATCCAGTTTGTTGCCATACAGTTGTTCATAATATCCTCTTATAATTTTTTTAATTTCTTCAGGATCTGCAGTTATGTCACCTTTTTCATTCATTATTTTGTTTATATGGGTCTTCTCTCTTTTTGATTTTGTCAGTCTAGCTAGGGGCTTGTCAATCTTGTTGATCTTCTCAAAGAACCAACTTTTGGTGATATTTATCCTTTCTATTGTTTTTTTGTTCTCTATGTCATTTATTTCTGCTTTAATCCTTGTTATTTCTTTTCTTCTACTTGGTTTAGGATTGGTTTGCTGTTCATTTTCTAGCTTCTTCAGTTGATCCATTAGTTCTTTGATTTTGGCTCTTTCTTCCTTTTTAATATATGCGTTTAGTGCTATAAATTTCCCCCTTAGCACTGCTTTTGCTGCATCCCATAGGTTTTGGTATGTTGTGTTCTCATTTTCATTCGTCTCTATATATTTAGCAATTTCTCTTGCTATTTCTTCTTTAACCCACTGATTGTTTAGGAGTGTGTTGTTTAACCTCCAGGTATTTGTGAATTTTCTAAGTCTCTGATGGTTATTGACTTCTAATTGTATTCCATTGTGGTCAGAGAATGTGCTTTGAATAATTTCAATCTTTTTAAATTTATTGAGGCTTGTTTTATGTCCCAGCATATGATCTATTCTGGAGAAAGTTCCGTGAGCACTAGAAAAGTATGTGTATCCTGGTGATTTGGGATGTAATGTCCTGTAGATGTCTGTTAAATCTAATTCATTTATCAGATTGTTTAGGTTTTCAATTTCCTTATTGGTCTTCTGTCTGGTTGATCTATCTATAGGAGAGAGTGATGTGTTGAAGTCTCCCACAATTATTGTGGAAACATCAATTGCTTCCTTTAGTTTTGCCAATGTTTCTCTCATGTATTTTGTGGCACCTTGATTGGGTGCATAGACATTTACGATTGTTATTTCTTCTTGCTGAATTGCCCCTTTTATTAGTATGTAGTGGCCTTCTTTGTCTCTCAAAACATCCCTGCATTTGAAGTCTATTTTATCTGAGATTAATATTGCTACACCTGCTTTCTTTTGGCTGTAGCTTGCATGAAATATTTTTTTCCATCCTTTCACTTTCAATTTCTTTGTGTCCCTGTGTCTAAGATGAGTCTCTTGTATGCAACATATTGATGGTTCATTTTTTTTGATCCATTCTGCGAATCTATATCTTTTAATTGGGGAGTTTAATCCATTTACATTCAACGTTAAAACCGTGAAGGCATTTCTTGAATCGGCCATCTTATCCTTTGGGTTATGTTTGCCATATTTTTCCCTCTCTCTATTAATATCCTTTATTGTACCCATACCGAATCTCTTTAGTACTGAACCTTTCTCCAAGTCTCTCTGTCCTGTCTTTGTTTCTCTGTCTGTAGGGCTCCCTTTAGTATCTCCAGTAGGGCAGGTCTCTTGTTAGCAAATTCTCTCAGCATTTCTTTGTCTGTGAAAAATTTAAGCTCTCCCTCAAATTTGAAGGAGAGCTTTGCTGGATAAAGTATTCTTGGCTGGAAATTCCTCTCTCTCAGAATTTTAAATATATCGTGCCATTGCCTTCTCGCCTCCATGGTGGCTGCTGAGTAGTCACTACTTAGTCTTATGCTGTTTCCTTTGTATGTGGTGAATTGCTTTTCTCTTGCTGCTTTCAGAACTTGCTCCTTCTCTTCTATGTTTGACAGTGTGATCAGTATATGTCTCGGAGTGGGTTTTTTTGGATTTATTCTATTTGGAGTTCGCTGAGCATTTATGATTTGTGTATTTATGTTGTTTAGAAGATTTGGGAAGTTTTCCCCAACAATTTCTTTGAATACTCTTCCTAGACCTTTACCCTTTTCTTCCCCTTCTGGGACACCAATGAGTCTTATATTCGGACGCTTCATATTATCTATCATATCCCTGAGGTCCATTTCGAGTTTTTCAATTTTTTTCCCCATTCTTTCTTTTATGCTTTCATTTTCCATTCTGTCATCTTCCAGGTCACTGATTCGTTGTTCAACTTCCTCTAGTCTTGTACTATGAGTGTCCAGAATCTTTTTAATTTGGTCAACAGTTTCTTTAATTTCCATAAGATCATCCATTTTTTTATTTAGTCTTGCAATGTCTTCTTTATGCTCTTCTAGGGTCTTCTTGATTTCCTTCATATCCCGTACTAGGGTCTCATTGTTCATCTTTAGTTCTTTGAGTAGCTGCTCTAGGTGTGTCTCTTCTGGTCTTTTGATTTGGGTGCTTGGGCTTGGGTTATCCATATCGTCTGGTTTTTTCATATGCTTTATAATTTTCTGTTGTTTTTGGCCTCGTGGCATTTGCTGTCCTTGATAGGGTTCTTTTAGGGTTTGTAGACCAGTTGAAGTCCTTATCTCTAGTTTATCAGATCTACAGCTTCGTGGAGTACACTTTCTCTAACTAACCAGCAGGTGGCGTCCACGAGCCACCTGTTCTCCACAAGCCAGATCTCCCCTGCTTAGCCTTTTTGGTGAGTGGGGGGAGTGAGTCTTGTGGGGCCCAATTGGTGTCCCAAGCTTGCGTGTGTAGTTGGTGTTGCCTGCCCTGTATGTGGGGCGTGTTTCTGGGCAGTCGGGGAGGGGGGGTGGCCCTAACAATCAAATCTCCCTGATGATCCTAGAGTTTTAAAGCTACTGCAATAGTCTAATCCTTCAGTTCAGTCCTGCCACAGTTTGTCTCTGCCACTGACCCACAAGTCTTTGGTATTGGCGTATGGCTCCTGGGACTTGCAAGTGGGCCCCTCTTCCAGGCTGTGCACCCCGGGTCCTCTGTTGAGGGATGACTGTGCTATGTCACAGGTGAGTGCCGTCCCCCCAGGGCAGTTCTGGGCTGCTGGGCTGTGTTGGGAGGCTCCCAGTCTGCTCAAATGATGGCTGAATGGGGCTCTGTTAATTCACACTGCTCCCCCTTCCCAGCTCTGGGACATTCAGCTGAGGTTGCAGGGAAGGCTAATGTCCACGCCCAGTTTTGTGGTGTGTGCCTGTTATTTGAAGCACTTCCGTCACACTGGGTTGTCTGGGGCAGCTCTGGGCTATGGGGCTGGCGATGGGCAGGAGTGTTTCCTGTCCACCAGGATGGTGGCTGTGAGCGGACACCCCCCTTTTCTTGGGAAGTTGTGTTGTTTAGTGAATTTTCTCAGCCACTGGATTATTGCCTTTTGTCTCAGAGCTCTCTTATTTCTGCTCTTGACTTGACGTGCCCAAATTTCAATTCTTTGAAGCTTTCTGTATTGAGCTTCTTAGAGTAATTGTTTTAGAAAAAGCAAAAAGGATTTAAAAAAAAAAACAAAAAAAAAAAAAAAAACGGCCCTCCTCAGAGATCTAATGGGTTATTGAAATGCTAATAGACAAAGCAACCAGGGCCATTAAGGAAAGGTGCCCTGGGCAGAGAGATCAGCCTTGCTTCGGGATTTGCATATGCGCCTCAAGGCCTGATCTCCGCCCTTCCCCTTTCTGTGTTCACCAGAACTCCAAAAATCCTCTGCTTTTACTTTGGAGCTTCTCGTGTTGTTTTCCTTCTATGCCCGTCTCCTCTCTGCTGGGCTGGCTGCTCTCAGAGTCTCTGGTGTCTGGCCTCAGTCTATCTATGGTTGGAGTTTGAATCAGTAGAATGAGTTTCCGATGAGAGCAGCCACTGCAATTCTCCCTTCTCCTTCCTGGAGCTGACAGCCCCTCCTCCCCCGGGACTGAGCCTGGCAGGGAGGGGCGCGGGTCCCCTGGCCGCAAAAACTTACAGATTTCGCTGATCTCAGCAGTTCCACTTTTTCATGAGTGTTGTATGAAGTATGCCCAAAGACAGATTGCTCTGTGGTGTCCAGTCCACGCAGTTCCTGGCTTTTTACCTACTTTCCTGGAGGAGTAATTAAAACATACAGCTCACCAGTCTGCCATCTTGCCCCGCCTCCCCTATAGTTAACTTTTAATGGCTTTAAATGAGTGTCTAAATTTAGGTAAAACGTACCTATACACTGGAAAGTTATTCAGAGCTTGGCAATAACACTATATCTGGATTAAGACATCATTTTAAGCCCAGTAAGAAAAGAAAACTGATCACATTTTTCAATTGATATCTTGCTTTTACTTTAACATGAAGGATACATAAATAAAATCTTATACCTTTATGAAAGGGTAGTATTTGGAAATAAAGATTTGTGTTTTTTTACTGCTTCATGAGACACAGTTTGTAAAATTAAAGTGTTTTCTTTCACCATAAACCCTAAAAAGAGTAGATGAGGGAAGACTGACTGGGTCAGCGTTTTTCCTATTTCAGTGGCACCTCACAACTGTCATGACAATTCATATCCAGCATTTAAAAACAATAGAAGAGCAAATTAGAAGATATTACTTAAAACTTTTAGCTACCGTTCTGGGTGGAAACACGAGTTAGATAAAGATCCAGTTAGAATAGAAATCAGAAACATGGCTAGAAGAGTATTAAGAAATGAGAATTGTTAAAGTGATACTGAGAAGTTTGTAATTTAGAAATGCAATATGATACGTTTTGATAGGAGATGCGCAGGAAGATATTTTGAATAATAACAATAATTAACATTCATCTAGGACAGAGGTTGGCTGACTTGTCTGGATAGTAAATATTTTAGGCTTTGCAAGCCTTAAGGTCTCTGTCCCAACTGGTTAACCCTGCTGTTGTCAAGTCAGAGCAGGCACGGACCACCCTTAAAATGAATGAGCACAGACGTGTTTCAATAAAATTTTATTGTATTTCATATAATTTTTTTGGTGTCAAGAAATCTTCTCTTACTCATTTTTCTTTTTTTTTCCAATTTAAATGCGTGAAAACCATCTTTACATGTGGGCTGTGCAAAACTAGGTGGCAGGAGGGATATGGCCCTCAGATTTGATAGTTTGCCGACTGCTGTTTTAGGTGATTGAAGATGGTTTGTAAAGTTAAGGTGTTGCTACATGCAGTCAGCATTTAAGGGACCAAATAAAGCTAGATTTCAATCCATTTAAAAATCTCATTTTCGTAGAATGTTTTATTTTTAGCTTGGTTTGCGTCTTTGCTTCCATTTTAATGCGAACTAAATATAGACTGGAAACTCTTACTCGTGGTACAGTAATATATGGTGTAACAGCTTTCTTTCGATTTTGATTACAAGTTCCACATGATAGCCCATTATTAAAGATAAGAGAGATAATCAATAATTTACTAAACCTTTACTTCACATATTAGTTGAAATGCATTATTTGAAAGTATCTAAATTTAGAAAGATTTCACTTGGTTTACCATTGCATGTTTGCTATTGTGGTGGGAGTGGTGAAAGGTTATATGGAATTACTGTTGTAAATGACTTGGGGCTCCTTTCTGTTTCCAGGGTGCAGTGTTTCACTCGTACTGGATTTGTTAGGCTTTCCTTACTCAGGAAATGTGTTTATAGCTAAAGGTTTTAATTAAAGAGAGTTTGTTTTACATCTAAGAATAGACCTCTGAAAAGACCAAAACATGTTAGTACATTACCATTTCCCTTGGCAAATTTGTTTGGTTTTGTAGGGTTTGGACTATTTTTCTCCTGTGCATATTTGGTCACTTGAAATCCATTTGTATTCTTGATTTGCTTAAGGGGTTTAAAATTGCTATAATATTACTAATAGCTTAATTTAGGATGAGGTACTTTGTTTCTATGTTATATGGTTGCTGTTTTTATCCTTGAAATGAGCTTATGTAGTAATCATTCCCTCCCTCCTTTTAAGATTATTAAAAATGCTTTTGTTGTGACAATATTTGGGAGACAGTTAGACTCTTGTTTTATACCAAGGAAGTGTGATTAAGTATACTTTATTGTGTAGGAGCTGGAATCTCTAAAACCTTCTCACTATGCCGTTTGAGTAACAGGTCTTTTTCAAACCACTAGAATATAATGCAATATAATGAATCTTTTTAATAAGCTTGGGGCATTTATTTCAGAACTTTTAAAAATATTCCACTTTGTATTTTATTGTTTACAGAGCAGTTTTATATACATGATCTTATTTAACAGTTGCATGAATTATCTGAATTTTACAAATGATAAAGACTGAGTTTGAATATTTTGCCCCAAGTAGTAAATTGCAAGTAGTAAATTGCAGAGCTGGGACTCAAGAGCATGTCTTCTAACTCCTGGAACCATTACACCTTAGCACAGGGACAGAGTGTGGGTTCCAGATGTCTTGCTTTTGGTGGTTTCATACTTTCCTTGGTTTTGAAACTTTGCATCTATAATGTTCAAGTATGGATGTATGTAAGCCGACAGTCTCTTCACTTCCTTTCTCCTTTTTCCCCTCTCCCCTTCCTTTCCCTCTTTCTTCTCTTCCTTATAACCCCCTCTCCCCTGCCTTCCCTCTCCTCTTCTTCCCCTGCCCTTATTAGTTTGTTTGATCTGCGAATATTATCTGTCTCAGTGTTTTAGATTTCACAATGTCTGTTTGTATTTCAGGCCCATGTTTTTAGTGACAAGGGTAAGAGGCCAGATTTGCAAAGTGAATTTCAGAACAAAAAGTTGCAGCTAAAATTTATATTAGCAAAATCATGGAAACACTTCTAAATCATCTTCGGAAGGATTAATCTAGGAGAAAATGCTTATAGGTATCTAACACTTCAGGTGGATTTTCAGAGAAAAGTGTTACTTTCACTTGCATAAAGTAAGATGCTATTTTTAAAAGGTCATGATAGAGCTTTAAAAAGAATTATGTAAAGTAATTTTCCATTTGGCCTAGTAAGACATATTTGAGGGAAAAGTGTGAGTACAATGTATTTTTAACTAGTTCAGGAATGAAAGTGACAGTTTTTGTCCAATTTTCTCCATTTGACTATTTTATTTAGATAAGAAAAGGTACAGGATTGTGTAGGTCAGCAGGCATATGTGTTTTTTTGTTTGTTTTTTTTTTTTAATCTTCATTTTATTGAGATATATTCACATACCATGCAGTCATACAAAACAAATCGTACATTCGATTGTTTACAGTACCATTACATAGTTGTGCATTCATCACCTAAATCAATCCCTGACACCTTCATTAGCACACACACAAAAATAACAAGAATAATAATTAAAGTGAAAAAGAGCAATTGAAGTAAAAAAGAACACTGCATACCTTTGTCTGTTTGTTTGTTTGTTTCCTTCCCCTATTTTTCTACTCATCCATCCATAAACTAGACAAAGTGGAGTGTGGTCCTTACGGCTTTCCCAGTCCCATTGTCACCCCTCATAAGCTACATTTTTATACAATTGTCTTCGAGATTCATGGGTTCTGGGTTGTAGTTTGATAGTTTCAGGTATCCACCACCAGCTACCCCAATTCTTTAGAACCTAAAAAGGGTTGTCTAAAGTGTGCATAAGAGTGCCCACCAGAGTGACCTCTCGGCTCCTTTTGGAATCTCTCTGCCACTGAAGCTTATTTCATTTCCTTTCACATCCCCGTTTTGGTCAAGAAGATGTTCTCCGTCCCACGATGCCGGGTCTACATTCCTCCCCGGGAGTCATAGTCCACGTAGGCATATGTTTTTGAGTTGGGGTATTCCTACAAATTCCTGTAGCATTTAAAATTATGTAATACTAAAATATTTCATATATACAAGAATATATAATGTCTCTATAGTTTGTGAAGCGTGATGGTAAGACACACACTCTTGACTTGAGAACTAGAACATTTTCAATACCATGCGCACACTGTGTGCTCCTCCTTTTTGCTCCTTTGCCCTTCCTCAGTGGTGTAGGAGGGAGGCAGGTGGAAAGTTGGAAGTGAGTTAATGGTGTCAAAAGTAAGGTGCCATAGAGAAGGGTTCTTAGCCCAGGGTTCATGGATCCCCTGGCATGGATGGGCTTTAGAGAACCCCCCAATTTTATGTTTATCTGGATGCCCCTAAGAAGGCTAAAACCATTGATTTGCAAAGGGGAATGGTAAGACAGAAAATTAAGGATAGATGAAATATATATATGTGTACATATATACTGTAATTCTTCTCCAGCAATAACAAACTCTTGGAACAGAAACAATCCATTGTCACTGTCATTTGGAGGAATGCCAAAGATGGGGATGGATTCAGGGAAATGAATTGAGAATCAGTAGAGGCTGGCAAGGCTTCCTGTAGGAGATAGAGTAGTATTGGGTTTGATTCTCAGCTTTTTCATGTACTATTAGGTGACCTCAGACATCTTATTTAATGTGGGCAGAGGACGCTGTGTTCACCAATACCTGTGTTTCTCCTATTCGTCCTGGCCCACCATTAGACTCTGTTTCCCCTTTGCAGATATGTGGCTTCGTAACTGTCCAGTGCAGTACAGGTGGGAGTGATATCTGTTACTTCCAGGCCTTGACTCTAAAGCTATCAGTGGGACTGTCCTTGTTCTGGCTCTTTCTTCACCTGCCAGCTAGATTGAGGTTGTCCAGTGGAGGGAACTTGGATCCCTAAATGACCTCATGGAGCAGAGCCCCTATGTGCCCTCATCCCCAACTGGCCACACCGGATTGTGACATGAGATTTTAGGGGTTGTTTGTTATGGCAGGTAAAATTCTTTGACCAATACGCTTCATCACTCTGAATTTGGGTTTCTCATTTGCAAAATAGAATAGTTCCTACCTTATAGAATAATATTGATGATAAGACAAATGCAAAGTATGGTTTCGTATCCATAATTATAACAATTATTTAAAAAAAATCAGTGTAAAATCCTGAAAATTGCTCCTGAGACATTGTCTTTTAAATAATTTAATCCATAGGATATATAGAACTCTATCCTTTGTTAACTGTTTAAAAGGCTTGGTAAAATGATTATGCTTTTATAGATGATTATTTTGTAATTTATAAAAATGTCTTTGCTACCACAAAGGGCCCTTTGATGTTTGAAACCCATATTCCAGGAGCAGTGAAGACAGGCTTACCCTATGTGATGATTTTAGCTAGGGCCAACCTTGTTTCTAGAGTAATTTATGTTACAAGTGCCTTAGGAAAAAGTACTTTAATAGAAACAAATGACCGCTTGGAGGTGGTAATGAGAATAATCGACAGCGTAGGCTTTTAGGTGCATCTAGGGCCAAACCTACTTTATCTTAAAATGATCTTCCTTAGAGCCTTCTTGTCTTCCCTACCTTAATTCTCACTTATTCCTCAGTCCACTACTGTCTGACTTTTGCATCAACCACTTCAAGAAGACTTCCCTTGCGAAGGTCCCAGTTGATCTAATTGCTAAAATCCAGTCATCTCTTTTAGTTTTCACTCAACTGTATTTCCTGCCAATTTGGATGCTGTTGACCATTTTTTCTTCCTCTTCTCTTTCTGCTTCCAAGGTTTAGGGTTCTCCTCCTGTCTTTTTTATTGCCAATGGCTGCCTCTCAGTCTCTATCCCTGATTATTAGTTCTCCTGCTGCTATTCTTTACATGCTTTTGTTCCATAGGATTCTTATTTTAATTCTCTTTGCCTCTTCATTACTTGATCTAATTGATTGGATTAGACTCTGACCACCAGCTGAACCAGTCTTTCTCTAGCCTCCACTTCTCTCCTGATGGTCTGGACCTGTATTTCCTTCCTCCACCAGAAACTTCCAGTGGTGGGTCCCGAAGACCTCTCAGCCTCAACATTCTCAGACTGAACAGATGTGAGCACAGTGCCCCCACCTCTCTGGCCAAACCCTGCTTCTCTACTTTGAAACATGACAGAAGGATTTGCCTTGAATTACCTTTGACTTTTCACCTTGCTCATCACCTTCATTAATTCCTGCATTCAGCAAATGTGTATTCAGTGTCTACCATATCCAGGCACTAGAGATACAAGCAGTGTGCCAAACAAGAAACATCCCTTTCCCTCATGGAGTCCACTAAGCAGTCACCAAATTTGTTCAATTCTTTATTTTCATAAATTATTTTATTTAATCCTCACAATAAAAATATGAGCTAGGGACAGTTATTATCCCCATTTTAGAAATGAGGAAACCAAGGATTAGCTAGTTAACTTGCCCAAGATCCCACAGCTATCAAGTGCTCCATTTGATGCCAGACTTACCCTCTATGATATACCGTTCCTTTGTGTACTGCCTGCAAATTCATCCCTTCTCCATCTCAGTGACTGCTTACCCTGTCTTCATTTAACCTTTGTCATTTGTCATTTGGATTTTTACAAGCGATTTCCTCTCTAGTCCATTCTCTACTCCACTGCCAGAGTTATCGTATTATAAAAGAGAAGGGTAATTATGCCATTTGGATGTATTATGTCCCCCAGAAAAGCCATGCTCTTTAATGCATTCTTGTGGGGGCAGACATTAGTCTTTTGATTGCGGTGGAAACTTTTGATTGTTTCCATGGAGATGTGATTCACCCAACTACCCAACTGTGGGCGAGATCCTTTTGATTAGATTATTCCATGGAGGTGTGGACCCCACCCATTCATGGCGGGACTTGATTAGTTCACTGGAGTACTTAGAAGAGCTCAGGAGCCAACGCAGACACCTGGAGATGCTTGGAGACATTTGGAGACACTTGGAGATGCAGACAGAAGGATGAAGCTTAGAGTTTGCCCAAGAGGAGCTAAGAGAGGACCCCCAGACGCTTAGAGACAAATGTCCTGGGAGAAAGAAGAAAGGACACAGAGGAGCTGGGAGAGAGGAACTAAGACAGACGCCCAGAGACATTTTGGAGAAAGCCATTTTGAAATGAAACCCAGGAGCAAAGGACCAGCAGACGCCAACCACATGTCTTCCCAGCTGACAGAGGTGCTCCCGACTCCATTGGCCCTTCTTCAGTGAAGGTATCCTCTTGTTAATGCCTTGGTTTGGACACTTTTATGGCCCTAGAACTGTAAAATTGTAACCTAATAAATCCCCTTTATAAAAGCCAATCCATTTCTGGTATTTTGCATAACAGCAGTGTTAGCAAACTGGAACAGTGATCAAAATACATTTTTGCATAAACTCTTTTACACTGTTCATTGCTAGTGGGATGCTTATTAGGTCTTTCTGAATTTTAAACTAAACTACATCTCTGTTAATTCAGCCAGTATTTGTAGAGTCCTATTCAAGTGTTGGGATAGTAAAATAAAATACAGAGCCCTGCTGCTATATAGCTTATATGTTATTGAGGGAGAAGTTAGTAAACATATAGACAATATATAATATCAGGTATTCCTTCATAAGTGAAATGAAGGAAAACTGAACCAAGGTAAGGAGGGAGAGAGGGATGGAGTGTGGATGTGTGCACGTGTGTGTGTGTGAAGTATTTTGGGTGTGTGGGTTAGGGAAGAACTCTCTTTGATAAGGAAATATTTGGGCAGAGATCTGAATGAGTTGATGTGAGCATACAGATGCATGGGGTAAGAGCGAGTGAGCCAGCAGAGTCGGTGTACTGTCACCCTAAGCATTCAGAGTCCAGTCACACCAAAGCAAGGCAGGTACTTTCATACCTCCAACTGTTTGCACATGATACGTGTCTACCTGAAGTGCCCCATTTCCCCCTATTTCTCAGCCTGGTTTATTTTTATCAACTACAACCTTCCCATGTTCCTCAAAATATATGAAGTTGCTTACACTCAATACTGTGAATCAAGTTTAAGAAAAATAGAAATGGAAGAGGACTATGAGACCAGTAGGAAGCTTAGGAGGTAGATATATAGATGAGGGTGTGAAATACAGTTACAGGTGAGTTGTAAATGTGCTCCCAAGCTTCTTGGCAGCCAAGGCAATAAGATCAGTTACAAAATTTTATTGTCAATGGTGAAAAGTGGGATCTAGTGGGAGCTGGCCTTTACTGGGAGCGTCATGGCATATCCATGGTACATAGGTAGATGCAGATGCTTTTGGAGGTTCTTTTCTGTTTGTTTTCAATTTCCTCAGTGAAATAGGATGCTGAGACTCAAGATGGGAGGGAAGGTATTGGAAGTCTGAGGAGAGAGGAAAAAGTATGAAATACTTGAATAGGAGGAGTGGGCCGATGCACGCACTAAAGAACTACAGTATGAATATCAGGCGGCATTTAGGGTACAACTGAGGTAAGTGACCGTGAATTTAAAGGATGCTTCATCAGGCTGTTTGTGTCCATGTTCAGCTGCAGGGGTGTGGCCTGGAGTAAGTGGAAACTGGGTTAAACCAGGGTGGTAGTTTGGCTGAGTAAGTGCCGCCCAGGCAAGAGGGGACAGAGAGATTGAGGGTGGGTGCAAAGGAGGGATTATAATGACAAATGAAGGGATTTACATTGGGTAAAGAGTGACGGCTTGAGACAGGCCCCTGGGTAGAACCAACTGAGCCACTGAGGTAGAACAGAGGACAGGATAATGGGCAAACATAAAATCCAAGAATCAGACTTTAGTCATTCCAATTAAAAAAGAAAGAAAAGAAAGACTACTAAAAGAAGCTATATACTTTTAATTATTTTAAATAGTCTTTACAGATGCATTAATAGTAGGTTTTGTTGGGAAAGTTTGTAGATCATGTATGTACAGCTAGATCCCTCCATTAGTAAAATACAAAAAATATTTTATTTAGGGCATGGAAAAGAAAGTTCTCCAAAGAAAGAAATAGATCTGGTTTGAAAAAAAAAAAATGCAGTGAAGCCCTAAAATGCATCAAGTTGCTCATAAGTTCCAGTTACGGAACCTCTCTAAGCTTGAGTTTCCTCCTTTGTAAACTCTCATAAGATTATTGTAAGGATTAAAGAGACAAAGTCCTTAGTTCAATGCCTGGCACACAGGAAATGCTTGGTAAATGTCAGCTGTCAATTCAAGAATCACCTGAAGAGTGAGGTGAATGGCACTTTTTCAAGTGGGTGTCTCCATACTTAAGCAAGTGAGTGAGGTGCTAATGAAATCTTCCAGTCCTGTAGTGAGAGAATTCGCTATCTTGAATTCCCATTTTGTACTGCCCTTGGCCAGCTAGAAATCAAGAGCTCTCTGTAAACTTTTTTGTAGGTTGGGTATCATCTGAGAGGTGGGCAGAGATTTTATCATAGAACTAGTTAAGATTCCACAGCACAAAAGAGAATGTTGAAGGAGACTCAACCTTCCCTGGCTAATAAACCCTGTTACCTCATCATCGTCCATTTATAAACGCCCTAACTCATCATCATCCATATATGTAACAACAGTGAAAAATTAATAACATATGAGTATCCGTGGCCTTTCTTCTCTTCTTAAAGAAGAAGACGCTACCTTGTTAGGTCACCTCCTTCATTCCCCCTTGTTATGGGATGGTAGAGTGGGTATAATGAAGGGACGGCGGAAAAAAACACTATATGGCGTGATAACTCTAAGGTCCCCAGCATATATGGAGTAACTGGGAGGCTGAGATGAACAGGAGAAGTTGTATGTGTTTGACCTATCTGTGCAATGGGCGGTGGGGAAAGCAAACTCTGAGCTTATGTTGGACCTTCTCTGATAAATACTTGGATGAAGGAGGAGGCCTAGGGTCCTATAGGAGCAGGTAAGGGAAGTAAGTAGCCAGTAAAGTATAGGTTATTGTCATCATGCAGCCAAGCCCAGGGAGCTTGGTGTACACTTTAATGAACCATCCATGTTTTACAATGTGAACATGTGCTATTTAAAACATTTCAATTACAGAACAAGTTTCAAAGGAATGACTCTTTATGCACTCAAATATTAGTATTACAAGAAAATTTTTAGTGAGACAAAGGTGAAAAATAAGCTAAACGAGAAATGTGCAAGACATCAAGAAACTACAAAACTTTGCTGAGGGAGGAAATAAATCTTAATGTTATTAGTTTTGTTCAAATTTTTTTTTTTTAACTTTCCCTTCTTTTTTAAATCAACTGTATGAAAAAAAAGTTAAAAAGAAAACAAACATACAATAAAAGAACATTTCAAAGAGACCATAACAAGGGAGTAAGAAAAAGACAACTAACCTAAGATAACTGCTTAACTTCCAACATGTTCCTACTTTACCCCAAGAAAGTTACCTAATACAGCAACATTTCTGTGAACTTGTTCCTACTATATCCATCAGAAATTAACAGACCATAGTCATTCCTGGGCATCCCCAGAACGTTAAATAGCTTATCTGTTCTTCTTGGATTATTGTTCCCCCTTCCTTAATTGCTCTCTATTGCTAGTTCCCCTACATTCTACATTATAAACCATTTGTTTTACATTTTTCAAAGTTCACATTAGTGGTAGCATATAATATTTCTCTTTTTGTGCCTGGCTTATTTCACTCAGCATTATGTCTTCAAGGTTCATCCATGTTGTCATATGTTTCACGAGATCGTTCCTTCTTACTGCCGCGTAGTATTCCATCGTGTGTATATACCACATTTTATTTATCCACTCATCTGTTGAGGGACATTTGGGTTGTTTCCATCTCTTGGCAATTGTGAATAATGCTGCTATGAACATTGGCGTGCAGATATCTGTTCGTGTCACTGCTTTCCGACCTTCCGGGTATATACCGAGAAGTGCAATCGCTGGATCGAATGGTAACTCTATATCTAGTTTTCTAAGGAACTGCCAGACTGACTTCCAGAGTGGCTGAACCATTATACAGTCCCACCAACAATGAATAAGAGTTCCAATTTCTCCACATCCCCTCCAGCATTTGTAGTTTCCTGTTTGTTTAATGGCAGCCATTCTAATCGGTGTTAGATGGTATCTCATTGTGGTCTTAATTGGCATCTCTCTAATAGCTAGTGAAGCTGAACATTTTTTCCTGTGTTTCTTGGCCATTTGTATTTCCTCTTCAGAGAACTGTCTTTTCATATCTTTTGCCCATTTTATAATTGGGCCGTCTGTACTATTGTCATTGAGTTGTAGGATTTCTTTATATATGCAAGATATCAGTCTTTTGTCAGATACATGGTTTCCAAAAATTTTTTCCCATTGAGTTGGCTGCCTCTTTACCTTTTTGAGAAATTCCTTTGAGGTGCAGAAACTTCTAAGCTTGAGGAGTTCCCATTTATCTATTTTCTCTTTTGTTGCTTGTGCTTTGGGTGTAAAGTCTAGGAAGTGGCCGCCTAATACAAGGTCTTGAAGATGTTTTCCTACATTATCTTCTAGGAGTTTTATGGTACTTTCTTTTATATTGAGATCTTTGGTCCATTTTGAGTTAATTTTTGTGCAGGGGGTGAGGTAGGGGTCCTCTTTCATTCTTTTGGATATGGATATCCAACTCTCCCAGCCCCATTTGTTGAAAAGACCATTATGACTCAGTTCAGTGACTTTGGGGGCCTTATCAAAGATCAGTCGGCCATAGATCTGAGGGTCTATCTCTGAATTCTCAATTCGATTCCATTGATCTATATGTCTATCTTTGTGCCAGTACCATGCTGTTTTGGCAACTGTGGCTTTATAATAAGCTTCAAAGTCAGGGAGTGTAAGTCCTCCCACTTCGTTTTTCTTTTTTAGAGTGTCTTTAGCAATTCGAGGCATCTTCCCTTTCCAAATAAATTTGATAACTAGCTTTTCCAAGTCTGCAAAGTAGGTTGTTGGAATTTTGATTGGGATTGCATTGAATCTGTAGATGAGTTTGGGTAGAATTGACATCTTAATGACATTTAGCCTTCCTATCCATGAACATGGAATATTTTTCCATCTTTTAAGGTCCCCTTCTATTTGTTTTAGTAGAGTTATGTAGTTTTCTTTGTATAGGTCTTTTACATCTTTGGTTAAGTTTATTCCTAGGTATTTGATTTTTTTAGTTGCTATTGAAAATGGTATCTTTTTCTTGAGTGTCTCTTCAGTTTATTCATTTCTAGCATATAGAAACATTACTGACTTATGTGCATTAATCTTGTATCCCGCTACTTTGCTAAATTTGTTTATTAGCTCTAGTAGCTGTATCGTCGATTTCTTAGGGTTTTCTAGATATAAGATCGTATCATCTGCAAACAATGACAGTTTTACTTCTTCTTTTCCAATTTGGATGCCTTTTATTTCTTTGTCTTGCCGGATTGCCCTGGCTAGCACTTCCAGCACAATGTTGAATAACAGTGGTGACAGCGGGCATCCTTGTCTTGTTCCTGATCTTAGAGGGAAGGCTTTCAGTCTCTCACCATTGAGTACTATGCTGGCTATGGGTTTTTCATATATGCTCTTTATCATGTTGAGGAAGTTTCCTTCAATTCCTACCTTTTGAAGTGTTTTTATCAAAAAGGGATGTTGGATTTTGTGAAATGCTTTTTCAGCATCTATTGAGATGATCAATTGATTTTTCCCTTTTGACTTGTTAATATGTTGTAATACATTGATTGATTTTCTTATGTTGTACCATCCTTGCATGCCTGGAATGAACCCCACTTGGTCATGGTGTATGATTTTTTTAATGTGTCTTTGGATTCGATTTGCAAGTATTTTGTTGAGGAATTTTGCATCTATATTCATTAGGGAGATTGGCCGGTAGTTTTCCTTTTTTGTAGCATCTTTGCCTGGTTTTGGTATTAGATTGATGTTAGCTTCATAAAATGAGTTAGGTAGTGTTCCATTTTCTTCAGTGTTTTGAAAGAGTTTGAGTAAGATTGGTGTCAGTTCTTTCTGGAAAGTTTGGTAGAATTCCCCTGTGAAGCCATCTGGCCCTGGGCATTTATTTGTGGGAAAATTTTTGATGACTGATTGGATCTCTTTGCTTGTGATGGGTTGGTTGAGGTCTTCTATTTCCTCTCTGGTCAGTCTAGGTTGTTCATATGTTTCCAGGAAATTGTCCATTTCTTCTACATTATCCAGTTTGTTGCCATACAGTTGTTCATAATATCCTCTTATAATTTTTTTAATTTCTTCAGGATCAGCAGTTATGTCACCTTTTTCATTCATTATTTTGTTTATATGGGTCTTCTCTCTTTTTGATTTTGTCAGTCTAGCTAGGGGCTTGTCAATCTTGTTGATCTTCTCAAAGAACCAACTTTTGGTGATATTTATCCTCTCTATTGTTTTTTTGTTCTCTATGTCATTTATTTCTGCTTTAATCCTTGTTATTTCTTTTCTTGTACTTGGTTTAGGATTGGTTTGCTGTTCATTTTCTAGCTTCTTCAGTTGATCCATTAGTTCTTTGATTTTGGCTCTTTCTTCCTTTTTAATATATGCGTTTAGTGCTATAAATTTCCCCCTTAGCACTGCTTTTGCTGCATCCCATAGGTTTTGGTATGTTGTGTTCTCATTTTCATTCGTCTCTATATATTTAGCAATTTCTCTTGCTATTTCTTCTTTAACCCACTGATTGTTTAGGAGTGTGTTGTTTAACCTCCAGGTATTTGTGAATTTTCTAAGTCTCTGATGGTTATTGACTTCTAATTGTATTCCATTGTGGTCAGAGAATGTGCTTTGAATAATTTCAATCTTTTTAAATTTATTGAGGCTTGTTTTATGTTCCAGCATATGATCTATTCTGGAGAAAGTTCCGTGAGCAC
Source organism: Choloepus didactylus (assembly GCF_015220235.1). Classification (NCBI taxonomy): domain Eukaryota; kingdom Metazoa; phylum Chordata; class Mammalia; order Pilosa; family Megalonychidae; genus Choloepus; species Choloepus didactylus. Next base: position 88,301,324 of record NC_051318.1, read on the forward strand.
TAGAAAAGTATGTGTATCCTGGTGATTTGGGATGTAATGTCCTGTAGATGTCTGTTAAATCTAATTCATTTATCAGATTGTTTAGGTTTTCAATTTCCTTATTGGTCTTCTGTCTGGTTGATCTATCTATAGGAGAGAGTGATGTGTTGAAGTCTCCCACAATTATTGTGGAAGCATCAATTGCTTCCTTTAGTTTTGGCAGTGTTTCTCTCATGTATTTTGTGGCACCTTGATTGGGTGCATAGACATTTACGATTGTTATTTCTTCTTGTTGAATTGCCCCTTTTATTAGTATGTAGTGGCCTTCTTTGTCTCTCAAAACATCCCTGCATTTGAAGTCTATTTTATCTGAGATTAATATTGCTACACCTGCTTTCTTTTTTTTTTTTTTTTTTTTTTAATCATCATTTTATTGAGATATATTCACATACTACACCTGCTTTCTTTTGGCTGTAGCTTGCATGAAATATTTTTTTTTTCCATCCTTTCACTTTCAGTTTCTTTGTGTCCCTGTGTCTAAGATGAGTCTCTTGTATGCAACATATTGATGGTTCATTTTTTTTGATCCATTCTGCGAATCTATATCTTTTAATTGGGGAGTTTAATCCATTTACATTCAACGTTGTAACCGTGAAGGCATTTCTTGAATCAGCCATCTTATCCTTTGGTTTATGTTTGTCATATTTTTTCCCTCTGTTTATTAATATCCTTTATTGTACCCATACCGAATCTCTTTAGTACTGAACCTTTCTCCAAGTCTCTCTGTCCTTTTTTTGTTTCTCTGTCTGTAGGGCTCCCTTTAGTATCTCCAGTAGGGCAGGTCTCTTGTTAGCAAATTCTCTCAGCATTTGTTTGTCTGTGAAAAATTTAAGCTCTCCCTCAAATTTGAAGGAGAGCTTTGCTGGATAAAGTATTCTTGGCTGGAAATTTTTCTCACTCAGAATTTTAAATATATCGTGCCACTGCCTTCTTGCCTCCATGGTGGCTGCTGAGTAGTCACTACTTAGTCTTATGCTGTTTCCTTTGTATGTGGTGAATTGCTTTTCTCTTGCTGCTTTCAGAACTTGCTCCTTCTCTTCTGTGTTTGACAGTGTGATCAGTATATGTCTCGGAGTGGGTTTATTTGGATTTATTCTATTTGGAGTTCGCTGGGCATTTATGATTTGTGTATTTATGTTGTTTAGAAGATTTGGGAAGTTTTCCCCAACAATTTCTTTGAATACTCTTCCTAGACCTTTACCCTTTTCTTCCCCTTCTGGGACACCAATGAGTCTTATATTCGGACGTTTCATATTGTCTATTATATCCCTGAGGTCCGTTTTGATTTTTTCTATTTTTCCCCATTCTTTCTTTTATGCTTTCATTTTCCATTCTGTCATCTTCGAGGTCACTGATTCGTTGTTCAACTTCCTCTAGTCTTGTACTGTGAGTGTCCAGAATCTTTTTAATTTGGTCAACAGTTTCTTTAATTTCCATAAGATCATCCATTTTTTTATTTAGTCTTGCAATGTCTTCTTTATGCTCTTCTAGGGTCTTCTTGATTTCCTTTGTATCCTGTACTATGGTCTCATTGTTCATCTTTAGTTCTTTGAGTAGCTGCTCTAGGTGCTGTGTCTCTTCTGGTCTTCTGATTTGGGTGCTTGGGCTTGGGGTATCCATATCGTCTGGTTTTTTCATATGCTTTATAATTTTCTGTTGTTTTTGGCCTCTTGGCATTTGCTGAACTTGATAGGGTTCTTTTAGGATTTGTAGACCAATTGAAGTCCTTATCTCTAATTTATCAGATCTACAGCTTCGTGGAGTACACTTTCTCTAACTAACCAGCAGGTGGCGTCCACGAGCCACCTGTTCTCCACAAGCCAGTTCTCCCCTGTTTAGCCTTTTTGGTGAGTGGGGGAGTGAGTCTTGTGGGGTCCAATTGGTGTACCAAGCTTGCGTGTGTAGTTGGTGTTGCCTGCCCTGTATATGGGGCGTGTTTCTGGGCAGTCAGGGAGGGGGGGTGGCTCTAACAATCAAATCTCCCTGGTGATTCTAGAGTTTTAAAGCTGGTGCAATAGTCTAATCCTTCAGTTCAGTCCTGCCACAGTTTGTCTCTGCCACTGACCCACAAGTCCTTGGTATTGGCGTATGGCTCCTGAGACTTGCAAGTGGGCCCCTCTTCCAGGCTGTGCACCCTGGGTCCTCTGTTGAGGGATGACTGTGCTATGTCACAGGTGAGTGCCGTCCCCCCAGGGCAGTTCTGGGCTGCTGGGCTGTGTAGGGAGGCTCCCAGTCTGCTGAAATGATGGTTGAATGGGGCTTTGTTATTTCACACTGCTCCACCTTCCCAACTCTGGGACAATCAGCTGAGGTTGCAGGGAAGGCTAATGTCCACACCCAGTTTTGTGGTGTGTGCCTGTTATTTGAAGCACTTCCGTCACACTGGGTTGTCTGGGGCAGCTCTGGGCTATGGGGCTGGTGATGGGCAGGAGTGTTTCCTGTCTACCAGGATGATGGCTGTGAGCGGACACCCCTGTTTTCTTGGGAAGTTGTGTTGTTTAGTGAATTTTCTCAGCCACTGGATTATTGCCTTTTGTCTCAGAGCTCTCTTAGTTCTGCTCTTGAGTTGACGTGCCCAAATTGCAATTCTTTGAAGCTTTCTGTATTGGGCTTCTTAGAGTAATTGTTTTAGAAAAAGAAAAAAGGATTAAAAAAAAAAAAAAAAAAAAAAGGCCCTCCTCAGAGATCTAATGGGTTATTGAAATGCTAAGAGACAAAGCAACCAGGGCCATTAAGGAAAGGTCCACAGGGCAGAGAGATCAGCTTTTCTTCGGGAGTTGCATATGCGCCTCAGGGCCTGAGCTCTGCCCTTCCCCTTTCTATGTTCACCAGAACTCCAAAAATCCTCCGCTTTTATTTTGGAGTTTTTCGTGTTGTTTTCTATGCCTGTCTCCTCTCTGCTGGGCTGGCTGCTCTCAGATTCTCTGGTGTCTGGTCTCAGTCTATCTATGGTTGGAGTTTGGATCAGTAGAATGAGTTTCCGATAAGGGCTGCCACTGCAGTTCTCCCTTCTCCTTCCCGGAGCTGACAGCCCCTCCTCCCACGGGACTGAGCCTGGCAGGGAGGGGCGCGGGTCCTCTGGCCGCAAAAACTTACAGATTTCGCTTATCTCAGCAGTTCCACGTTTTCATGAGTGTTGTATGAAGTATGCCCAAAGTCAGATTGCTCTGTGGTGTCCAGTCCACGCAGTTCCTGGCTTTCTACCTACTTTCCTGGAGGAGTAACTAAAACATACAGCTCACCAGTCCGCCATCTTGCCCCGCCTCTCTCAGTTTTGTTCAATTTTATTTGTCCAGTTACAATGACAATTCTTATTAAATTTTGATTAACTTACCAAAGTGATCTGAAAGTTCATTGAATAAATATGATGAAATAGGTAGTTAATATTTTGAAAAAGAAGAGTAATGAAGAGGGCCTTAGCCTGACACATAGTAAGACTTAAAGCTACAAAAAATCAATATGGGGATAAACCGAAGCTCAGTGGAACCGACTAAAAATTCTATAAATTTGCCCATAAAAATGTAAGAATATATTTTACAGTAAAGGCAGTGTTTCAAATCATTGGGGAAAAAGATAGATTACCCAGTAATTCCTCTAAAGGCATCTGGCTCATCATTTAGTTAAAAAAAAATTGAAGCTCAATCCCTACCTCACACTATGTACTACAAAATTTCCAGGTGAGTTAAAGATCAAATTCATAAAAAATGAATCATAAAAATATTAGAGTAAATATAGGTAAATATTTTTATAGTTTCTGGGTTAGAGAGAATTTAAAAATATAACACTAAAGGAATAAAATAGAAAAAAAGCTTATTAGCTCCTGGCATATTGAAATTCATCATGAACTTCAGTTTACAAGGCAAATAATTTCCTGACTACTGCAGTATGTAGCTAGATGGATATTTCACGTACTTTGTCTATAATAGAAATGTCCAATAATAAAGTATTTGTTAAATGAATCATGTACTATCCATACCAAAGAAACACTATTCTATCAGATGCATAGTGCCAGGCAGACAGAAGGTGCTTGGTAAGTAATGAGTAGATAAATGAACAAATAAACTAATCAATAAATCTGTATTATGTTGGGACAGAAGATATTCACAAAAGGCTACCTCAGTATTATTACAAAAAATACAAACAGAATTCTCATTAATTAAAGGAATTCAAGCACCACTCTATTTGTATTAATAAAACAAATCTGATAAATAGGTGGCATAGTACTTCATATTTCTAGAAGTGGATTAAACATTTCTGTTGGAGTAATCAAAGATGGTATTAACTACTTAGCAGTTTGCATAAATTCTCTGTTTCTACGTAAAGGAATACATCAATAATTTACAATTTCTGTAAAATTAAAAAAAAACAAAACAAAACCAAACACCCCACAGGCGATACCCCATACTTACAAACATGAGTACCATTCAGATATTTTTGAGATGTTAGAGGCTGAAAGTCTGCATAGCCTAATTTTTATGGTAAACAAAGGATAAATATTGATAATAAAAAGCCATAGCTATTTATTTGAACAAAAAAACTTATTTAAACAAAAAATACTTAGCAAATTATAATACACAAATTATAATACACTAATAGGAAATCATCTGATAAAAATTATATCTTTCAACCCCTGACACAGAGTACAAGTTTGTCTACTACAAATGCTTCATATGCAGAAGCCACTGAAATATATTTTGATATTATCAGACAAAATACATGGCTCAGACCAGTGATGATGTACATCAGCTGATGAGCAGTAGCAAAATGCTGTCCTTGTGACACTGTGAGATCAGAAGTCCTCCTTCAGGCATCAGGAAATCTCTGGTAACTTGCTGTATTAGTCAGGGCTCTCTAGGGAAAGAGAACCAACGGGATATATCTGTAAATATGAGATTTATGAAAGTGTCTGACTCAACTGTGTGGATGCACGAGTCCAAATTCCGTAGGGCAGGCAGTGAGCTGGCAACTCCAAAGAAGGTCTTCGATGAACTCCCCAGGAGAGCCTGGCTAGCTGAAGAAAAAGTGAATGTTCTCTCTTCTCCCTTAAAGGTCTTTAGCTGATTAGATTAAATTCAGCTGATTGGATTCTCTCATTGCAGAAGATACTCCCTTAGTTGATTGTAGATGTAATCAGCCATAGATGCAATCAGTTGAGTGATGATTTAATAAACCATGATGATTTAACTGTTAGGCCAGTGTTTGCTTGGCCAGACAAGTAGGCACCATCACGTGGCCAAGTTGACACATGAATGTAACCATCACACTTGCTGACATTACTGAAAACAGCATGACATTTAAATATAGTGTTTCATGTAATAAAAAACACTACATGAGTATCTTTAACATATTTTATACTAAAACATATTTTGAAGGAAAAATATCATTAATATCTGTGCTTTTAAGGAAAACTGAACTGTTCTATAATGTCCAGTGTAGAAATGATTCTATAGAAAACAACTAGTTAAAAAAAACCTTCACTCTGGGGAGTTTCTTACTTTCCTTCCTCAGGAGAAAAAAGATTATCAAAGACTTTTAAGTACTTTTTATCATTTTGTATGAAAGCAAATCAGTATTTCAGTTGAAACTCATTACTTCAGAAAATCATGGTAATATATCAGAACATCTCTTACGACAGAAGAGAAACTAGCAGATACTTCATTTTAAACACACTTAAAAAAAAAGAATTTTGAAGACCCAGAATTAATCATTTCATTAAGATGATCTGTTTCTGACTAAACCAAACATGTATTTAACTTCTACTCATGTTATAGAAAAATGGCTATTATCCCAGAAAAATCAGAAAGACCTGAAATGACAAATAGATTTCATTGTATGTATTAACACCAACACTTTATACTAGTTCTTAATCTTTGAGTTTAATTATTAATTATTGCTACAGTTGATCTAGCAATCAGTAATACATTTCTCCTTTCTGTGTTGGTTTAATTTGAAAGGAACAACTCTGAGACTAGAGATATTCTTTAAAAGAGACAGAGGTATGCTGTTTACTTTTGTTTTTATCAGTTATATTGTATTTCCTTTTCCCTATCCTTACTCCTCTGGCCTCATACTCATTATGTTTATTTAATAGATTCCCAAGATGATCTTTGAAAATAGGGGTTGTATTTTGCTTCTGGGAATTTATATTGCTTAGTGTTTGAATTACAAAAAAAACTTTTGCTATGTGGTCTCTTTCCATATTAAGTTTATGTTTGAACAGTTAATACGCAGGCTACTGAAATGCTGCGTAACCCAACTGCTCTGTCTTCCAGGCAGTTGAATTTTGTGGTTAGGAGCCTGGACTTGGATTTTTGACAAAGCCTTGGCCTGAATTCCCAGTTGTCCTTAACATCTAAGTGACTGGAAAAGTTACTTGATCTCTCTAAACCACAGTTTCATCTGTAAAATTGGGATAATAATAGTACCTACCTATTTGTTCTAGTTTGCTAATGCTGCCGGAATGCAAAACACCAGAAATGGATTGCTTTTATAAAGGGGGTTTATTTGGTGACACAGTTACAGTCTTAAGGCCATAAAGCGTCCAAGGTAATGCATCAACAATCGGGTACCTTCACTGGAGGATGGCCAATGGCGTCTGGAAAACCTTTGTTAGCTGGGAAGGCACATGGCTGGCGTCTGCTCCAAAGTTCTGGTTTCAAAATGGCTTTCTCCCAGGACGTTCCTCTCTAGGCCACAGCTCCTCTTCAAAATGTCACTGTCGGTTGCTCTTGGGGTGTTTGTCCTCTCTTAGCTTCTCCGGAGCAAGAGTCTGCTTTCAACGTCCGTCTTCAAACTGTCTCTCATCTGCAGCTCCTCTCTCAGCTTCCAGGCATTCTTCAAAGTGTCCCTCTTGGCTGTAGCAAGCTCACTCCTTCTGTCTGAGCTTATATAGTGCTCTAGTAAACTAATCAAGGCCCACACTGGAATGGGCAGGGCCACACCTCCATGGAAATTATCCAATGAAAGATCTCTCTTACAGTTGAGTGATCACATCTCCACAGAAACATCCAATTAAAAGTCTCCAACCCAATCAACATAAATACTTTCCTGCCCACACAAGACTACCTCAAAGATAATGGCATTTGAGGGGACATAATACATCCAAACCAGCACACTGTTGTTATTGTGAGGGTTTCAGTGAGACAAGTATTTAGCAAATGCCAGGCACTTAATTAGCACTTTATAGATGTTAGTTGTTATGTTAATATTAAAAGCATATAGATGACATACCATTGTAAATTTGCTCTTTAAAACAAAGTCAGCATCTAAAATGAACTTTACTCTCATTGTGACAATCAAGGAGAAAAAGTCATGTTTACCTTGCAGAGAAATACACATCAACCTGAGACAGTGGCATGCCATTAGCTGTTTTGGACAGTTTCTAAATTTACTAGATGGTAAAATCTCATTATGAAAGCCTAGACATGGTAATGTATTTGGTATTTTCTTTATAATTAGCATCTTAGATCACAGTATTTTAAACTAAGATGATTTTAAAACAAAAGAAAATGTATCTTTAATAGCCACTGGCCATGCCATCCTAAATTGCAACTGTACCCCCAAGCCTGGCACCTCCAGCCTCCTTTCCTCTATTTCCCCCCTTAGCATTCGTCACTGACTCTAACACATTTTATAGGTTTTTATTTTCTTCATTGTCCATCTTCAAACCCTAGACTCTAAACTCTATCAGGGCAGGATGCTTGCCTGTTTCATTCCCTGCTCTATCTCCTGTGCCTAGAACACTGCCTGTCACATGGTAGATGCTTAAAAAATATTTTTTGAATGAACAAGGGAATAGGTCTAATTTAGAGAAATGATTTTACGTATTTTAGCTGTTGTAGTAATAAAGATGCTTCTCTTTGATATCTGCATGGTAAGGGCAACCTCAATTTAGATGAGCTTTCTGCTCATCATGCACTCAGTATCTTACAGCAGGGTTTGCTGACCGTACTACCTTTTTTTTAAATTTGCCCTTTATTGAGGGTTCATTTTGTGTTGGGATATAAATTAGTAGAAAGCATTTCTTTCCTGTCTCCAGGGAGGCAGCCATGTACACAAATATTCAGCATACAAGACTGAACCACACAATGGCTCTCCTCCTGATACTCTGCTGTGAGTACTTTGTTACCCTCACTTGAAAATACTTTATTTAGTGCCCACCAAGTTCACGGAGCCTTTTTCAGGTGTCCTCATGGAAATTGCCGTGATAGTGGTATTAAAGGCTGTCCACAGCAGAAAAGAGCAATTTAAAAATCTGCTAAGGTCTGTTTATACTCTTTTCATTATGGACTAGTATGTGTTTTTGAATTAAAGATTTTTTCTTTCATTGTAGTCATTACAGTTTTATGGTACAAAGTAGAAAACGTAATAGCAGTTGAAGGATGCTGATTTATTTCCATTCTTGTGTTTTGGACATTCAGAATTATTACTTAGGCAATACCTGCATTTTTTTTTGAAGAGTAACTTAGCTTAGCTATAGTAAGTGATTTTTCACTAAATTATTTTTACCATTTTAAAACCTTATTCTTATAACTTCTTGTCTTCTGTAAGATCTCCATGTCATTTACCAAAAGCCATGTCCTGAGGATGATAAAAATTCAGGCATCTCAGCCAAAATCTGTTATTTAAAGCACTGAGATTTTCTATTTCCTCTTTTCTCATTTGAACAGATAAAACAAAGGAAGTATTTGCCAACTTTTTCATTATTAGTGATATGTTAAAATAACTATTAAGATGACAGTTGAAATAGTCCACATTATGGCAGGGCAAAAAAGTGTCTTTGCCAGTTTGGATATATTGTGTCCCCCAGAAAAGCTGTATTCTGTGATGCAACCTTGTGGGAGCAGATGTATTTAGTCTTTTGATTAAGGTGGAACCTTTTGATTGAGTGTTGTATTAGTTAGGGTTCTCTAGGGAAACAGAATCAACAAGAGATATCTATAAATATAAGATTTATAAAAGTGTCTTATGCAACTGTGGGTATGCACAAGTCCAAATTCCGTAGGGCAGGCAGCAGACTGGGAGCTCCAATGAAGATGTTCGAGAACTCCTCAGGCAGCAAACTGGCAACTGCGATGAACTCCTCAGGAAACACTTTGCTGGCAGCTGAAGAAGAAGTGAAGGTCCTCTATCTGTCTCACTTAAAGTCTTCAACTGTTTGGATGAAATCCAGCTGATTGCATTCTCTCATTGTGGAAGACAGGCCCTTCATTGATGTAATCAGTGACAGCTGCAGCCAATTGACTGATGTTTAATAAACCAGCCTTCTGATTTATTAAACAGCCACAAATGTCCTTGCAGTAAAGGTTAGGCCAGTGCTTGCTTGACCAGACACCTGGGCACCATCACCTGGCCAAGTTGATACATGAACCTAACCATCATAAGTGTTTCCATGAAGATGTAACTCACCCAACTGTGGGTGAGACCTTTGACTGGGTTATTTCCATGGAGATGTGGACCCTGCTCATTCAGGGTGGGTCTTGATTGTTTCACTGGAGTACTTAAGAGAGCTCAGGGACCAGCACAGGTGCTGATGCTTGGAGACACTTGGAGATGCAGACAGAAGGACATTTGGAGATGCTAAGCTAAGAGATGAAGCCCAGAGTTTGCCCTGGAGAAGCTAAGAAAGGACCCCAGATGCTTAGAGAGAAATGCCCTGGGAGAAAGAAGCAAGGATGTAGAGAAGCTGTGAGAGAGAAGCTAAGACAGACTCCCAGAGACATTTTCGAGAAAGCCATTTTGAAACATAATCTGGGAGCAAAGGGCCAGCAGACACCAGTCATGTGCCTTTCAAGCTGACAGAGGTGTTCTGGATGGCAACGGCCATTCTTCAGTGAAGGTATCCTCTTGTTGATGCCTTAGTTTGGACACTTTTATGGCCTTAGAACTGTAAATTTGTAACCTAATAAATCTGCTTTATAAAAGCCAATCCATTTCTGGCTTTTGCATAATGGCAGCTCTAGCTAACCAGAACAATGTCCTTGCCTTATCTGTGTCTGTGTATCTCCTTACTCAGGCAATGTTTCAAAACCGGAATCCATCCATCTATCCTCTCATCTCCTAAGATCTTCTTCTAACCTCTTGCAGGAGATGTGTTTTAGTAATCTTTGTAATGCCAACATACTCTTGAGGTGAGTATTACCTGGTGCTTTTTTTCACACTGAACATTAGAATGGAATGTATTGTAACAGATACTGCTTGAGTTTTAAGGCATTTGGCCCTTTTGCCTCATATTTATTAGTTGTATGATAGTAAGTGAATTATGTAGCCTCTTTGAGCCTCAGTTTCCTAATTTTAAAATGGAGATAATTAGATTTGCCTTGTTGGGTTGTTGTGAGGGTTAAATGAAATGAACTACATACAAGTGAGTTTCAATCTTTCTTCTTTTTTTTTTTTTTTGTCTCTTTTTTACTTTATTCTGGTTTCAGTCATGTTTCTGCTGTTTGTGAAGTTCATGTGCATGTTTGCTAGTGGTGTTTGAAAATGTAATAAGCCCCCCATTGGGCAATACATGTAGAATGTTACTTTTAGGGCTGGCAGATTTTTGGCTGTCATGCTGCTTTGTTTCTCACTGTTCTGAAGGGAAATAACTTTATAACTAAAATATTTACTTGATCATGCAAGTGTGTCTCTTGGGTCCAAGGACAGCAGTGAATATAAGATCTAAGTGTAAAAGTACAATACGGACTTGGCTCAACTGTCATTATTTTTACACTATTGTTAATCTAAAAATAAAATACTTGTATTCTCTCCCCTTAATTTGCCCATCTTTCAGAAGTCACTTTAAAATTTGGCCATTAACAGATTTGCCAACTTGTCTTCATTGCTGCTGCCAGCTTAAGTAGATGACCTAAATGTAATTTATTAATGTCAATGGGTTGCTGGAGCTCTAACTGGAATTTAAGGAAGGCGAAGGTGGGGAAATCTCCCAGGCTTCATTCCATGATTGATGTGCATCCAGTTGTCATGGTTACCGTGGTGTACTTGGTACTACCTGTTTTCAGTAGCTTCCTCCTACTCTTTCCTATTTTCAGATGGCTATCTACATTTTACAAACTCATTATCCCCTCAGTTCTACTCATGTTAGTTAACTCCATCCTTGATGTCTGTACTCTTAATTGAACCTGCCTACTTTTATTTTTGAAGAAATTAAATCTCCTGAATGATTTTAAAGAACTTATGATGCAGTATGTTTTAAACCTCATAAAATAATAGTCCTTTGCTTTTAATGTGAGCCCACTTTGATTGTGAGTCCACTTTCCATTTTGGATCATTTATATAATCATCTTATAGCCTTTTTCTGGAAATTGCAGGGGGTGTTCATAAATATTTTGCAAAAGCTTTCTGTAAACAAATTCCTTGAAATTTAGTCAATGGGTTTTAAAAACAAACAAACAAAAAAACAAGTCTTGGCCTCTCTAGGTACCAAGATGCTAACTTAAAATAAATTTTTAAAAATTACTTGGCTAGTGCAACATGTTACTTGTCTTTATCACCTGTGTAACAGACTGCTGGGCTGGAGGGGAGGCAGCTCAATATTATATATCAAAGAAAAACATTCAATGTGTGATATATTTGGATGTGTAATGTGTGCTAAAGGAGTCATTTATTTTTTATTACCTATCATATTCCTGTCATGGAAACTTTTCTGCACTGGGCTTTTGGACAAATTTCATTTGAAGAGAGAAGAAAAAACCAACCTCCATACAGCCAAAAGGAGAAAGTCATGATAATTATTTTAGTAAGGTGTTTGTAAAAAAAAATTATAACCCTCTTTTTTTATTTCCCATTTTCCAGAAATCTTACTGCTATTTAAGCTTAGGTTAACCAGTTTTTTGACTGCATTTTATTTTTGTTTCTATTTCCTGTGACCATAGAGTTGTAACATATAATGTTGAGAATTTAATTATTTTTATCAGAACTCTAATTTGTGGCTTTTTTTCCCAAGAATATATAAACAAAAGAATATTGGTTTTAAAAAATATGCTTTTTAGGTATTTTTCTACAGTGGTATGGCCATATGATCTGGCTAAGGGAAGCTCCTTAGGCCTACTAATTTAATAAGTTGATATAGCTCCAACATCTACAGCATTGAGAAATAAATCATAGGTTATTGGAATGTGTGCTGTGTTTTAAAATGCATGTTTGTATGTTTTCTTTTGGTAGTTCATCTGTTTGTAAGATTTTTAGAACAAAAGTCCCCAAAGTTTTTTCTTCATCAACTATTATAGAATATAGAATTACTGTATTCTATAGTATAGTATCACTTTCACTTTATCCTTTTTTCACTCCCCTTTGGCAATTCGCTTTAGAGATTCTTCTTGGCACTTTTAAATTGCCAATATTTGCGATAATGTCTCCACTAGACCATTTAATAAATTCTGTAGTACTGCCTTTGAGAAACTGGATAGGTTATAGAAAGACTAGAAAATACTTCATTTTTCTGGCTACATTATGATATTATTACTACTTGTAAAAATTACAGATGGTATTTTTTTCTAATGTGGTTTAGATCTTTAGAATACTTTAGAATATTTAAAAGGATGATGTTGCAAACTTCAGAGCGGAAGTATATCATTAGGGAAATTCTGTTGTCAGCTTGCATGAAATGTCAATTATTGATTATTACTGGTAGCACTTGGCTTTGTGTTGCAATACCAAAAAGAATAAAATCTCTTACCCAAGAAACAAAAAAAGGATTAATAGTATGCTTATACAAGGGATGACAATTACGATTTTCTGAATATTGTTCATCTGAAACAGAATTGAAATTGTAAAGTAATGTTTATTTTCCTTTGTCCTGTCCTTAGACTTTTACCTGTTTAATAAAATTGTTAGAGTGAGTTAGGTCCACTTATTTAGAAAAATCTTAGAATAGTTTGGCAATTGGTTCAAGGCACCAATCTTCTGTTCTGGCTAAAGAAAATAGAAGGCACGGCTGACCATATGGATTTAAATGTTGCCTACTTCTATTTCAACAAAATAAAATTAGGACAAAAATATCTAGGTATAATGTGGGCTGCAAGGGTAGTTTGGTTTTATTGCAGCAGCAGCCTAAGTGGTTTTCCTGATTCCAGTCTTGCCTCCCTCCAGTTCTCACTCCACCCTACAGCCAAAATTATCTATTTATTTCTTTAAAAAAGAAACATTTTTGGGAAATGGTACAGAAAAGTAAAAAGAAGATAATAGCCTTTAATTTTCCCAGCCATCCAGAACTAAACAGTGTAAGCATCTCGGCATATTTGTTTGCTTCCATTCTCTGTTCTTCTTTAACTAAAATCAGTCTGTTTTTAATTCCCCCACAAAAATAAATACAATATATGCAATTATAAATAATTTTTAAAATACAGTAAAGTTAGCCTCAGTGAGATTTAAACCCAGGAAACAAAACATTCTGGGTATTTTGAGCAGAAAGGGATTTAATTTAGGGAGTTGGGTTCTCACAGAATCCTTGGGAAGTTTGGGCCAGTCAGAATCAGAGGCCACCTCTAGGCTCTGAGTGTTAAGATGCGATCCTGAGGTCAGGAAGCTGCTGCTGTTACTGGCAGCTGTCTCACACCTACAGAACTGGAGCCTGGACTCTGAAATGTGGATTCTGGGAACTGCAAACATACATCGGTGGGACCTTGCTTGTCCCTATCCCAGAGCAAGAAGGTAGGCTCTGCTTTGCTTTCACCTTCCAAATCTAGTGCATTGGATTGGCATTACCTAAATCATATCCAGGTCCTGAGGGAGTCTGGGAAATGTAGTTGTTAGCTTTCTAGCACATGTGCTCTGAGTTGTGGGAGATGGGATGTACACGGATGCCAAATGCCTGCAGACAATATACAGCCTGTTTCAGTTTGCTAAAGCTGAGGAAATGCAATATACCAGAAATGGACTGGCTTTTAACAATGGGGATTTATTAGCTTAAAAGTTTACAGCTCTAAGGCCATGAAAATGTCCCAATTAAAGCATCAACAGGAGGATACCTTCTCTGAAGACAGGTTACCAGTGAGCTTGGGTTCCTCTGTCAGATAGCCAGGCACATGGCGGCATCTCTGGTCCTTCTCTCCTGGGTTTCATTGCTTCAGCATCTGGCTTCTCCATCTGTGGCTTTTTCTCTAAACTTCTTTGGGGCTCTTTCTGTGAGCTTCTCTTAATTTCATCTCTTTGCTTCTGTATGTGTTTTATCCTCTGATAAAGGATCCCAGTTACCCCCTGGGGGCAGGCCTCAGCTGAAATAACCTAATCAAAGTTGCCACCTATATTAGCTCTGCACCCACAAGAATGGATTTAAAGAACATGATCCTTTCTGGGGTACATAACAGCTCCAAACTACCACACAACCCAAGCATAAATATGAAAGTTCAAAGAAGTCTTGAAATTCCATTACTGAGAAGTAACTATCATTAACGTTCAGTGTAGATCATTCCATTCATATTGCCTATGCATATATACAGATAGACAAAAATATTTTTAAAAATAGGATCATACAACAGGTGCTATTTTGAATTAAAAATAGTTAATTCTACTTGAATGTACCATGGAATGGTTGAGCTTCAAACACCTTGTTTTCTTCTCTAAAAGAGCTATATTCTGAAAGAAACCTCTGTGTTTAGGAAAAGAGAATAAGAAAAGCATTTAGGTTGCTTCAGTCAGGGTTTTTTTTGTTGTTGTTTTAGTTGTTTTTGTTTATTCCCATCATTAGGTGTGCTCACTTGACCCCATCTATCAAAGATGAAATATTTGTACTGTCACAGATAATTCCATATCCCCTCCCCACCACCCCCTAATTTTTATGTGATAACATCTACATTTTCAGGTAATGGCCACCTTTTGTTTTGTGACCATGAAGCCAACATTCTTTTTCTGTTGTTTTATATTCTAATGAATTCAATGCTCACCATACATCATCTACCAGTTTTTATACTCCTGAGTTTTTTATTTGACTCAGTTGTTAATTTCTTATTTGACTCAGTTGTTAATTTTTCGGATTGCACAGTCAAGTAAGACTTTCAAGAATGGCTTATGGGTATTTTTTTTAGTTCTTTTAGGTTTGAGAATGCCTGTTGTTTTTATGCAGGAAAGATAATTTGCCTATGCCTGATATTCTTGGGTCCCCATTTCCTTCTCTCTTAAAAAAGTCTTCTGACTTTTTTATTGTGGAAAAATTCAAGGACAGCCTAATTTTCCCACATTGCGTTTTCTATCTGGATGTCTGAACAATTCTTTCTTTATTCTTGAAGTTCAATAATTTAATGTCTTATGTTTTCACTATACCCAAATAGAAAAATTAAATTTCTATTTAACACTTTAATTTAGATTTCTTCATCTTCCCTTAGTGGTACCCTTTTTCTTTATGCTCTTGGGCATGGTGGATTCCATATAATAACTAGTATTTTTCAGACCAAATGTAAGAGTATTAAAGAAGATATTTAACTTTTTAGTTCCAGATCAACTCTGTAACTCATGACTCTATCTTATGAGGTGTTGTGTTTCCTACCAGGTGGATAAGCATTTGTCATTACACAGTGGGCTTCTGGTTTATGTTAATTCACAAATCCAGTGGCAATGCATAAAAATGCATGCTTCACCACACCCTTGCCAGTCAGATACTATTTTTAAAAAATCCAGGACAAAAGAAAAAAAAAAAAAAAGAGGCTAAATCATTGTTTCTAAACGCCTGTTATTATTTCATAGATGAGTTGACTATTTCTGTTACATTGTTTAGCCAAGAGCCACGTTCCATGTATCTCTTGTTGTTTGAGTATTATAAAAATAACTCTTTGTAATTTTCTTCCTATTTTTAAAACAAATTTTTGTTAGCTGCTTACTATGTGGAAACCCTTCACAAATAGTATCTTATTTAATTCTTTAAAAAGCCCTAGAAGAGACTGCTTTTATGTCCATTTTACAGATGTGGAAACAGACCTTGTGGATAAAGTATGAATTCTCTGCACTTTTTGTCTTTCATGTTTGTTTTAAACAGCAACAACAAAAAAATGGGCTTCTGCTCTCTTAGATAAAAGGTTAGAATAGGTGATCTCTAGGTTCCCTGCCAGCTTAATTTCCTTAATTAGTATGTCATGACTTCCAGTGTCAGCCCATAACCAGGCAATATTCTAGTGCAATCCTTTGAGTGGTAATTACGTTTGCTGTAATGAAAATGAGTGTGAACTGTGTACAGTGGTTGATGATAATCTTTTGAAGACTAACTTCTGAATCATCTCTTCCTTCAGCAATCTTTCTCTTGAAGGTTACTAAACTTGACTATTATAAATAAGGGGAAAGTCAGGTTGACAATATTGTTAGAATAGAATCTGTTAAAACTATTTTTTTCATACCCTACACTTTTTTTTTCCTTGAAATCTGAAAGGTCCAGATTTCTGGGCATTTTCCAGTAAATACACTCATTTTAGTTATTAGGTTTCCTTCAGAAAATTTGATACCATTTTAATCCGAATTATTTTTCTGAATTTTATATATTGTGTTTTCATATAAGATTTTATTTGGAAAAAGGCGTTCTTGAATTTAAAAGTTTAAAACCACAAATCTAGTTCATATCCATTTACAGGTGCCAAAACTAAGAATTAGAGTGACCTGCTCCAGGCCCAGCCAGTATCTCAGAAAGCCTGACTCATTTTAATGCTCCTTCAACTGCATGATGCTGGGAAACAAAAGCTCAGACATTCTTCATTCAAAATTTACCATATTATATACTTGTTTTTAAATACTAGAGATAATTTTCACTTTGAAATAATTACTGTGATGGTTGCCAAATAGTTTTTCTAATTTCATCATTCCTCTATATTTATGTTCTTTCTGAATTTCTGTATGTAAATGTATTCCTATATTTATATTAGTTGCCATTCTACTAAGGAAAGACTTTCTCCTCTCCATCTATTCTTTCATTTATTTTTATGTATATCAATATGGACTATTGCTTCCTATTTTACTCATTGGGTTACAAGGCAATACTGTTATTATTTTTTTAGATGCTGTTCTGGTTTGCTAATGCTGCCAGAATGCAAAATACCAGAAATGGATTGGCTTCTGTTAAGGGGGTTTATTTGGTTACAAAGTTACAGTCTTAAGTCCATAAAGTGTCCAAGGTAACGCATCAACAATCGGGTACCTTCACTGGAGGATGGCCAGTGGCGTCCAGAAAACCTCTGTTAGCTGGAAAGGCACGTGGCTGGTGTCCACTTGCTCCCAGGTGGCTTGCTCCCAGGTGGTGTTTCAAAATGCCATTCACTAAAATGTTGCTCTTGGGGCGTTTTCTCCTCTCTTAGCTGCAGCTCCTCTTCAAAATATCACTCTCAGTTGCTCTGAGTCCCTCTGTCTGTGAACTCCTTTATATGACTCCAGTGATCCAATTAACATCCACCCTGAGTGGGCGGGGTAACATCTCCATGGAAATTATCCAATGAAACGTTTCACTCACAGTTGATCGAGTCACATCTTCATGGAAACAATCAAAGGATTCCAATCTAATCAACAGTAATACGTCTGCCCCCCACAAGATTGCATCAAAGAACATGGCATTCCGGGGGACATAATACATCCAAACTAGTTCAGATGCCCCAGCTGTCTCAGGTTGACCTATAGGAGCCCCTCTCACACTAGCTTCTCTGTTTTTCTCATAAGTCTCCATCATTCTTTAGCACGTCTTTACTTTCTGGCATAACGGAGTATCACAGGCTCATCTTGTTCTTTCCATGCACCAGCCCTGACATCAGCCCTTTCTCCAAGGAGCCCCAGTTCCTTTTGGTGAAGAAGAGTATTTAGAAACCAGATCTGGGCATGAGGTATGCTCATTGCTATTGGGGTGTCACTGCTCCCCGGCCCTCTCAGTGATCAGAGCTATATACACATTTACATCTAGGTTTATCTCTATGTTCATATTGAAAACTGTGAGTTCACACTGATACCTCCTATACCAACCCAACCCCATAAGGTTTGGTCAAGTTTTTTCCCTTCTCAGACAGCAGGAAAGCTGGCTGGTATATATTTACTTTATCAGACCACCCTTCTGCTTCTATGCCCTCCTCCTCACAAAAGCTTTTCTCACCCCAGTAAGCCTCCGGCACCTCTGCTGGGCTGCAAGGATGCTGCCCTAACCCAACACTCCACACCTGGCTATGGGGTGACCTTCCTTACTTTGCTTGGTCTCTGACAACCCACACCTCTGCCCACCTTGCTCAGCCCCAACTTACGAATTTTGGAGTGAGTTTATTAAAGAAGGGTGGAAAAACATTACTTTTTTTGGTAGCAATAATCGTGCGAAGTAAAGCTACTTTTTGAAATATTTTTCTAGATCTTCCAACAGTATTTTTAATGACCATCTCTATGTTCTTAGGATTTTCATATTCTGTAATATTTACTGTCATATTGTTTGCCTCATTATCTCAAATTTTGTTCACCTGTGAAGTTTTCTTTATAGTTTTTTTTCTAATGTTAATGCATTTCCTAGGCACAGGCCTGATTTTTAAAATAAAAAAAAAATTTTTAAATGTTTTTGCTTGATGTCCTGTAACATTGACTGTCACCTCTTGTCCTTTAGCCGAATTCATATTGTAAAATAAGGTTAGCTTGTACCCAGTCATCATTAATGTTTTCAAATCATCATTTTTACCAGGTTCTCAAATGTCAGCTATTTAATTGATGATGAGAAGGGCACTCCATGTTGACGTGTCTCCCAGACAGGGTTAGGTGCCTTTCCTATGTGTTCTGCAGTTCTCTGTGGTCTCCTTTTCTTTACACTTTATCAAATTGTATTGTCAATTTATAGCTGTTTGCCCCCAGAGCCTTCAAACGTGGCTTGATTTTATTATAACCCCTGGGGCCCCTCACAGGGCTTGTTGAAATTCTTTTGAAAAGAAGAGTGTGAATGTGAGTAGTCAGTCAATAGTAGTCAATATTTGGGCTAATGGAGAGCTAATAGGATTTGGGCTAGAGGCTCTTACAAGTGAAACTCTTTCCTATTTTTGGTCTTCAGGAAGAATGCCTAGAAAACTCAGCTTTAGCTAGAGTAATATTAGCAATTAATCTGAATGTATGTGGTACTTTGGAACTCTTGTTTTGTAAAAACAAAGCTGTGAATGAAGATCATGGGAACTTTTAAAAATTAATGAATTTAAATAAGGAAGTTTATTTTTAAGTGTAGTGTGCTGCCAGTTGTCAGCATTTAAAAATGTTTGGCAGCCAGAAAAAAACAAACAAAAAGATGAGATTTGCTACTTGCCTCAAGGAACATGCAACCTTACTGGGGAGCGGTCTGGAGGGCTGTGAGGAGTGGGCAGCAATGGAAAGTGAGATCAGTAAGTAGCGGACGACATCGGGAGGTCATGGAAACGCCTTTTTCCGTTTGTAAAATAGTGCGATTTTATTCCATTGCGAGACTCAAATGGAGAAACTTTCAAAGCATAAAGAGCTATACAAATGCAAGGTTGCTATACTTCGCTGTTCTGTGGTGTAGGGGGCCTGGGGAACCCTCCAGAATTAGAGCGCCTCCTGCCGGCAGAGAGCTACCGGGGATCCCACCCGGAGATGGGGGGGCTGCCTGGGGTAGCGCCGCCCTGTCCCCCCCCGCAGGCTGCTCTGAGGCAACTGGGTGCTCCTTGCGAATCCACGGCCGGCCCATTAGCCACCCCCTTATTCCTTTCCTCACTTAATCCCTGCCCTCCTCTTGCTGCCTTGAGCTGTTTTCTAGGGCCCCCCAATTAGGACAGAAGACTTCCTGTGTTTTCTAAAGCTTAAAAGAAATACTGAAAAAGAAAACAAAGCAAAAGGAAATAAAAAGGAAATAGTAATATCCTAGAAACTTACCATATTTTCTCACCAACTGTACACTGTAAGAAATGAGAGTGGAGTTGGGGTTAAATGCAGTTTGAAGAAGCCTGAAGAATCCGGAGACGTATCCTGGTCATGGCGTGTAGAGGCGGTGACCGGAGCAGAGCCCAGATAAAAGTCAGGTTAAGTGAAAAAGCTGGAATAGAAGCTGGTAACTAAACTTTAATAACAATCCATATGACATTATTATGATAAAGAGGACTTTTATCTATAATTATGTAAGTATATAAAATACTTATTATAAAGGACAACATACATGTTTATATGTATCTTACTTCATATGTTTACAGATGCTTGCACCATACAGTGATTTTTTTGAAAATCCACATTTTTGCAGTGTTTATTCACAGGTATCTCTTGGAAGCTCTTTGCTGTTCATATGATTGCTATCCAAACAGAAATAGTACAATCTGTTCTTTTTTTCCTTTGATATTACCTAGTAGGAAATGATCCCATCTGCTATTCAGTGTTGTATATGAAAGTGCTTGTGTTTTTAGTTTAGGTGTAAATATTTAAAACTACCGGGATTTTTGCAGGAAGTTGTTAACAATAGCCTCATTTATCTTCAGGAGTTTTCCAATTAAAAACTTGATATTTATTTAACTTTACATAAACATAATAAGATGCAGTTACCTAAGAAAATACATTTCAATGTATTTAAGCTTAAAGCAGAGTACCACGTTGCCTGCTTCTTTTCAATTTGAACAAATATTAAAATATCCTCTATGTTTACATTTCAAACCAATATATTTTTAGATATAATTTATAGTTTTACAGTTAGCAATATCTTGTGTAGGTTGTGGGAGATAGCTAAGGTGGGATTTTTTATTTTTAGACTAGTAGCTTAAACACGCTAGATTTCTGCTTACTGTGATATACCTATAATGATCTGGGTTGGCAGGGTTCTGGCAAATAGACAAGTATTTTATAGTTGCCTAGGCTCTGAGTGTCTTCTGGAAAGCATAGTAAATTTGGAAAACAGATGATAGGGGCCAAATTAATCCTGCTTTATTAATCTAGTGAACATATTTATGCTTATTCTTATATACAATAACCTTTAATCCCATAATGTATATTCTTCAGGCACCCTAGATTTCTGTTTACTATTTTTGCCCTTTGTACTTCACATTGCTATTTTGTCCCTTCTTTTAAACATGGAGCAATCCTCCATTTTGAGCTACTGTTCCATTCTATGAATTGGGGATATGATGCAAAACAAGAAGGAAAAAAATGTGAATTTAGGTTGCATTAGTGTAACTGACATAAAAATGTTAGCGGAGGCAAGCTGGATCTCTGAATTTTAGCTGAGGTGTACCGACCAGTATAGTCTTTATAGGGCATGTGGAACCTTTGAGAATATAATAGCCCTTTAGAAAGTAAAAGGACTTTTAAATCATAATTAATACTACATTTTGTGTTTGTGAAATGTACATAAACAAAATAGGTTCATGGATTTTCCAGCTCCCTTATCAAAAACAGCCATTGTGCCTGACAATTTCTTTATAAACTGCTCAGGATGACTGTGGCTCCATAGAACACACTTCGAGAAACACTGATATAAGGAAAAAAGTACTGTGGCTGTGATTTGGAGTTTGGGAACTTTTAAAGCTTCTGCTGTGATACAGCAAACGTATGTCTTGAATGTTAAAAGACATAATCCAAAATGATACATTTTTCAGGGGAGCAAGTTATTTATGTGTTTGGAATGGATTGTTTGTGGGGAGGAAATGTAAACTAGAATCTACATTTTCAAGGAGAAAAAACAATTTCAGGATTTAAGACTGAAACATAGTGCCATGTTTTTTGCTGGAGGTTAATGTGGACAGATTTTAAATTGAGACCTTTGCTTTTTAAAACTTATTTCAACATTTGGAAATAGTCTGAGTGATCTCTTCCCTCCATGAATTTTTGTTAACTCTTTTGAAATACCTTGATGTGTGTGGTAATTATTTCTATCTATATTTTATTTCTCTGATTAGATTTTTTTTTTAATCTTCATTTTATTGAGATATATTCACATACCATGCAGTCATACAAAACAAATCGTACTTTCGATTGTTTACAGTACCATTACATAGTGGTACATTCATCACCCAAATCAATCCCTGACACCTTCATTAGCACACACACAAAAATAACAAGAATAATAATTAGAGTGAAAAAGAGCAATTGAAGTAAAAAAGAACACTGGGTACCTTTGTCTGTTTGTTTCCTTCCCCTATTTTTCTACTCATCCATCCATAAACTAGACAAAGTGGAGTGTGGTCCTTACGGCTTTCCCAATCCCATTGTCACCCCTCATAAGCTACAATTTTATACAACTGTCCTCGAGATTCATGGGTTCTGGGTTGTAGTTTGATAGTTTCAGGTATCCACCACCAGCTACCCCAATTCTTTAGAACCTAAAAAGGGTTGTCTAAAGTGTGCATAAGAGTGCCCACCAGAGTGACCTCTCGGCTCCTTTTGGAATCTCTCTGCCACTGAAGCTTATTTCATTTCCTTTCACATCCCCCTTTTGGTCAAGAAGATGTTCTCCGTCCCACGATGCCAGGTCTACATTCCTCCCCGGGAGTCATATTCCACGTTGCCAGAGAGATTCACTCCCCTGGGTGTCTGATCCCACGTAGGGGGGAGGGCAGTGATTTCACCTTTCAAGTTGGCTTAGGTAGAGAGACAGGGCCACATCTGAGCAACAAAGAGGCATTCGGGAGGAGGCTCTTAGGCACAACCATAGGGAGGCCTAGCCTCTCCTTTGCAGCAACCGTCTTCCCAAGGGTAAAACCTGTGGTAGAGGGCTCAACCCATCAAACCACCAGTCCCCTATGTCTGTGGTCATGTTAGCAACCATGGAGGTGGGGTAGGCGAATACCCCTGCATTCTCCACAGGCTCCTCAAGGGGGCACTACATCTTTTTTTTTTTTCCTTGTTTTTCTTTTCTTTTTTTTTTTTTTAACTTTCCCTTCTTTTTTTTTTTTTTTTAATCATCATTTTATTGAGATATATTCACATACCACGCAGTCATACAAAACAAATTGTACTTTCGATTGTTTACAGTACCATTACATAGTTGTACATTCATCACCTAAATCAATCCCTGACACCTTCATTAGCACACACACAAAAATAACAAGAATAATAATTAGAGTGAAAAAGAGCAATTGAAGTAAAAAAGAACACTGGGTACCTTTGTCTGTTTGTTTGCTTCCCCTACTTTTCTACACATCCATCCATAAACTAGACAAAGTGGAGTTTGGTCCTTATGGCATTCCCAATCCCACTGTCACCCCTCATAAGCTACATTTTTATACAACTGTCTTCGAGATTCATGGGTTCTGGGTTGTAGTTTAATAGTTTCAGGTATCCACCACCAGCTACCCCAATTCTTTAGAACCTAAAAAAGGTTGTCTAAAGTGTGCGTAAGAGTGCCCACCAGAGTGATCTCTCGGCTCGTTTTGGAAGCTCTCTGCCACTGAAGCTTATTTCATTTCCTTTCACATCCCCCTTTTGGTCAAGAAGATGTTCTCCATCCCACGATGCCGGGTCTACATTCCTCCCCGGGAGTCATATTCCACGTTGCCAGGGAGATTCACTTCCCTGGGTGTCTGATCCCACGTAGGGGGGAGGGCAGTGATTTCACCTTTCAAGTTGGCTTAGCCAGAGAGAGAGGGCCACATCTGAGCAACAAAGAGGCATTCAGGAGGAGACTCTTAGGCACAAATACAGGGAGGCCTAGCCTCTCCTTTGCAGCAACCGTCTTCCCAAGGGTAAAACTTATGGTAGAGGGCTCAACCCATCAAACCACCAGTCCCCTATGTCTGTGGTCATGTTAGCAACCATGGAGATGGGGTAGGCGAATACCCCTGCATTCTCCACAGGCTCCTCAAGGGGGCACTACATCTTTTTTTTTTTTTTTCCTTGTTTGTCTTTTTTCTTTTCTTTTTTTTTTTTTAACTTTCCCTTCTTTTTTAAATCAACTGTATGAAAAAAAAAGTTAAAAAGAAAACAAACATACAATAAAAGAACATTTCAAAGAGACCATAACAAGGGAGTAAGAAAAAGACAACTAACCTAAGATAACTGCTTAACTTCCAACATGTTCCTACTTTACCCCAAGAAAGTTACATAATATAGCAACATTTCAGTGAACTTGTTCCTACTACATCCATCAGAAATTAACAGACCATAGTCATTTCTGGGCATCCCCAGAACGTTAAATAGCTTATCTGTTCTTCTTGGATTATTGTTCCCCCTTCCTTAAATGCTCTCTACTGCTAGTTCCCCTACATTCTACATTATAAACCATTTGTTTTACATTTTTCAAAGTTCACATTAGTGGTAGCATATAATATTTCTCTTTTTGTGCCTGGCTTATTTCGCTTAGCATTATGTCTTCAAGGTTCATCCATGTTGTCATATGTTTCACCAGATCGTTCCTTCTTACTGCCGCGTAGTATTCCATCGTGTGTATATACCACATTTTATTTATCCACTCATCTGTTGAAGGACATTTGGGTTGTTTCCATCTCTTGGCAATTGTGAATAATGCTGCTATGAACAGTGGCGTGCAGATATCTGTTCGTGTCACTGCTTTCCGATCTTCCGGGTATATACCGAGAAGTGCAATCGCTGGATCGAATGGTAGCTCTATATCTAGTTTTCTAAGGAACTGCCAGACTGACTTCCAGAGTGGCTGAACCATTATACAGTCCCACCAACAATGAATAAGAGTTCCAATTTCTCCACATCCCCTCCAGCATTTGTAGTTTCCTGTTTGTTTAATGGCAGCCATTCTAACCGGTGTTAGATGGTATCTCATTGTGGTCTTAATTTGCATCTCTCTAATAGCTAGTGAAGCTGAACATTTTTTCATGTGTTTCTTGGCCATTTGTATTTCCTCTTCAGAGAACTGTCTTTTCATATCTTTTGCCCATTTTATAATTGGGCTGTCTGTACTATTGTCATTGAGTTGTAGGATTTCTTTGTATATGCAAGATATCAGTCTTTTGTCAGATACATGGTTTCCAAAAATTTTTTCCCATTGAGTTGGCTGCCTCTTTACCTTTTTGAGAAATTCCTTTGAGGTGCAGAAACTTCTAAGCTTGAGGAGTTCCCATTTATCTATTTTCTCTTTTGTTGCTTGTGCTTTGGGTGTAAAGTCTAGGAAGTGGCCTCCTAATACAAGGTCTTGAAGATGTTTTCCTACATTATCTTCTAGGAGTTTTATGGTACTTTCTTTTATATTGAGATCTTTGGTCCATTTTGAGTTAATTTTTGTGTAGGGGGTGAGGTAGGGGTCCTCTTTCATTCTTTTGGATATGGATATCCAGCTCTCCCAGCCCCATTTGTTGAAAAGACCATTATGGCTCAGTTCGGTGACTTTGGGGGCCTTATCAAAGATCAGTCGGCCATAGATCTGAGGGTCTATCTCTGAATTCTCAATTCGATTCCATTGATCTATATGTCTATCTTTGTGCCAGTACCATGCTGTTTTGGCAACTGTGGCTTTATAATAAGCTTCAAAGTCAGGGAGTGTAAGTCCTCCCACTTCGTTTTTCTTTTTTAGAGTGTCTTTAGCAATTCGAGGCATCTTCCCTTTCCAAATAAATTTGATAACTAGCTTTTCCAAGTCTGCAAAGTAGGTTGTTGGAATTTTGATTGGGATTGCATTGAATCTGTAGATGAGTTTGGGTAGAATTGACATCTTAATGACATTTAGCCTTCCTATCCATGAACATGGAATATTTTTCCATCTTTTAAGGTCCCCTTCTATTTCTTTTAGTAGAGTTATGTAGTTTTCTTTGTATAGGTCTTTTACATCTTTGGTTAAGTTTATTCCTAGGTATTTGATTTTTTTTAGTTTCTATTGAAAATGGTATCTTTTTCTTGAGTGTCTCTTCAGTTTGTTCATTTCTAGCATATAGAAACATTACTGACTTATGTGCATTAATCTTGTATCCCGCTACTTTGCTAAATTTGTTTATTAGCTCTAGTAGGTGTATCGTTGATTTCTCAGGGTTTTCTAGATATAAGATCATATCATCTGCAAACAATGACAGTTTTACTTCTTCTTTTCCAATTTGGATGCCTTTTATTTCTTTGTCTTGCCGGATTGCCCTGGCTAGCACTTCCAGCACAATGTTGAATAACAGTGGTGACAGCGGGCATCCTTGTCTTGTTCCTGATCTTAGAGGGAAGGCTTTCAGTCTCTCACCATTGAGTACTATGCTGGCTGTGGGTTTTTCATATATGCTCTTTATCATGTTGAGGAAGTTTCCTTCAATTCCTACCTTTTGAAGTGTTTTTATCAAAAAGGGATGTTGGATTTTGTCAAATGCTTTTTCAGCATCTATTGAGATGATCAATTGATTTTTCCCTTTCGAGTTTTTAATGTGTTGTAATACATTGATTGTTTTTCTTATGTTGAACCATCCTTGCATGCCTGGAATGAACCCCACTTGGTCATGGTGTATGATTTTTTTAATGTGTCTTTGGATTCGATTTGCAAGTATTTTGTTGAGGATTTTTGCATCTATATTCATTAGGGAGATTGGCCGGTAGTTTTACTTTTTTGTAGCATCTTTGCCTGGTTTTGGTATTAGATTGATGTTAGCTTCATAAAATGAGTTAGGTAGTGTTCCATTTTTTTCAATGTTTTGAAAGAGTTTGAGTAAGATTGGTGTCAGTTCTTTCTGGAAAGTTTGGTAGAATTCCCCTGTGAAGCCATCTGGCCCTGGGCATTTATTTGTGGGAAGATTTTTGATGACTGATTGGATCTCTTTGCTTGTGATGGGTTGGTTGAGGTCTTCTATTTCTTCTCTGGTCAGTCTAGGTTGTTCATATGTTTCCAGGAAATTGTCCATTTCTTCTACATTATCCAGTTTGTTGCCATACAGTTGTTCATAATATCCTCTTATAATTTTTTTAATTTCTTCAGGATCTGCAGTTATGTCACCTTTTTCATTCATTTTGTTTATATGGGTCTTCTCTCTTTTTGATTTTGTCAGTCTAGCTAGGGGCTTGTCAATCTTGTTGATCTTCTCAAAGAACCAACTTTTGGTGATATTTATCCTTTCTATTGTTTTTTTGTTCTCTATGTCATTTATTTCTGCTTTAATCCTTGTTATTTCTTTTCTTGTACTTGGTTTAGGATTGGTTTGCTGTTCATTTTCTAGCTTCTTCAGTTGATCCATTAGTTCTTTGATTTTGGCTCTTTCTTCCTTTTTAATATATGCGTTTAGTGCTATAAATTTCCCCCTTAGCACTGCTTTTGCTGCATCCCATAGGTTTTGGTATGTTGTGTTCTCATTTTCATTCGTCTCTATATATTTAGCAATTTCTCTTGCTATTTCTTCTTTAACCCACTGATTGTTTAGGAGTGTGTTGTTTAACCTCCAGGTATTTGTGAATTTTCTAAGTCTCTGATGGTTATTGACTTCTAATTGTATTCCATTGTGGTCAGAGAATGTGCTTTGAATAATTTCAACCTTTTTAAATTTATTGAGGCTTGTTTTATGTCCCAGCATATGATCTATTCTGGAGAAAGTTCCGTGAGCACTAGAAAAGTATGTGTATCCTGGTGATTTGGGATGTAATGTCCTGTAGATGTCTGTTAAATCTAATTCATTTATGAGATTGTTTAGGTTTTCAATTTCCTTATTGGTCTTCTGTCTGGTTGATCTATCTATAGGAGAGAGTGATGTGTTGAAGTCTCCCACAATTATTGTGGAAACATCAATTGCTTCCTTTAGTTTTGCCAATGTTTCTCTCATGTATTTTGTGGCACCTTGATTGGGTGCATAGACATTTACGATTGTTATTTCTTCTTGCTGAATTGCCCCTTTTATTAGTATGTAGTGGCCTTCTTTGTCTCTCAAAACATCCCTGCATTTGAAGTCTATTTTATCTGAGATTAATATTGCTACACCTGCTTTCTTTTGGCTGTAGCTTGCATGAAATATTTTTTTCCATCCTTTCACTTTCAGTTTCTTTGTGTCCCTGTGTCTGAGATGAGTCTCTTGTATGCAACATATTGATGGTTCATTTTTTTTGATCCATTCTGCGAATCTATATCTTTTAATTGGGGAGTTTAATCCATTTACATTCAACGTTAAAACCGTGAAGGCATTTCTTGAATCGGCCATCTTATCCTTTGGATTATGTTTGCCATATTTTTCCCTCTCTCTATTAATATCCTTTATTGTACCCATACCGAATCTCTTTAGTACTGAACCTTTCTCCAAGTCTCTCTGTCCTGTCTTTGTTTCTCTGTCTGTAGGGCTCCCTTTAGTATCTCCAGTAGGGCAGGTCTCTTGTTAGCAAATTCTCTCAGCATTTCTTTGTCTGTGAAAAATTTAAGCTCTCCCTCAAATTTGAAGGAGAGCTTTGCTGGATAAAGTATTCTTGGCTGGAAATTCCTCTCACTCAGAATTTTAAATATATCGTGCCACTGCCTTCTTGCCTCCATGGTGGCTGCTGAGTAGTCACTACTTAGTCTTATGCTGTTTCCTTTGTATGTGGTGAATTGCTTTTCTCTTGCTGCTTTCAGAACTTGCTCCTTCTCTTCTATGTTTGACAGTGTGATCAGTATATGTCTCGGAGTGGGTTTTTTTGGATTTATTCTATTTGGAGTTCGCTGAGCATTTATGATTTGTGTATTTATGTTGTTTAGAAGATTTGGGAAGTTTTCCCCAACAATTTCTTTGAATACTCTTCCTAGACCTTTACCCTTTTCTTCCCCTTCTGGGACACCAATGAGTCTTATATTCGGTCGTTTCATATTATCTATCATATCCCTGAGGTCCATTTCGAGTTTTTCAATTTTTTTCCCCATTCTTTCTTTTATGCTTTCATTTTCCATTCTGTCATCTTCCAGGTCACTGATTCGTTGTTCAACTTCCTCTAGTCTTGTACTATGAGTGTCCAGAATCTTTTTAATTTGGTCAACAGTTTCTTTAATTTCCATAAGATCATCCATTTTTTTATTTAGTCTTGCAATGTCTTCTTTATGCTCTTCTAGGGTCTTCTTGATTTCCTTCATATCCCGTACTATGGTCTCATTATTCATCTTTAGTTCTTTGAGTAGCTGCTCTAGGTGCTGTGTCTCTTCTGGTATTTTGATTTGGGTGCTTGGGCTTGGGTTATCCATATCGTCTGGTTTTTTCATATGCTTTATAATTTTCTGTTGTTTTTGGCCTCGTGGCATTTGCTGAACTTGATAGGGTTCTTTTAGGGTTTGTAGACCAGTTGAAGTCCTTATCTCTTGCGGTCGCGGTTACTGCTTCTGGGGGGAGTGGTGGCCGGTAGCTGAGCCCTCAGCTCTCGGGGCTGCTTAAAGGGTACCGGCGGCGGGGGCTCTTTCCCGGAGGCGAGGGCGAGGCGGAGGACTTGGCCAGGTCCTCGGCGGGAGGCGTACAAGGTGTGGAGGGCGGCGATAAGGACAAGACACTCTTCATCCAGTAGGAGTATGCGCCAAAGAGAGAGTCTTTATTCAGGGGTGCTCACAGGTTATATAGGCTGGTAAGAAGGGCAGGGCTGGAAAGGAGGTGAAGTAGCCTTAAATGGCAATACTGAAGGGAGAGGGGCTAGGATTGGTTCTGAGAGGACGCAGGAGCCGTTGCAGCGGGCGGGAGTTGTTCTGGCCACGGTGCATGCGCGCTGGCGGTGGCAGGAGCTGCCTTGGCACAGGGGAGTGTGCGGGCAAGATAAGGAAGTGGGGAAAGGGCGGTTGGGAGAAAGGCGGTTCCCTCCGGCAAGCCTCCCCTGCCCGTGACATTTTGGGTGAGGAAAAGGGAGCTGCCTTGACCTCGCTCCCCAGGCTCGGGGGGGCTGCAGAGGGCACTAAACGCCTGTACCCACTGCCCTCCCCAGGGGGTGATATCAGGTCCCCTGGCCCAGGCCTGGTAAGCCGAGGTACAAGCTCAGTCACCCGCAATTCCCCTTTCTTTTCTAATTAGAGGAAGAGGCTTTACCGGAGAGGCCCGCTAAGGGTGAGGGAAGGGGGAGGTCAGGGAAGGGAAAAAGGGGTTGACGGTGGCTCAGCGAGGCTGGAGCTCAGTGTTGGTGTGGTGCCTGGGCGCTTGACAATGGCTTCGCTGCAGCGGGCTGGGCGAAGGTGAGGGGTTTAAAGTTCAGGGGTTCAGAGAAGCTGGAACTCGAGGTGAGAACGATGTTCAGGTGATTGAGAAGGGCCTCGCGGTTGGCGAGTCGACCGGTGGCGTTGAGGTTGTGGAGGGTTGACTGTCATCTTGGAGTGGGGGGCGTCAGAGGTGGCGAGTCGCTGATACTGGATTTGCACGAACGAGGAAAAAATGGCATCCGTTTGTTTCCTTACAAGCTGGACAATTTTGTGGATGAGGCAGGGTCCTAAGATGAGAGCTAGAATAATTATTAATAAGGGGCCAAGAAAAGGAAGGATGTATGGGAGGATGGGAGTGAAAAAACTGGACCAATAACTGGTGGCTTCACGATCTCTTTTACGCTTTTCTAGTCCCTCTCGGACTCTTTTTAGGCTGTCCTCGACGAGACCTGTGGAATTGGCATATACACAGCACTCTTCTCCTAGGGCGGCGCAGAGGCTTCCTTCTTTGAGGAGGAGAAAGTCAAGACCTCGGCGGTTTTGGAGCACTACCTCAGAGAGGGAATTGACAGAATTTTTTAGATGGTAAATAGCGTTTTGTAAGTGACGAATGTCTTCGTCAACAGCCGCCCTGAGGTGAGTTAGGGCGGAGCCTTGACTGGCTAGTGCAGCGATTCCGGTGCCAGTGCCGGCAAGACCTAGGAGGGAGGCAATTGTGAGGGCGGTGATGGGCTCTCGCTTTTGCAGTGGGGCAGAAGCTGCAGTTGTTTCCAGGCGGAGGAAGAAGTCTTCCTCGCTGTGGTATAGAACCCTAGGAATGAGGACAATTAGGAGGCAAGTTTCTTTATATTCACTGATGATATTTGTGCTGAGACAGGGGGTAAGTCCTGTAGAGGAGCAGAGCCATTGGGAGGAGTTATGAGGAATGAGAAATTTTGCCGAGCTGCTGGGAGATGAGTAGCTGGCACAGGCAGTGAGGTCGGGAGAGTTACTGGAGCGAGGGCAGACGCACTTTCCCGTATAGGAGACTGAATGAAAGGTCAGGGGGACGGCAGAGGTATTCCAATTGCATTCCAAGGGGTTGTTTTCTGTGCTTTCTGTAAAGGAGAGGTTGGAGGCAACGGGCTTGTACAGTGAGGAAGAGGTGGAGAGGCAGAGCCAGCAGGATGAGGTAAAATTGGGGTTGGAGGAGTTTATTGAGGCAAAGGCGGCTTGGATGAGGCTGAGGAGGGGAGAGGAATAACGAGAAGGGGGCAGAGGAAGCTGGGGTGGTGGTGTTGGCAACACACCGTTTGCAGCTGAGGTGCGGTTTCCGGATGCGCTGCTTGTACTTGAAGTGCGGCTGGAGGGCTGTGGAAAAAGGGGGTTAATGACTTGGTTGGGACCTATGCCAGAGGGTGTTCTTAATGCAGTATTTTGGCCTGGTTGGTTTACAGCCTCCTTTTTTATAAGAATAAGTGATCCTCGGTCGGCTCCTTTCTCATAGATTCTGAAGCCCCAAGTTTGACCGAGTAACCAGGAGGGATTAGTGGGGAGCTGCACTGTAAGATTAAGATGTGTGCAGGATTCCTCACTTTCTTGGCCGAGCCAGTTAACTGTAGGGAGTTTGCACCCTGTAGGGGTCCACTTTAAGGTAAGGTAATGATTAGGAACAGGAGGCTTCCAATTAGTGGCTAATGTTTCACACCCCCAGTATGCACAGTAGTACTCGTTGGGGGAATTACAGTACAATTTTCCAGGATTTGAGGATGGGCACATGTAATATTGGGCCTGGGGATCACTTACCTTTCGAGCGCAGGTTTCTTCGACTCTGGAGACAAAGGTGGCGAAAGGCTTACTCGGCTCCTGGAAGAGCTTGGTGAATTTATTAGGCCGACAGGCAGAGCAGTTGGCAAATGCTCGTAAGGCGATTCCCCAAAGGATAGGCCAAAAGGCGGCAGGCGCATTAATATAGGCAGATGCGTTTATAAACGCTCCAGTGCCCAAGTAGGCTTCGGGGGGATGATAGACTCCAATGGCTGCGTTTTGTTCACTTTGCTTAACTGCTTCCGCCTGGAAGTGAGCACGCCAGTCAACAAACTGACCGGGGTTAAGAATGGAACGGGCAAGCGAGGCCCAGTCTTGGGGGATGCAAAAGTCCATGCCGAGATCCTGCAGTATTTGGGAAGCGTATGGGCTACCTAACCCGTCCTCCTTGACGGCCCTGCGAAGCTGCTTGATAGTATCTGAGTCAATGGGATACCAGTCATACGGTCTCTGTGGGGTGGGGGCAAGGTTAAGAGGAAAGCAGCGAAAAGCACGAGAGAAAGGAGGACGCGCTTGCAGAGGACTTGGCGCGGGAGTGGGGGTAGGGGGAGCGTTGCCCCAAGGGTTGCCTTGAGGTGTAGAAGGCAGCCAGGGGTTGTTAGTCGGCAGGGTGGAAGGAGCGGCGGCAGCTGCCGGTAGCGGCTCCGAGGGGGAGCTCGCCGAAGGGGGAGGCGGGAGTGGGAGGCCCCAAGCGTCGCAAGATGGCGGCGCGGTGGGCGTGGCTAAGACACAAGATGGTGGATCAGCCCCGCCCTGTGAAAGGGCGGGGTTCAAGGCACAAGATGGCGGACTAGCTCCGCCCTGTGGAAGGGCGGGGTAAAGCGTACGCGGTTTCCGGCCCAGCTTAGGGCTGATGTCATCGCCGGAGCATTTCCTCCCCTCGATGGAAAAAGAAGGAGGAAGTTCGCCATCTTGGCGTGGCGCAGTGTTATTTTGCTTTTTGGGAGTCACCTCGAGCGCGTTGTTAATCTGCTCGACTAAGGACTCCGTGTCCGAGTCATGATTTGAATTAATATCGCTATCTGAATCTGTTGGCTGGGTTGATAGGGCCTCCTTGGATTTAATGGGGCCTCGATCAGGGGGGAGGGAGCCTTGAAGGCAGGAGCGGATGGTTATCAAGGTGGGGAGCAAGCCGGGAGGGAAGCGCTTGTTCTCATGTTCCATGGCGCTAGTGACCCGATCAATAAGACGATCATAAGTAACAGGGTCCCAGAGATGGCAAGTGGTGAGCCATGGGTTAAAGGGCAGCAGGAGGTCCCAGTACACCTGCAGCTGCCGGACAGACACTTTACAGCGATGCGTGTCCAGGAGACCCGCTAGAGCACGAACTTGAGGTGCCTGGCACGTAGATAGACGATTACCCATAGCTGAGGGGGGAGGAGGGGGGGTTGTTTACCGAGCAGAGAGAATGAGATAAACCGTGGCTGCGAGGCCGAAGGAGACGGCGAGAGCGGAAAGCAGTGCCCTTTGGCAACGGGAGTAGTCGGGGGGGGGCGGTTGCAAAGAGGCACACGGCGCCAAATGAGGAAACAAAGATACAAAGAACCACAGCAAAGTAATGGAGGGGAAGAGGGAGAGCGTTAGGAGGAACGGGGGTCATAGAAGTGCGCATACAAGAGGACGAAGAGAGCTCTCCTTGGCGCACACTCCCACCGGACGAAGAGAGCGTGGGGGAAGGGAGGAGCGGCTTCGGAGCAGTGAACCTCCCACGGCTCCGGAAGCGGCGAAGGAGAGGCGGCCCTTACCTTGCAGGCGAGGAAACGGGAAGCTGGAGAGGCGTCCGGGCGAGCGGGCGACCTGCCGAACTGTTGTGTGGAGACGCTTCCTCACACGGGGCACCAGTTGCGGTCGCGGTTACTGCTTCTGGGGGGAGTGGCGGCCGGTAGCGGAGCCCTCAGCTCTCGGGGCTGCTTAAAGGGTACCGGCGGCGGGGGCTCTTTCCCGGAGGCGAGGGCGAGGCGGAGGACTTGGCCAGGTCCTCGGCGGGAGGCGTACAAGGTGTGGAGGGCGGC
The DNA here is from genome assembly GCF_015220235.1 of Choloepus didactylus. NCBI lineage: Eukaryota > Metazoa > Chordata > Mammalia > Pilosa > Megalonychidae > Choloepus > Choloepus didactylus. Next base: position 88,335,089 of record NC_051318.1, read on the forward strand.
GATAAGGACAAGACACTCTTCATCCAGTAGGAGTATGCGCCAAAGAGAGAGTCTTTATTCAGGGGTGCTCACAGGTTATATAGGCTGGTAAGAAGGGCAGGGCTGGAAAGGAGGTGAAGTAGCCTTAAATGGCAATACTGAAGGGAGAGGGGCTAGGATTGGTTCTGAGAGGACGCAGGAGCCATTGCAGCGGGCGGGAGTTGTTCTGGCCACGGTGCATGCGCGCTGGCGGTGGCAGGAGCTGCCTTGGCACAGGGGAGTGTGCGGGCAAGATAAGGAAGTGGGGAAAGGGCGGTTGGGAGAAAGGCGGTTCCCTCCGGCAAGCCTCCCCTGCCCGTGACATTTTGGGTGAGGAAAAGGGAGCTGCCTTGACCTCGCTCCCCAGGCTCGGGGGGGCTGCAGAGGGCACTAAACGCCCGTACCCACTACCCTCCCCAGGGGGTGATATCAGGTCCCCTGGCCCAGGCCTGGTAAGCCGAGGTACAAGCTCAGTCACCCGCAATCTCTAATTTATCAGATCTACAGCTTCGTGGAGTACACTTTCTCTAACTAACCAGCAGGTGGCGTCCACGAGCCACCTGTTCTCCACAAGCCAGATCTCCCCTGCTTAGCCTTTTTGGTGAGTGGGGGAGTGAGTCTTGTGGGGCCCAATTGGTGTACGAAGCTTGCGTGTGTAGTTGGTGTTGCCTGCCCTGTATGTGGGGCGTGTGTCTGGGCAGTCGGGGAGGGGGGGTGGCCCTAACAATCAAATCTCCCTGATGATCCTAGAGTTTTAAAGCTGCTGCAATAGTCTAATCCTTCAGTTCAGTCCTGCCACAGTTTGTCTCTGCCACTGACCCACAAGTCTTTGGTATTGGCGTATGGCTCCTGAGACTTGCAAGTGGGCCCCTCTTCCAGGCCGTGCACCCCCTGGTCCTCTGTTGAGGGATGACTGTGCTATGTCACAGGTGAGTGCCGTCCCCCCAGGGCAGTTCTGGGCTGCTGGGCTGTGTCGGGAGGCTCCCAGTCTGCTGAAATGATGGCTGAATGGGGCTCTGTTAATTCACACTGCTCTACCTTCCCAACTCTGGGACAATCAGCTGAGGTTGCAGGGAAGGCTAATGTCCACGCCCAGTTTTGTGGTGTGTGCCTGTTATTTGAAGCACTTCCGTCACACTGGGTTGTCTGGGGCAGTTCTGGGCTATGGGGCTGGCGATGGGCAGGAGTGTTTCCTGTCCACCAGGATGATGGCTGTGAGCGGACACCCCCCTTTTCTTGGGAAGTTGTGGTGTTTAGTGAATTTTCTCAGCCACTGGATTATTGCGTTTTGTCTCAGTGCTCTCCTAGTTCTGCTCTTGACTTGACCTGCCCAAATTGCAGGTCTTTGAAGCTTTCTGTATTGGGCTTCTTAGAGTAATTGTTTTAGAAAAAGAAAAAAGGATTAAAAAAAAAAAAAAAAAAAAGGGCCCTCCTCAGAGATCTAATGGGTTATTGAAATGCTAAGAGACAAAGCAACCAGGGCCATTAAGGAAAGGTCCACAGGGCAGAGAGATCAGCTTTTCTTCAGGATTTGCATATGCGCCTCAGGGCCTGAGCTCGGGCCTGGGCTCTGCCCTTCCCTCTTCTATGTTCACCAGAACTCCAAAAATCCTCCGCTTTTATTTTGGAGTTTTTCGTGTTGTTTTTTTTCTATGCCTGTCTCCTCTCTGCTGGGCTGGCTGCTCTCAGATTCTCTGGTGTCTGGTCTCCGTCTGTCTATGGTTGGAGTTTGGATCAGCAGAATGAGTTTCCGATAAGGGCTGCCACTGCAGTTCTCCCTTCTCCTTCCCGGAGCTGACATCGCCTCCTCCCACGGGACTGAGCCTGGCAGGGAGGGGCGTGGGTCCCCTGGCCGCAAAAACTTACAGATTTCACTGATCTCAGCAGTTCCACATTTTCATGAGTGTTGTATGAAGTATGCCCAAAGTCAGATTGCTCTGTGATGTCCAGTCCACGCAGTTCCTGGCTTTCTACCTACTTTCCTGGAGGAGTAACTAAAACATACAGCTCACCAGTCTGCTATCTTGCCTCACCTCTCCTCTCTGATTAGATTTTAAGGTCCTTATAAGAGCAGGGATCTCTCATGCATCTTTCACGTGTCTTTGTATCTACCTTAGTGCTTAAAGCATTGCCTTAGATATACCAGATATCCGTTAAGTGTTTATTAATGAATGAAAAAATGGGCAAATCTGCTTTGCCATTTTTCTGACTTTGCAGTTCCCACAATATTGAGATATAAGGACAGGCCTGAAAACTATAACAATTTTATTGTTACACAGTCAGCCTGAGGATTGTATTTTACTTTTCTATGTTTTTGTCCACTGAGAAAAATGTCATTCTAACATTTATTCTTCCAATTACAAATATTTTTTTCTCAAGGAAACAGTAAATATTAGTTATAGCATGTTCTCTTAAAATTACTTTAAGATATGGATAGATTTTTAGAGAAATGTAACAAAACTTCAATTGATAAATAATGAGAAAACATTCCACTTTTGGCCATGATAGAGTAACAGGGACTGCCTGCTCTAAATAACTTTGATGAACAATGGTTTTCAGGCAACACTCAGCACATGACAGTAATCTCTTAGAGAAAGGGGGTAAAATAAAGTGTGAGCCCTGCAGTTGCCCCCACTTACTGACTGGAGAGAGTTTCCAGGCCATAGTGTTGGAGGGTTGAACTGAAAGAATGCCAAGTGGTCTTGTTGAATTGAGGAGACAGAGTTTAGAGTTTGAGGAGGCCAAACTGGCTAGAATCTGTGGGGAGAAATTACAGGAGAGGTGGGAGCTGCATGGAGAGAGAACTGCAGTGATTTGCTGATGAGTCTCCGTGAGTTTTTGGCTGAGGACTAATCTGCATGCATGGGGGAAAACTGTCCAAGGGGAAAAACACAAGAAAAGGGTAGGCAGAGCAATCGTCAGATATCATACAGGTCTAGAAATAGGTCATGTTTCCACCAGGCGAAGTGGAAAGGCTTCATAATACATCTGAAGAATCAGTTAGAGTCCTCAGAAGGGTATGCCTCAGAAGAGTATGGAGACAAATTAACCCTAGATAAAGGTTGCTCTGTATGTCATTACGAAGCTTAAAAGTTAGCTGTAAAGAATGAACTGTTTCCAATGAATTTAACTGTACACCACTACAAAACCCAACAACACTTAAAGGAATGCAACAATCCAGCCCTCGTGAACATAAAATTCATAATGTCCAGCATCCAATAAAAAATTATGAGACATTCAAAGAAGCAGGAAAATACAACATGAAAACAGGAGAAAGAAACAAAACTGGATAGACATTAAAGAGATGATGGAATTGGCCAACAAGTTCATTAGAACAACTATTAAAAATATACTCCAAGTGTTCAAGGAGGCAGAGAAAAGCATGAATGAGATGTGAAGAGAAATGGAAGATACAAAAAAAGATTAAATTTGAACTTAGAGAGATGAATCACAATATCTAAAATAAAAATACTCTGAATGAGATTAAAAGCAGATTATATACTGTAGAAGGAAAATATGGTGAACTTAAAAGACATAAAATTTTTTCAAAATGAGAAGGGAAAAGGGGCAGAAGCAATAATAGAGGAAATAATCAATGAAACTTTCCTATCTCTTATGAAAGACATAAAATTACAGGTCCAATAAGTGCAGTGTACCCCACACAGAGTAGATCTGAATAGACCTACGCCAAGACACTTAATAATCAGTTTACCACACGTCAAAGACAAAGAAAGAATCCTGAAAGCAGCAAGAGAAAAGTGATCCATCACATACAGAGGAAGCTTGATAAGATTATGTGCGGATTTCTCGGCAGAAACCATAGAGGCAAGAAGGAAGTGGGGGTGATATATTTAAGATACTGGAAGAGAAAAACCGCCAACCAAGAATCCTATATCCAGTAAAAAATGTCCTTCAAATATAAGGGAGAGTTTAACATATTCTCTGACAAACAGACAGTGAGAGAATTTGTGAACAAGATATCTGCTCTATAGGAAATTCTAAAGGGAACACTACAGACAGATAGGAAAAGACAGAAGTGAGAGGTCTGGAACACAATTTTGGGTGATGGTAGCACAGCGAAATAAGTACACTGAACAAAGATGACTGTGAGTATGGTTGAAAGAGGAAGTTTAGGAGCATGTGGGACACCAGAAGGAAAGAGGAAAGATAAAGAGTGGGACTGTATAACTCAGTGAAACCAAGAGTGCTCAACAATTGTGATAAAATTTACAGGTATGTTTTTATGTGAGGGAGAACAAATGAATGTCACCCTTGCAAGGTGTTAAAAATGGGGTAGTGGTATTGGGGAAAAAAACACAATCAATGCAAACTAGAGACTATAGTTAACAGAAGCATTGTATTATGCTTCCTTTAGTATAACAAAGGCAATATACCAAAGCTAAATGCCTATAAGAGGGGGATATAAGGGAGAGGTATGGGACTCTTGGCATGGTGATGTTGTCTGACTCTTTTATTCTACTGTATTTAATTCTGTCTTTCCTTTTGTTGCTTTTTAGCTGTCATTTTTTCTTTTTCTTTTGTTTCTCTACCTTCTTTGACTCCTCCTCCTTCTTTGTGGAAGAAATGGAGATGTCCTTATATAGATAGTAGTGATGGAGGTGAATGCCTAAATATGTGATTATACAGGGAACCATTGATTGTTTACTTAAGATGGAATATATGGTGGGTGAACAAAACAGTTTAAAAGAAAATGGGTTGATGAAGAAACCTTGAGGGCACTGTATTGAGTGAAATAAGCCAGACACAAAAGGACAAATATTGTATGGTCTCACTGATACGAGCTAATTATAATATGTAAACACATAGACATGAACTATAAGTTAAGAGGATATGGAATGAGGTTAGAGGATAGGGAACGGTTGCTTATTATAAGCAGAATGTTCAACTAGGGTGAACTAAAGTGTTTGGAAATGGACAGAGGTGACGGTAGCATGTTATTGTGAGAATAACTAACAGTGCTGAATAGTATGTGAATGTGGTGGAAAGGGAAGCTTAGAGTCATGTATGTCACCAGAAGGAAAGTTGGAGGTTAAAAGATGGGAATGTTTAAAACAGTGAATCTTGTGGTGGACAATATCCGTGATTAACTGTACAAATATTAGAAATCTCTTTCATGAGTTAGAACAAATGTTTGACACTATAACTAGAAGTTAATAATAGAGGGGTATATAGGGAAAAATATATCGATTGCAAACTATGTACTATGGTTAGTAGTATTCTAACATTCTTTCATCAACAGTAACAAATGTGCTATACCAATACCATGACTCAATAATGGTGGTTAGGGGTATGGGAGGATTGGAGTTTTCTTTTTTGTTTTTATTTCTTTTCTGAAGTAATGAAAATGTTCTAAAATTGGGAAAAAAATTAATTGTGGTGATGGATGCACAGGTGTATGATGGTACCATAGGCAATTGATTGTGCACTTTGGGTGATTGTTTGGTATGTGAACAATCTCAATAAAATTAAATTAAAAAAATGAAACGGAAAAAAGACTGAAAAATATTAGCGGAGTATCAGTGAGCTGTGGGACAATATTAAACTTCTAACATATGTGTAATTGGAGTCCCAATAGAAAAAGAGAGAGAAGGGGATTGTAGAAAAAGTACTTGAAGAAGTAATGGCCACAGTTTTTCCAAACTGGACAAAAACTATAAATGCTCGGATCCAAGAAGCTTAATGAATCCCAAGGAGATTCATGAAGAAAACAACACCAAGCCTCATCATAATCAGGCTCATTATAATCAACTTGCTAAAAACTAGTGATAAAGAAAAAACCATAAAAGCAGCTAGAGAAAAAAGACAGATCATTTACAAGACAAACATAGAAGTGACAGCCGATTTCCCAACAGAAACCGGACAAGCAAGGTAACAGTAGAGCAACTGAAAGGAAAAAAAAAAACAAAACTGTCGACGTAGAATCACATACCCAGTAAACTTCTAAATGATCCATGGGTCAAGGAAGAAATCACAAGGGTAATTCCAAGATATTTTGAACATAATGAAGATAATCTCCCAATATATAAAAATGTGTGGGATGTAGGTAAAGCAGTGTTTAAAGGGAAATTCTTAATATTAAGTGCTTATGTTATAAGAGAAATGTTAAGTCAATAATCTAAACTTCAACCTTCAGACTAGATAAAGGAGAACACAATTAAGCCCAAAGTAAGCAGAAGGAAGAAAATAATAAAGGTAAGAGCAGAAATCTATGAAATTGAAAACAGAAAAACAATAGAGAAAACAGAGAAACAATAGAGTGAAGATGAGTCTTAAAGAAGTTAGTAAAACTGATACTGCTTTATCCATACTGATCAGGGAAAAAGGGAAAAAAAAAAAAGGCTCAGATAACCAGAGGATCAGTACTATAAATACAACAGACATTAAAAAGATAATATGGAAATATTACAAACTGTATGACAATAAATTCTACGACTTAGATGAATTGAACAATTTTCTTGAAAGACATAAATTACCAAACTTAATTCAAGAAGAAATAGATAACTTGAATAGTTCTATGTCCATTAAATTGAATTCATTGTGAAAAATCTTCCCACAAAGAAAACTTCAGGCCCACTTAGCTTCAGTGGTGACTTTTACCAAACATTTAAGGGAGAAAATAATACCACTTTTACACAACCTCTTCCAGAAAATAGAAGAGGAAGAATCAGATCCAAACTCATTTTTTTGAGGTCTTCATTGACCTGATCCTAATCCAGGAAAGAGTATTCCAAGGTTGTGAATCTATAGACCAATATCCCTTATGAACATAGACATAAAAATCCTTAGCAAAATTTTGGCAAATCAAATCCATCAATATTGAAAAAGGATTCTATATCATGAACAAGTGGAGTTTATCTCAGGGGTGTGAGGTTGTTTTAACATTTGAAAAACAGTCAGTATAATTCACCATAATTAAAAGAGACTACAAAAATAAAAAAGCGTATGTTAATCTCAATAGATTCAGAAAAAAATCATAAAACAAAATTCAACACCTATTCATGATAAAAACTCAGCATATTTGGGATAAAAGGGAAGTTTCTCAAGTTGATGAAGGACATCTATGAAAAACCCTATAGCTGATTGACTGTTGGGAGAGACAAGCCTCCATGTATCTTTTGTGCCCTTACCTTGCTGGTATCCCAAGAAAGCAAGACCCTGACAGCTCTTTACTTGGCCCCTTCTCAGGGTTGTGTTTGCGGTGAACAGCTGGGAGGGATGAAGTAACGTCTTCCTCTAAGACAAAAAACAGGCTTGCTTACCGCTTGCCGTAAACTGGTGGATTTCCCAAGCTCTGTTGGTCTCCTGTAACACAGCCTGCTGTATGCAGCCTAGGTCCATATGTGCTGTCCCTGCAGGGTTTGGGGGCAAAGGGAACTTATGCAAACATGATGCTTACTGTGTTATAATAACGTTCTTTTTCTCTGATCCAGGAGTCTCATCTCTTGTAGCATCTGTGAAACAGTAATACGCTATCTTATTAGCTTGCAAGTAGGGTAAAATCCCAGAGCTGATTGGAAAAAAAAAAAGTGAAGATACAGCTACTGGGGTTGGACACACTGATTTTGTGGTTGTGGAGGGAGAGCAACAGCTGAGGAGGGAAAACTTTGGACTCCTGGAGGTTCAGATGGACATGCACTTAATGGTCTTTTTTATTCCTACATCTAGCAGCACAGCATGGGAAAACAGTCCTGTGGTCTGTTTGAATCAAATGGCAGCTGGGACAGGCAATCTGACTCCCTGCTGGGTTTGTAATCCTGTACATGTGCTATAAAAACAGAAAAACCCATGTGGCCATGGACAGTTCAGAACTATTCTGCTATGACTGATGCCATCATTAGGAGCCTCTTATACATTATAAACACACGGACAAGCACAACTGTCTCATTCTGACTGATACAAATTTCTGTTTTGCCTGAGGCCCAAGGAGTCTTGGGTTATGCCATGTATGGCCACCAGTGCTGCAACTGCTCAGTGACACTGCCCATGTGGCTTAACCGAAACCTCTGTAATCATGGTCCAAATCAAGCTTAACAACAAATCTTGAACTGGAGTGACTTGTGTCCTTCAAGTTATATGCTTGTATATAGGGGAGAGTAGATCACGGAATGCTTCTTCCCTGGGTGTGGGGTTGCTTTTTGGCCCATCCCTTGCTCCTGTAATTATTGGCAATGGAAAGACCAGCAGGTCAGTTAAACTCCAGTTGTATTGGATATTAGACTGCCTTTAGACTACATCCTGACTGTCTCATATGAGAACTACTGGTCCCTGCCCACTCTGGAGACCTTGCTCACATCTGGCTGAGTTCTGGACTCTAGGGCCATAATTGAGTCCGTGCTGTAAGTTGGCCTCATCCTGCTGCTCAGAGTGCTGTTGAGAGTAGCCTTCTTTAAATACTGTATGAGACAAACAGATTTGGTCCCAGCCTCTGTCAGTCAGATTAATCAGAGTGGCTGGCTGAGTGGCATACTTGTGAAAATTTGCCAGAAACCAAGACGGTGTAGGACCAAGAGATGGGTTGTTGAGAGAGGCCGTCCTTCATGGGTCTCTTGTGCTTGTACACATTTTGCTGGGTATACAAGGAATGCAGAGCCCTGGTTGCTTTTTACCTGGGCCATTTCTCAGGGTTGTGGTTTCAGGGAGCACCAATTAGGATGTGTTGTAGTTTGCTAATGCTGCCAGAATGCAGAACATGAGAAATGGCTTGGCTTTTGTAAAAGGGGGTTTATTTGGTTACCCAGTTACAGTCTGAAGGCCATAAAGTGTCCATCAACAAAGGGTACCTTCACTGAAGAAAGGCCATTGGCATCCGGAAAACCTCTGTTAGCTGGGAAGATATGTGGCTGGTGTCTGCTTGCTCCCAGGTTGCGTTTCAAAATGGCGTTCTCCAAAATGTCTGCATCAGCTTCCAGTGGCCATCTTCAAAATGTCTGTCTCAGTTCCAGCTAGCTATGAGCTCCTTCTGTCTGAGCTTATGTAGTGCTCCAATAAACTAAACAAGACCCACGCTGAATGGGTGGGGCCACGCCTCCATGGAAATTATCCAGAGTTATCACCTACAGTTGGGTGGGTCACATCTCCATGGACACTGAACCAATAGGTTCCAACCCAACCAACATGAATATGTCTGCCCCCACAAGAATGCATTAAAGAATGTGGCTTTTTCTGGTGGGCATAATGTATACAAACTGGCACAGGATGAGTTAATGTCTCTATCTGGGTCAAAGAGTAGGCTTGCTTACTGCTTTCTGTAAAGTGGTGGATTCCCCAAGCGCACTGTTCTTCTCCTGTAATACAGCCAATTGCATATGCAGGTATTTATGTGCACCTTTCTGTATCACCTGTGGAACTTGTGGGCAAGAAGAACTGACACAAGAATGATGCTCATGTTGCTTGCTGTTCCATGAGTAATAAATTCCTTTGTCTCTGACCCAGGAATCTTGTGTCTTCTGCCAGCACATAGGAAACAGTACCAGGCTAGCTAATGTATTTGGTAAAAGACTGGCTGATATCCCCCTCAGACTGGGAATTAAGGCAGGGATGTCCACTTCCCCTCTTTCTATTCAACACTTTATTGGAGGTTCTGGCCAGTGCAATGAAGCAAGAAAAAAAAGGCATATAGCTTGAAAAGAAAGAAGTACAGGTTTTGGGGGTTTTTTGTTTGTTTTTATCTTGTATCTTGCAACTTTGTTGAATTCATTTATTAGTAGGGGTCATGTCATTTATAAATAGGGATAATTTGACTTTTTCTTTCCCAGTTGGGATGCCTTTTATTTCTTTTTCTTGTCTGATTGCTCCTGCTAGTATTTCCAGTATAACATTGAGCAACATTGGTGACAATGGGTATGCTTGTCTTGTTCCTGATCTTTGGGGGAAAGCTTTCAATCTTTCACCATCGAATGTGCTATTGCTGTTTTTTTTTTTTTTTCATAAATGTCCTTTATCATGCTGAGAAAGTACCTTTCTATCCCTAGTTTTCTGAGCGTTATCTTTAAAAAAATTGGTTTTGTTGATTCTTTTTATTGTTTCTCTATACTACTCTGTTTCATTTATCTCTGCTCTAATCTTTACCATTTCCTTCTTTCTATTAACTTTGGGTTTAGTTTCCTCTTCTTGTTCTCGTTTCTTTAGGTGTGAAGTTAAGTTATTGAATTGGGATCTTCCTTGTTTTTAAATGTAGGTATTTAGAGCTATAGATTTCCTTCTATGGACTGCCTTTGCTGCATCACATAAGTATTGGTATGTTTTTGTTCATCTCAATATATTTCCTAGTTTCCCTTGTGATTTCTTTTTTGACCCCTTGGTTGTTTAATAGTGTATTCTTTAATTCCCACATATTTGTAAAATTTCCACATTTAATTGTTACTGATTTCTAACTTTATTCCGTTGTGGTCCGAGAAGATGCTTTGTCTGATTCTGATATACAATTTAAGATGTGATTTGTGACCTAACAATGTCTAGTCCAGAAAATGTTACATGTGCACTTGAGAAGAATGTGCATTCTCTTGCTGTTGGGTAGAGTTGGTCCATATAGGTCTATTAAAAGTCTAATTGGTTGATAGTGTTATTCAAGTCCTCTATTCTCTTGTTGACCTTTTCTGTAGGTGTTCTATCAATTATTGAATGTGGTGTATTCAAGTCTCCAACTATTATTGTAGAAGTATCTATTTCTTTCTTCAATTCTGTCAATTTTGGCTTCATATATTTGGGGGCTCTGTTGTGAGGTGATAGGTTTATAGTCATTTTATCTTCTTCATTGAATGTTTTATCGATATATAATATCCATGTCTCTAATAATCTTTTTTGACTTAAAGTCTGTTTTGTCTGACAGTAATATAAGCCACTCCAGCTCTCTTTTGATTATTGTTTCCATGGAATATCTTTTACCACCCTTTTACTTTCAGTCTCTTTGTGTCTTTGTGCCTTATATGAGTCTCTTATAGATGGACCATGCTTTTTCACCCAATCTACTAATCTCTGCCTTTTAATAGGAGAGTTTAATCCATTGAAACTTAAGGTAATAACTGAGAAGGATTTATTTCTGCCATTTAGCCACTTGTTTTCTGTATGTCTTCTTTGTTTTTTGTTCCTCAATTAATACTGCCTTGTTTTTTGGTATTTAGTTGCTGTTCTGTAGTGTATCATTTTGATCCCCTTCTTCCTTTGTTTCTCTGTATTTTAAAATTATTTTCCTAGTATTTACCTTGGTAATTACAATGAACATTTTAAACTAAAAATAACCTAGTTTGACTAGTACCAGCCTAGTTTCAGTAGTATACAAACTCGCTACTCCTATATATCTCCATCCCTCCACTCTCTCTCTCTCTCTATGTATATATATATATAGTATTAGCTCTTATATTTAGGTCATGGTCCATTTTGAAGTGTTTTTTGTATATGGGGAGAGGCACATTCATTCTTTTGCATGTGGATTTCTAGTTGTCCCAAGCACCGTCTGTTGAAGAGACTATTCTCCCCCTATTGAATGGACTTAACACATCTTTCTATCCCTGGAGTGTTGCTGCCGGCCCATTTGCCTTTCCCATGGAAAATGACGCAGCCTTGGCATAAAATACTGTAAAGCACTTCTGCCCCTGGTGGGCAGAGCTCCTCCTCCTTCAGGATGTCACTCCTGTCCCACTCCTCTGCCCTTCCTCTTGATGCCAGATGGACACGCACATTCACATCCAGGAAACAGAGGTATTCATGGCCAAGAGCACCCTTGGGCCGGCTCTGGAGCTTGCCCAGGTTGAGTGTGGACAGCAAGATCCGGGGATGCTCCCTACAAGGTGGAAGGCGGGACTCAGATATTGAGAGAGCATCCTCAAAGGCAGGTGAAAGGTCCAGCTACAGCAAGGTTGTGAGGGGTGGAGGCAGCAGTGGGGCCACAAGCCTTATGGAGTATCTACTACTGGCCAGGACAGTGGTGGAGAGTGATGGCACACACAAGCTAAGGGCATGGTTCCTGTCTGCAGGGGCATAGTCTAAGGAGGGAGGCAGGCCTGAGATGTGATCAGGGTAGTCACAAAGGGCTAGCTATAGCTAGCATGTTTTATGGGAACTTAGAGATACTGAGCCAAGGCTGCCACACTGCACAACTCAGGGGTCATCATAGTTTATATGTGAATGGTGACCCTGGACTTGGACAGTGCTCAGTCTATGCAACCGTCTGTGGCCAAGGTATCAAGCAGAGCCCCTTCAAGTATCAAGATTGATACAGTGTGACTCCAGAGAGATCAGAATCCTCAGGAATGCCTCCAGTCCCCTTGGGCAGAGCTGGGACCTATTGCAGAACCTGGGTACCCTCTGGATCCCTCTTCATCTGGTCCCTGAGGGTCTTCAGGGCTCAGCATCCTGTGGTCACCACTAGAACTTCTACTGTGTCATGGCAGTACAGGTTGTAGAGCACTGTTCCTGCAGAGCCGGCAGCCTGCAGCACCTTCTGCAGTGGGGACGTGGGGATATGGTTGGGGTAGACCAAGCTGACGCCATGGCTCACAGCCTGAAGGGACATATATCTGCAGCAGACCCAGGGTGGTGGGGGATGAGCGGAAGCGGGCGCAGGGCCTGACAGACCAGTGTCACCATGGCAGCGGGCCGGTCCAGACAACACTGGTAATAGGAGGGCAAGGCTGATGCTCCAAATTTCTCTGGTGATGAAGTGATGGAGAAGTCAAAAGGACTCGATCCCGCCTGTGCTGTCTATGGCTTTTTAGAGGGGAAATTGGATCACAGATGAGAAAGAGCCCTATGGCTAAGTATTAGAAGGAAACCCAAGCGACCTATTAACCCGTCTGCTTCCACCGATACAAGACTTCCATTTCACCTCACACCCAAAAAAGGATTTTCTGGGGAGACATAAGCTCCACTCAGTACAGGTATTTTTAAGAGGCAACATAATAATCTATGTAGAAAATGTGAAGGAATCAACAAAATAGCCACTAGAACTAGTAAGTTAGTTAAGCAAGGTTGTAGAATACAAAAGGTCAATATACAAAAATCAGTTGTATTTCTATATAATAGCAATAAACAATTGGAAATTAAAATTAAAAATATATACAATAGCATCAAAATTATGAAATACCTAGAGGTAAATTTTAAAAATTACATGCAAAACCTGTACATTAAATATTACAAATCATTACTGAGAGAAATTAAAGAGCACTTTTATAAATGGAGAGGTATACCATGCTCCTGGATCAGAAGACTCAGTAATGTTAAGATGTTAGTTTTCTTCAGATTGAACTACAGATTCAATGGAATCCCAGTCAGATTCCCAGCAGTTTCTTTAGGATTTTTATTTTGCTTGTAATAAATTGACAAGCGGAATCTGAAATTAATATGGAAATGCAAAGGGCCTAGAATGGCCTAGATAGTTTGAAAATGAAGAACAAAACTGGAGGACTCACACTGCTTGATTTCAAGATGATAGTGTACTATGGGTATAAAGATAGAATATATATTAGTAAAAAACAAAATAGAGAGTAAAAAAGGAGACCCCAATCTATCTGTTCAACTTATTTTTCACGAAGTTGCCAAGGAAATTCAATGGGGAGAGGATAATCTATTCAATAATTGTTGCTGGAGCAATTGGACATCCACATGCACATAAACGAGCCTACACCCTCACTTCACATGATAAACAAAAATTAAATCAAAATGAGCTATATAAAAAATGAGCTATAGACCTAAATGCAAGAGCTAAAACTATAAAATTTTTAAGATAAAATAGAGGAACTCTTAGGGACCTTGGTTTATGTTTTAGTTAGATAAAGTTACTGAAATTTAATACACCAGAAATGGACTGGCTTTTAACAATGGGGATTTATTAGCTTACAAGTTTACAACTCTGAGGGTCTGAAAATATCCAAAGTGAGGCATCAACAGGATGATACCTTCTTCCTGAAGACAGGCTGCTGGTGATCTGGGACTCTTCTGTCACATGGGAAGGCACATGGTGGCATCTGCTGGTCTCTCCCTTCTCCCCCAGCTTCCTTTGCTTCCAGCTTCTGGTTGCTCCATATGTGGTTTTCTTTCTGACCTTCTGTGTTTCTCTCTTCTAGCTTCTGCCTTTCTTAGCTTCTCTGAATTTCATCTCTTATAAAGGACTCCAGTAAGAGGATGAAGACTCACTTGGGGCATGCCTCAACTGAAATAATCTGATCAAAAGGTCCCACCCATGATAGGTCTACACCCACAGGAATGGATTAGCTTTAAGAACATGATCTTTTCTGGGGTCCCTAAAACCCCCAGACCATCACAGGTTAGGTAAAGAATTCTTCAGTAAGACCCAAAACACACAAAGTGTAAAAGAAGATATTTATAAATTGTACTTGATGAAAACAAAATCTATTCCTCTTCAAAACACAGTCTTACCAAAATTAAAAGCGAAGCATCAGGCTGGGAGAAAATATTTGCAAGTCAAATATCTGATTAAAGAGTTATAGCTAGAATATATAAAGAAGACAAATATAATAAGAAGACAAACAGCCCAATTAAAATAAATGAGCAAAAGACTTGAACAGTGAATTCACTAAAGAAGATTTGCTAAGGGCAAAAAAACAAATAAAAGGACGTTCAACCTAATGACGTTGTCATTAAGGATGTGCAAAATAAAACCACACCGAGAAATTTCTAAACACCCACTTGAAGAGTGACCAGGAGTTGGTGAGATGTCATTCAACTGGAGTTCTCATTGTGGAAGATGCAATTTGTTATAATTACTTTGGAAAACAGTTTGGTGTTGTCTTATAAAGTTAAACATACACTTAGCATATGACCAAGTATGCTATTCTTAGGCTTTTACCCAAGAGAAATGAAAACACATGGCCCCACAAGATTCCTACTTGAGGGTTCATAGCAGCTTTAATTATAATAGCCAAAATAGCTATAATAGTCACAAACTGGAAACATCCTAAATGTTCATTAACTAACTGGTAAATGGATAAACAAATTGTGGCATTTTCCTACCATTGGATACTGAGCAATAAAAATGAATGAACTACTGATATGCAAATCTCAATAGCAGTATGCTAAATGAAGGAAGCCAGACATGAGAGACTACATACAGTGTTATTCCATTTATATGAAATTCTAGTAAAGGCAAAACGATAGTGAAAGAAAGTAGACCTGTGGCTACCAGGGCCTGGGGGTACAGATGTGACTAACTATAAATGTGTATGAGGGAACTTTCTGGCATGATGGAAATATTCTGTATCGTGACTGTGGTGGTGTTACACAGTGGTATGTTTGTCAAAACTCATCAAATTTTGTATTTAAAAATACACCTTTATTGTATTACACCTCAATAAAGCTGACCAAAACATATAACAAGGAAAGATTTTAAGATTTTAGCTTTTCCTTTCTGTTAAGTCATAGGTTTGTAAGTGTGTGGGAGAATGGGAGGAGTCATGGCAATAGGATTTTAGGAAGATTAATCTGGTAGCTGAGAGGAGCTTAGAGAGGGAAATTGGAGGTGGTGACACTAGGCAGAGATGTCATGTGGGAATCTAGTTGTGAATGGCTGTGACAACAGCATAAAATCCTGGCTGTTCTGTCCCCAGTGCGGTCCGTTTGCCAGCTTGGCAACTGCATCAAGTAGTATACTTTTGGCTGCAAATAACAGAAAACTCACGTCCAATGGGCTTAAGCATTAAAAAGAATTGCTACTGAAAAGTCCAGGAGAAAGTCAGGTTTCAGGTTTCATTTGATAGAAACACTGTGGCTACAGGTCTTAGCTCTGGTGATTCCCTGGGCTCTGTGCCCTTCTCTGTGTGTTGGGTTTTGTCACATATTATAGTGAGGTGGCTGCCTGCACTTCCTGGGGCTGCACATTTCCTAATTGAAGTCCATGGGGAAAGAGGTAGCAATCCTTAGAATAATATCCCTTAGCTTCTCCCTGTTGATGTTCCTGCCCCTGAACCAATAAATTTCAGTTTATTCTCCCTCACATAGAGAAATGCAGAACATTTTGTGATATTTTGTTATCTTTTCTTCTCTCTGTCTCTCTCTTTTTTTTTTTTTTTTTTTTTTTTTTTGAGGCTTACAGTGGCCAGTGAAATGAAAAAGATTATGTTTTGGTAGTTTTGGATTTAGACTATGAGGCAGAGAAAGGCTTGGATGTATGATTGTGTGTGTGCCTCATCACCTATCTATCCATGTGTCCATACTTGACTGTTATTTTGGATGGGCCAGCCATTGATTACAAGCTGCTTGTGGGGACACTTTTCTCTGTTTTTCCAGTGGAGGACAAAGACATGCAATTTCACAGGACACTTTGCAAAATGAAATCCATTCAAGCCAGATTCTCGTTTCGAGCTTGAGGTTTCCAAATCTTAGTATATAAAAATACTTAAAAGATTCATAACAATAACTTCTGAAGACAGAGTACCAGTTTATGTCCTGAATCAACCAAGTCTTAAGTTTGTGGTAAATGAAAGCTGTTTAAAAAAAGAAAAGAAACTTGCAGAAATGATATAAAGGTGATATTAAAACAGTGCTTAGCAACAACTGATCTGTTTGGTTCTACTTCTGTGAATTAAGTAGCTGAAAAAAGCGAAGTTTGATTCAAAATTGACGGTACAGTTTTCATCTTTAAATGTAATTTTTTCCAATCGTAAACTAGAGTTGGGTTTGGGGGGAATATTAGAATTTAGTGTGGATCTATAAAAAACATTTCGGCATTTGCACTAATTTGTCTTATCTCTTTGGTGATGTTTGTTTGGCTTTTCATGCTTTATAAAAGGTTGATATTTTTCCTTCTATTTCCCACAGACCTAGTTCTGCATAATGAACCGAGTGTTATCAGTTGGATAAAGTGAATAGAGAGACAAATGGACAACATACACATTTTATTTAAAGAGGAGATTTAAATTTTTATACAGTTGACTTTCTGCCAAGAGAGGCAATCAGAATTCTTTGTTTATGCAAAACCCGTGTGTTGTTTTACACAGCCTCAGAAAGGTGTGCTGACAGGTTCCAACATCTGCAGCCCCCAGGACACTTATGTGCCATAGCCACCACTCATTTGTCTCCTGCCATGGTTGTCGTAATTGTGTTTTTTTTTTTTTTTTAAAACATATTTGTACCTTTTATTACAGTCGTTGAGCACCCTAGGTTTCCCTGAGTTACACAGTCCCAGTCTTTATCCTTCTCTTTTGTTCTGGTGTCCCACATGGGCCCAGCCTTCCTCTTTCAACCATATTCACAGTCATCTTTGTTCGGTGTACTTATATTGCTGTGCTACTATGTCCCAAAATTGTTTTCCAAACCTCTCACTCCTGTCTTTTCCTTTCTGTTTGCAGTGCTTCCTTTAGTGTTTCCTGTAGAGCAAGTATCTTGTTCAGAAACTCTGTCATTGTCTGTTTGTCAGAGAATATTTTAAGCTTTCCCTCATATCTGAAAGATAGTTTTGTCAGATATAGGATTCTTGGTTGGTGGTTTTTCTCTTTCAGTATCTTAAATATATCACCCCACTTCCTTCTTGCCTCCATGGTTTCTACTGAGAAACCCACACATAGTCTTATTAAGCTTCCTTTGTATGTGATAGATTGCTTCTCTCTTGCTGCTTTCAGGATTCTCTCTTTATCTTTGATGTTTGATAATCTGATTATTAAGTGTCTTGGCGTAGGCCTATTCAGATCTATTCTGTTTGGGGTATGCTGCGCTTCTTGGATCTGTAATTTTATGTCCTACATAAGAGATGGGAAATTTTCATTGATTATTTCCTCTATTATTGCTTCTGTCCCTTTTCCCTTCTCTTCTCCTTCTGGGACACCAATGACACGTAAATTCTTGCTTTTGGTTTTGTCTTTAAGTTCCTGGAGACATTGCTCGTATTTTTCCATTCTTTTCTCTATCTGTTCTTTTGTGTGTAGTCTTTCAGGTGTCTTGTTCTCCAGTTCCTGAGTGTTTTCTTCTGCCTCTTGAGATCTGCTGTCGTATATTTCCAGTGTGTCTCTTATCTCTTGTGTTGTGCCTTTCATTTCCATAGATTCCGCCAGTTGGTTTTTTGAACTTTCAATTTCTGCCTTATGTACGTCCTGTGTTTTCATTACATGGTTTAGCTCTTTTGCCATATCTTCCCTAAACTTTTTGAATTGACATATTATTAGTTGTTTCAATCCCTTCATTGCAGTTAAGTGCAAGTTTGTTCCGCTGACTGGACCATAACCTCATTTTTCTTGGTGTAGGTTGTAGTTTTCTGTTGTCTAGGCATGGTTTCCTTGGTTACCCCAATCAGGCCTCCCCAGACCAGAATGGGCTGAGGTCCCAGAAGGAAGAAATATTCAGTATCCGGTTTCCCTGAGGGTGTGTCTTAGAAAATTGGTACACCCTCTGATTCCTCCAGTCCCTGTGCTTTTCTGCCCAGCAGGTGGCACCTGTTAGCCTATAATTCTTGACTGGTGTAAGGAGGTGTGGCTCTTTTTCCGCAAGTTCTGAATGAAAGGCAGGTGGTAGAGCTGGGCCACACCCCTTTCCTCTTAGAGAAGATAGACCCCCTAGGGGGAGGTCATTAGCATTTCAATGGTCTCTCTCTGCCTGTGCTATACCCTTGTCTGGGTCACAGAACTGGGAACTGAAAATGGCTGAGGCTTTCTCCACTGAGCTGAAAAAGGAACAGAGCTAGTCTGAGGCGACCCTCCAGCTCTCCAAGGTCAGTCGTCACCCAAAGCCTCTGTCTGTTTTTTGGGGATGCGTACCTGTAGTGAGCAGATCACACTCGCTAATTAAAACCCCAGTTGGAGCTCAGCTGAGCTATATTCACTTGCTGGGAGAGAGCTTCTCTCTGGCACGATGAGGCTTTGCAGCTCGGGCTGTGGGGGAGGGGTCTCCCGATTTGGATCCGCAGGTTTTACTTACAGATTTTATGCTGTGTTCTCGGGCATTCCTCCCAATTCAGGTTGGTGTATGCTGAGTGGACAGTCATGTTTGTCCCCCCGCAGTTATTCCGGATTATTTACTAGTTGTTTCTGGTTTTTTATAGTTGTTCCAGGGGGACTACTTAGCTTCCACTCCTCTCTATGCTGCCACCTTAGATCCCCCCAGTGTCGTAATTGTGTTTTAAAAGAAAACCAATATAAACGTAGCAGTAAACAAGTGGTGGTGGGTTGTGTGTCGGTGGGTTCCCTGACTAAGAGAAGCCCTGGAAATTAGGCAGAAAACTTGGCAAAGTTGGGGCTGGGGAGAGAGGCCACTGAGAGCTAGGAACGGGGAGTGGACGGATGACCAGGACTCTCGTAAGGAGTTTTATCTGCTTCGTAACTTGTTTCATTTCTGACTGCAGAGGATACTGTTCCTAGTTGACTGAGGACCGTCCCAGGGTGGAGGTGTCACTGGAGAGAGGGTTTAGGGAACCACATGAGAAAGGAGAATGTGCAAAGACCCTTTCGAGCACATGGGAGGAGAGGGGCATGGACAAGTGGGTGTCCGTCCTGAGCATGGTTTTATTTTTCTCTCACACTAGATTGATGGTTCAGCTGAGTTTAGAATTCTAGATTGGGAACAGTTTCCGTCAGAATGTTGAAGGTGTTGCTCCATTGCCTTCTAGTTCCCCGAATGGAGAGATCCTCTACAATCTGGGTCTTTAGTGTTTTGTTTGGTACCTTTTTTGTTCTCCCTCTCTCTGAAAGCTTGTAGGATCATCTCTTTTCCTCAGGATTCTGGAACTTCACAGTGACATTCATGTGGATTTGTTTTCACCCGTTTGGGTTTTTGTATGCCCTTTCAATCTTACGTTCTGGGTAATTCTCTGGATGATCATGTCCCTTCTCTTTTCTCTATTCTTTCTTTTTGGAATCCTTATTATTTGGATATTGGCATCCTATGATTTTCCTGTACCCTGTCCAACTCTTCTATTGCATTTTCACTCCCTTCTTTATGTATGAAAAAATATAGACACACATATATGTATACGTGTGTGTGTGTGTGTGTGAGATTCAGATTGAGATTGAGTGAGAGAGAGAGGCGGAAAGAGAATGAGTTCATCCTTAAAGCTGATTGTGTGTGCAGGTGGGGCTTGTGGAGTTCACTGTAGGATAATCCTAATGGCCATTTTGCTGGTGAAACCCTGATGTCAGTAACTGTAAGTCTTTTCTCTCAACTTTGTCAGATTCCCCGGAGAAGACTCTTCCAATGGAAAAGTGTAGTCCTGACTGTCTGAATCTGTGAACCCAGTCAGGGAGGAAGTCTGGGGAGATCTCAATATTCAGCATGTAAATTTTTGCATAATTTCCACCTGCCCCCCCATTTTCGGTAATATATCCCTGTCTTCAGTTATATCTGATCTCTTATTCCAGACATCCTCAGGGGTCTGTGAGCATTTGTTCTGAATTTTAAATCATTTCCATAACAGTAATAAAAAGAAGGATGTGCAAAAAAAAAAAAAAATGTGTTATATGCTCATATTTTACACATCAGATAACACCAAAGCATTAAACTCATGCCATCACAGTAACTCATGTTTGGAAGAAGGCTTGGATTTTTTTTTTTTTTTTTCATTTTTAAAAGCAATTTTATTGGTATATATTCACATACCATACAGCCCATCCAAAGCATACAATCAGCGGGTTTTGGTATATTCACAGAGTTGTGCATTCGTCACCAATTTTAGAACATTTTCATTACTCCAGAAAAAAAAATCCCATGCCCCTCAGCTGTCACCACTCAATCCCTCTATCCTCCCCATCCCTACATAACCACTACTGTATTTGTCTCTATAGATTTATATTTACATTTTACATAAATGGAATTACATAATATGTAGTACTTTGTGTCTGATTTCTTTCACTTAGCATAACGTTAAGCATAATGGGTTTTTTTTGTTGTTGTTTTGTTTTTTTGATAATCGTTTTATTCAGCTATATTCACATACCACACAATCATAGAAAACAAATCGTACATTCGATTGTTCACAGTACCATTACATAGTTGTACATTCATTACCAAAATCAATCCCCAATACCCTCATTACCACACCCACAAAAATAACCAGAATAATAATTAAAGTGAAAAAGAGCAACGAAAGTAAAAAAGAACACTGGGCGCCCTTGTCTGTTTGTTTGTTTGTTTCCTTCCCCCACCTTTCCACTCATCCATCCACAAACTAGACAAAGGGGAGTGTGATCGCCATGCCCCCCCCCAATCCCACTGTCCCCCCTCATAATCCACATTTTTATACAATTGTCTTCAAGATTCATGGGTTCTGGGTTGTAGTTTGATAGTTTCAGGTATCCACCACCAGCTACCCGAATTCTTTAGAACCTAAAAAGGGTTGTCTAAATTGTGCATAACAGTGCCCACCAGAGTGACCTCTCGGCTCCTTTTGGATTCTCTCTGCCACTGAAGCTTATTTCATTTCCTTTCACATCCCCCTTTTGGTCAAGAAGATGTTCTCCGTCCCACGATGCCAGGTCTACATTCCTCCCCGGGAGTCGTATTCCACGTTGCCAGGGAGATTCACTCCCCTGGGTGTCTGATCCCACGTAGGGGGGAGGGCAGTGATTTCACCTTTCAAGTTGGCTTAGCTAGAGAGAGAGGGCCACATCAGAGCAACAAAGAGGCATTTGGGAGGAAGCTCTTAGGCACAATTATAGGGAGGCCTAGCCTCTCCTTTGCAGCAACAGTCTTCCCAAGGGCAAATCCTGTGGTAGAGGGCCCAACCCATCAAACCACCAGTCCCCTATGTCTGTGGGCATGTTAGCAACCATTGAGGTAGAGCAGGCTAATACCCCTGCATTCTCCACCAGCTCCTCAAGGGGGCTCTGCATATTTTTTTCCTTGTTTATTTTTTATTTTTTTTTAAACTGTTTTTTTTTCCTAAATCAACTGTATGAAAAATTAAAAAATTAAAAAAAAACATACAATAAAAGAACATTTCAAAGAGACCATAACAAGGGAGTAAGGAAAAGACAATGAACCTAAGATAACTACTTTACTTCCAATATGTTCCTACTCTACCCCAAGAAAGTAACCTAGTATAGCAACATTTCTGTGAACTTGTTCCTACTATACCCATCAGAAATTAACAGACCATAGTCATTCCTGGGCATTCCCAGAACGTTAAATTTACCCACGATAGCTAATCTGTTCTTCTTGGATTATTGTTCCCCCTTCCTTAATTGCCCTCTCTCGCTAGTTTCCCTACATTCTACATTATAGACCATTTGTTTTACATTTTTCAAAGTTCACATTAGTGGTAGCATATAATTTTTCTCTTTTTGTGCCTGGCTTATTTCGCTCAGCATTATGTCTTCAAGGTTCATCCATGTTGTCATATGTTTCACGACATCGTTCCTTCTTACTGCTGTGTAGTATTCCATCGTGTGTATATACTACATTTTCTTTATCCACTCATCTGTTGAAGAACATTTGGGTTGTTTCCATCTCTTGGCAATTGTGAATAATGCTGCTATGAACATTGGCATGCAGATCTGTTCGTGTCACTGCTTTCCGATCTTCCGGGTATATACTGAGAAGTGCAATTGCTGGATCGAAGGGTATCTCTATATCTAGTTTTCTAAGGAACTGCCAGACTGACTTCCAGAGTGGCTGAACCATTATACAGTCCCACCAACAATGAATAAGAATTCCAATTTCCCCACATCCCCTCCAGCATTTGTAGTTTCCTGTTTGTTTAATGGCAGCCATTGTAATTGGTGTGAGATGGTATCTCACTGTGGTCTTAATTTGCATCTCTCTAATAGCTAGTGAAGCTGAACATTTTTTCATGTGTTTCTTGGCCATTTGTATATCCTCTTCAGAGAACTGTCTTTTCATATCTTTTGCCCATTTTATAATTGGGCTGTCTGTGCTATTGTCATTGAGTTGTAGGATTTCTTTATATATGCAAGATATCAGTCTTTTGTCAGATACATGGTTTCCAAAAATTTTTTCCCATTGAGTTGGCTGCCTCTTTACCTTTTGACAAATTCCTTTGAGGTACAGAAACTTCTAAGCTTGAGGAGTTCCCATTTATCTATATTTTCTTTTGTTGCTTGTGCTTTGGGTGTAAAATCTAGGAAGTGTCCGCCTAATACAAGGTCTTGAAGATGTTTTCCTACATTATCTTCTAGGAGTTTTATGGTACTTTCTTTTATATTGAGATCTTTGGTTCATTTTGAGTTAATTTTTGTGTAGGTGTGAGGTAGGGGTCCTCTCTCATTCTTTTGGATATGGATATCCAACTCTCCCAGCCCCATTTGTTGAAAAGACCATTATGACTCAGTTCAGTGACTTTGGGGGCCTTATCAAAGATCAGTCGGCCATAGTTCTGGGAGTCTATCTACAAATTCTCAGTTCGATTCCATTGATCTGTATGTCTATCTTTGTGCCAGTTCCATGCTATTTTGATAACTGTGGCTTTATAATAAGCTTCAAAGTCAGGGAGTGTAAGTCCTCCCACTTTGTTTTTCTTTTTTAGAGTGTCTTTAGCAATTCAAGGCATCTTCCCTTTTCAAATAAATTTGATAACTAGCTTTTCCAAGTCTGCAAAGTAAGTTGTTAGAATTTTGATTGGGATTGCATTGAATCTGTAGATGAGTTTGGGTAGAATTGACATCTTAATGATGTTTAGCCTTCCTATCCATGAACATGGAATATTTTTCCATCTTTTAAGGTCCCCTTCTATTTCTTTTAATAGAGTTATGTAGTTTTCTTTGTATAGGTCTTTTACATCTTTGGTTAAGTTTATTCCTAGGTACTTGATTTTTTTAGTTGCTATTGAAAATGATATCTTTTTCTTGAGTGTCTCTTCAGTTTGTTCATTTCTGGCATATAGAAACATTACTGACTTATGTGCATTAATCTTGTATCCCGCTCCTTTGCTAAATTTGTTTATTAGCTCTAGTAGCTGTGTCATCGATTTCTTGGGGTTTTCCAGATGTAAGATCATATCATCGGCAAACAATGACAGTTTTACTTCTTCCTTTCCAATTTGGATGCCTTTTATTTCTTTGTCTTCCCGGTTTGCCCTGGCTAGCAATTCCAGCACAATGTTGAATAACAGTGGTGATAGTGGGCATCCTTGTCTTGTTCCTGATCTTAGAGGGAAGGCTTTCAGTCTCTCACCATTGAGTACTATGCTGGCTGTGGGTTTTTCATATATGCTCTTTATCATATTGAAGTTTCCTTCAATTCCTACCTTTTGAAGTGTTTTTATCAAAAAGGGATGTTGGATTTTGTCGAATGCTTTTTCAGCATCTATTGAGATGATCATTTGAATTTTCCCTTTTGATTTGTTAATGTGTTGTAATACATTGATTGATTTTCTTATGTTGAACCATCCTTGCATGCCTGGAATGAACCCCACTTGGTCATGGTGTATGATTTTTTTAATGTCTTTGGATTCGATTTGCAAGTATTTTGTTGAGGATTTTTGCATCTATATTCATTAGGGAGATTGGCCGGTAGTTTTCCTTTGTTGTAGCATCTTTGCCTGGTTTTGGTATCAGATTGATGTTAGTGTCATAAAATGAGTTAGGTAGTGTTCCATTTTCTTCAATGTTTTGAAAGAGTTTAAGTAAGATTGGTGTCAATTCTTTCTGGAAAGTTTGGTAGAATTCCCCTGTGAAGCCATCGGGCCCTGGGCATTTATTTATGGGAAGATTTTTGATGACCGATTGGATCTCTTTGCTCGTGATGGGTTGGTTGAGGTCTTCTGTTTCTTCTCTGGTCAGTCTAGGTTGTTCATATGTTTCCAGGAAATTGTCCATTTCTTCTACATTATCCAGTTTGTTGCCATACATTTGTTCATTGTATCCTCTTATAATTTTTTTAGTTTCCTCGGGATCTGCAGTAATGTCTCCTTTCTCATCCATTATTTTGTTTATATGGGTCTTCTCTCTTTTTGATTTTGTCATCCTAGCTGGGGGCTTGGCAATCTTGTTGATCTTCTCAAAGAATCAACTTTTGGTGTTATTTATCCTCTATTGTTTTTTTTTTTTGTTCTTTATGTCATTTATTTCTGCTTTAATCTTTGTTATTTCTTTTCTTCTACCTGGTTTAGGATTGGTTTGCTGTTCATTTTCTAGCTTCTTCAGTTGATCCATTAGTTTTTTGATTTTGGCTCTTTCTTCCTTTTTAATATATGCGCTTAGTGCTATAATTTTCCCGAGTACCACTTTTGTTGCATCCCATAGGTTTTGGTATGTTGTGTTCTCATTTTCATTCATCTCTATATATTTAGCAATTTCTCTTGCTATTTCTTCTTTAACCCACTGATTGTTTAGGAGTGTGTTGTTTAACCTCCAGGTATTTGTGAATTTTCTAAGTCTCTGATGGTTATTGACTTCTAATTGTATTCCATTGTGGTCAGAGAATGTGCTTTGAATAATTTCAATCTTTTTAAATTTATTGAGTCTTGTTTTATGTTCCAGCATATGATCTATTCTGGAGAAAGTTCTGTGAGCACTAGAGAAGTATGTGTATCCTGGTGATTTGGGATGTAATGTTCTATATATGTCTGTTAAATCCAATTCATTTATCAGATGGTTTAGGTTTTCCATTTCCTTATTGGTCTTCTGTCTGGTTGATCTCTCTCTGGAGAGAGTGATGTGTTGAAGTCTCCCACAATTATTGTGGAAACATCAATTTCTTCCTTTAGTTTTGCCAGTGTCTGTCTCATGTATTTTGTGGCACCTTGATTGGGTGCATAGACATTTACGATTGTTATTTCTTCTTGTTGAATTGCCCCTTTCATTAGTATGTAGTGACCTTCTTTGTCTCTTATAACATCCCTGCATTTAAAGTCTCTTTTATCTGAGATTAATATTGCTACACCTGCTTTCTTTTGGCTGTAGCTTGCATGAAATATTTTTTTCCATCCTTTCACTTTCAATTTCTTTGTGTCCCTGTGTCTAAGATGAGTCTCTTGTATGCAGCATATTTATGGTTCATTTTTTTTGATCCATTCTGTGAATCTATATCTTTTAATTGGGGAGTTTAATCCATTTACATTCAACGTTGTAACCGTGAAGGCATTTCTTGAATCAGCCATCTTATCCTTTGGTTTATGTTTGTCGTATATATTTTTCCGTCTCTCTATTAATATCCTTTAATGTACCCATACCAAATCTCTTTAGTACTGAACCTTTCTCCATGTCTCTCTCCCCTTTATTTGTTTCTCTGCCTGTAGGGCTCCCTTTAGTATCTCCAGTAGGGCAGGTCTCTTGTTAGCAAATTCTCTCAGCATTTGTTTGTCTGTGAAAAATTTAAGCTCTTCCTCAAATTTGAAGGAGAGCTTTGCCGGATAAAGTATTCTTGGTTGGAAATTTTTCTCTCTCAGAATTTTAAATATGTCGTGCCACTGCCTTCTCACCTCCATGGTGGCTGCTGAGTAGTCACTACTTAGTCTTATGCTGTTTCCTTTGTATGTGGTGAATTGCTTTTCTCTTGCTGCTTTCAGAACTTGCTCCTTCTCTTCCATATTTGACAGTGTGATCAGAATATTTCTCAGAGTAGGTTTATTTGGATTTATTCTATTTGGAGTTCGCTGGGCATTTATGATTTGTGTATTTATGGTGTTTAGAAGATTTGGGAAGTTTTCCCCAACAATTTCTTTGAATACTCTTCCTAGACCTTTCCCCTTTTCTTCTCCTTCTGAAACACCAATGAGTCTTATATTTGGATGTTTTATATTAACTATCATATCACTGAGGTCCATTTCTATTTTTTCGATTTTTTTCCCCGTTTTTTCTTATGTGCTTTCATTTTCCATTCTGTCATCTTCCAGGTCACTGATTCGTTGTTCAACTTCCTCTAGTTTTGTAGTATGAGTATCCAGAATCTTTTTAATTTGGTCAACAGTTTCTATAATTTCGGTAAGATCATCTATTTTTTCATTTAGTCTTGCAATGTCTTCTTTATGCTCTTCTAGGGTCTTCTTGATGTCCTTTGTATCCTGTTCCATGCTCTTCTTGATGTCCTTTATATCCTGTGCCATGGTCTCATTGTTCATCTTTATTTCTTTGATTAGTTGCTCTAGGTACTGTATCTCTTCTGATCTTTTGATTTGGGTGCTTTGGCTTGGGTTAGCCATATCGTCTGGTTTTTTCATATGCTTTAAAATTTTCTGTTGTTTTTGGCCTCTTGGCATTTGCTTAACTTGATAGGGTTCTTTTAGGATTTGTAGACCAATTGAAATCCTTATCTCTAATTTGTGAGATCCACAGCTTCGTGGAGTACACTTTCTCTGACTACCCAGCAGGTGGCGTCCACGAGCCACCCGTTCCCCTCAAGGCAGTTCTCTCCTGCTTTGCCTCTGTGGTGAGTGGGGGAGTAAGTCTTGTGGGGTCCAATTGGTGTACCAAGCTTGCGTGTGTAGTTGGTGTTGCCCGCCCTGTATAAGGGGCGTGTGTCTGGGCGGTCGGGGCGGGGGGGCGGCTCTAACAATCAAATCTCCCTGGTGTTCCTGGAGTTTTAAATCTGCTGCAATAGTGTAATCCTTCTGTTCAGTCCTGCCACAGTTTGTCTCTGCAACTGACCCACAATTCCTTGGTATTGGCGTGTGGCCCCTGAGACTTGTGAGTGGGTCCCTCTTCCAGGCCTTGCACCCCCTGGTCCTCTGTTGAGGGATGACTGTGCTATGTCACAGGTGAGTGCCGTTCCCCCAGGGCAGTTCTGAGCTGCCAGTCTGTGTAGGGAGGCTCCCAGTCTGCTGAAATGATGTCTCAATGGGGCTTGTTAATTCACACTGCTACACCTTCCCAACTCTGGGACAACCAGCTGAGGGTGCAGGGATGGCTAATGTCCACGCCCAATTTTGTGGTGTATGTGTGTTATTGGAAGCACTTCTGTCACACTCCATTTTCTGGGGCAGCTCTGGGTATGGGGCCGGCGATGGGCAGGAGTGTTTCCTGTCCACCAGGATGATGGCTATGAGCGGACTCCCCCCTTTTCTTGGGAAGTTGTGGTGTTCAGTGAATTTTCTCAGCCACTGGATTATTGCCTTTTGTCTCAGAGCTCTCTTAGTTCTGCTCTTGTCTTGACCTGCCCAAATTGCAAGTCTTTGAGCCTTTCTGTATTGGGCTTCTTAGAGTAATTGTTTCAGAAAACGAAAAAAAGATTAAAAAAAAGAAAAAAAGAAAAATAAGGGCCTCCTGGCAGATCTAATGGGTTATTGAAATGCTAAGAGACAAAGCAATTAAGGCTATTAAGATCCAGGGGGCAGAGGCGGGGCAAGATGGCAGACTGGTGAGCTGTATGTTTTAGTTACTCCTCCAGGAAAGTAGGTAAAAAGCCAGGAACTGCGTGGACTGGACACCACAGAGCAATCTGTCTTTGGGCATACTTCATACAACACTCATGAAAACGTGGAACTGCTGAGATCAGCGAAATCTGTAAGTTTTTGCGGCCAGGGGACCCGCGCCCCTCCCTGCCAGGCTCAGTCCCGGGGGAGGAGGGGCTGTCAGCTCCAGGAAGGAGAAGGGAGAATTGCAGTGGCTGCTCTTATCGGAAACTCATTCTACTGATTCAAACTCCAACCATAGATAGACTGAGACCAGACACCAGAGACTCTGAGAGCAGCCAGCACAGCAGAGAGGAGACAGGCATAGAAAAAAAACAACACGAAAAACTCCAAAATAAAAGCAGAGGATTTTTGGAGTTCTGGTGAACACAGAAAGGGGAAGGGCGGAGATCAGGCCTTGAGGCGCATATGCAAATCCCGAAGCAAGGCTGATCTCTCTGCCCTGTGCACCTTTCCTTAATGGCCCTGGTTGCTTTGTCTATTAGCATTTCAATAACCCATTAGATCTCTGAGGAGGGCCGTTTTTTTTTTTTGTTTTTTTTTTTAAATCCTTTTTGCTTTTTCTAAAACAATTACTCTAAGAAGCTCAATACAGAAAGCTTCAAAGAATTGAAATTTGGGCACGTCAAGTCAAGAGCAGAACTAAGAGAGCTCTGAGACAAAAGGCAATAATCCAGTGGCTGAGAAAATTCACTAAACAACACAACTTCCCAAGAAAAGGGGGGTGTCCGCTCACAGCCACCATCCTGGTGGACAGGAAACACTCCTGCCCATCGCCAGCCCCATAGCCCAGAGCTGCCCCAGACAACCCAGTGTGACGGAAGTGCTTCAAATAACAGGCACACACCACAAAACTGGGCGTGGACATTAGCCTTCCCTGCAACCTCAGCTGAATGTCCCAGAGCTGGGAAGGGGGAGCAGTGTGAATTAACAGAGCCCCATTCAGCCATCATTTGAGCAGACTGGGAGCCTCCCAACACAGCCCAGCAGCCCAGAACTGCCCTGGGGGGACGGCACTCACCTGTGACATAGCACAGTCATCCCTCAACAGAGGACCCGGGGTGCACAGCCTGGAAGAGGGGCCCACTTGCAAGTCTCAGGAGCCATACGCCAATACCAAAGACTTGTGGGTCAGTGGCAGAGACAAACTGTGGCAGGACTGAACTGAAGGATTAGACTATTGCAGTAGCTTTAAAACTCTAGGATCATCAGGGAGATTTGATTGTTAGGGCCACCCCCCCTCCCCGACTGCCCAGAAACACGCCCCACATACAGGGCAGGCAACACCAACTACACACGCAAGCTTGGTACACCAATTGGGCCCCACAAGACTCACTCCCCCACTCACCAAAAAGGCTAAGCAGGGGAGATCTGGCTTGTGGAGAACAGGTGGCTCGTGGACGCCACCTGCTGGTCAGTTAGAGAAAGTGTACTCCACGAAGCTGTAGATCTGATAAATTAGAGATAAGGACTTCAACTGGTCTACAAACCCTAAAAGAACCCTATCAAGTTCAGCAAATGCCACGAGGCCAAAAACAACAGAAAATTATAAAGCATATGAAAAAACCAGACGATATGGATAACCCAAGCCCAAGCACCGAAATCAAAAGACCAGAAGAGACACACCTAGAGCAGCTACTCAAAGAACTAAAGATGAACAATGAGACCATAGTACGGGATATGAAGGAAATCAAGAAGACCCTAGAAGAGCATAAAGAAGACATTGCAAGACTAAATAAAAAAATGGATGATCTTATGGAAATTAAAGAAACTGTTGACCAAATTAAAAAGATTCTGGACACTCATAGTACAAGACTAGAGGAAGTTGAACAACGAATCAGTGACCTGGAAGATGACAGAATGGAAAATGAAAGCATAAAAGAAAGAATGGGGAAAAAAATTGAAAAACTCGAAATGGACCTCAGGGATATGATAGATAATATGAAACGTCCGAATATAAGACTCATTGGTGTCCCAGAAGGGGAAGAAAAGGGTAAAGGTCTAGGAAGAGTATTCAAAGAAATTGTCGGGGAAAACTTCCCAAATCTTCTAAACAACATAAATACACAAATCATAAATGCTCAGCGAACTCCAAATAGAATAAATCCAAAAAAACCCACTCCGAGACATATACTGATCACACTGTCAAACATAGAAGAGAAGGAGCAAGTTCTGAAAGCAGCAAGAGAAAAGCAATTCACCACATACAAAGGAAACAGCATAAGACTAAGTAGTGACTACTCAGCAGCCACCATGGAGGCGAGAAGGCAGTGGCACGATATATTTACAATTCTGAGTGAGAGGAATTTCCAGCCAAGAATACTTTATCCAGCAAAGCTCTCCTTCAAATTTGAGGGAGAGCTTAAATTTTTCACAGACAAAGAAATGCTGAGAGAATTTGCTAACAAGAGACCTGCCCTACTGGAGATACTAAAGGGAGCCCTACAGACAGAGAAACAAAGACAGGACAGAGAGACTTGGAGAAAGGTTCAGTACTAAAGAGATTCGGTATGGGTACAATAAAGGATATTAATAGAGAGAGGGAAAAATATGGCAAACATAATCCAAAGGATAAGATGGCCGATTCAAGAAATGCCTTCACAGTTTTAACGTTTAATGTAAATGGATTAAACTCCCCAATTAAAAGATATAGATTCGCAGAATGGATCAAAAAAAATGAACCATCAATATGTTGCATACAAGAGACTCATCTTAGACACAGGGACACAAAGAAACTGAAAGTGAAAGGATGGAAAAAAATATTTCATGCAAGCTACAGCCAAAAGAAGGCAGGTGTAGCAATATTAATCTCAGATAAAATAGACTTCAAATGCAGGGATGTTTTGAGAGACAAAGAAGGCCACTACATACTAATAAAAGGGGCAATTCAGCAAGAAGAAATAACAATCGTAAATGTCTATGCACCCAATCAAGGTGCCACAAAATACATGAGAGAAACACTGGCAAAACTAAAGGAAGCAATTGATGTTTCCACAATAATTGTGGGAGACTTCAACACATCACTCTCTCCTATAGATAGATCAACCAGACAGAAGACCAATAAGGAAATTGAAAACCTAAACAATCTGATAAATGAATTAGATTTAACAGACATCTACAGGACATTACATCCCAAATCACCAGGATACACATACTTTTCTAGTGCTCACGGAACTTTCTCCAGAATAGATCATATGCTGGGACATAAAACAAGCCTCAATAAATTTAAAAAGATTGAAATTATTCAAAGCACATTCTCTGACCACAATGGAATACAATTAGAAGTCAATAACCATCAGAGACTTAGAAAATTCACAAATACCTGGAGGTTAAACAACACACTCCTAAACAATCAGTGGGTTAAAGAAGAAATAGCAAGAGAAATTGCTAAATATATAGAGACGAATGAAAATGAGAACACAACATACCAAAACCTATGGGATGCAGCAAAAGCAGTGCTAAGGGGGAAATTTATAGCACTAAACGCATATATTAAAAAGGAAGAAAGAGCCAAAATCAAAGAACTAATGGATCAACTGAAGAAGCTAGAAAATGAACAGCAAACCAATCCTAAACCAAGTACAAGAAAAGAAATAACAAGGATTAAAGCAGAAATAAATGACATAGAGAACAAAAAAACAATAGAAAGGATAAATATCACCAAAAGTTGGTTCTTTGAGAAGATAAACAAGATTGACAAGCCCCTAGCTAGACTGACAAAATCAAAAAGAGAGAAGACCCATATAAACAAAATAATGAATGAAAAAGGTGACATAACTGCAGATCCTGAAGAAATTAAAAAAATTATAAGAGGATATTATGAACAACTGTATGGCAACAAACTGGATAATGTAGAAGAAATGGACAATTTCCTGGAAACATATGAACAACCTAGACTGACCAGAGAAGAAATAGAAGACCTCAACCAACCCATCACAAGCAAAGAGATCCAATCAGTCATCAAAAATCTTCCCACAAATAAATGCCCAGGGCCAGATGGCTTCACAGGGGAATTCTACCAAACTTTCCAGAAAGAACTGACACCAATCTTACTCAAACTCTTTCAAAACATTGAAAAAAATGGAACACTACCTAACTCATTTTATGAAGCTAACATCAATCTAATACCAAAACCAGGCAAAGATGCTACAAAAAAGTAAAACTACCGGCCAATCTCCCTAATGAATATAGATGCAAAAATCCTCAACAAAATACTTGCAAATCGAATCCAAAGACACATTAAAAAAATCATACACCATGACCAAGTGGGGTTCATTCCAGGCATGCAAGGATGGTTCAACATAAGAAAAACAATCAATGTATTACAACACATTAAAAACTCGAAAGGGAAAAATCAATTGATCATCTCAATAGATGCTGAAAAAGCATTTGACAAAATCCAACATCCCTTTTTGATAAAAACACTTCAAAAGGTAGGAATTGAAGGAAACTTCCTCAACATGATAAAGAGCATATATGAAAAACCCACAGCCAGCATAGTACTCAATGGTGAGAGACTGAAAGCCTTCCCTCTAAGATCAGGAACAAGACAAGGATGCCCGCTGTCACCACTGTTATTCAACATTGTGCTGGAAGTGCTAGCCAGGGCAATCCGGCAAGACAAAGAAATAAAAGGCATCCAAATTGGAAAGGAAGAAGTAAAACTGTCATTGTTTGCAGATGATATGATCTTATATCTAGAAAACCCGGAGAAATCAACGATACACCTACTAGAGCTAATAAACAAATTTAGCAAAGTAGCGGGATACAAGATTAATGCACATAAGTCAGTAATGTTTCTATATGCTAGAAATGAACAAACTGAAGAGACACTCAAGAAAAAGATACCATTTTCAATAGCAACTAAAAAAATCAAGTACCTAGGAATAAACTTAACCAAAGATGTAAAAGACCTATACAAAGAAAACTACATAACTCTACTAAAAGAAATAGAAGGGGACCTTAAAAGATGGAAAAATATTCCATGTTCATGGATAGGAAGGCTAAATGTCATTAAGATGTCAATTCTACCCAAACTCATCTACAGATTCAATGCAATCCCAATCAAAATTCCAACAACCTACTTTGCAGACTTGGAAAAGCTAGTTATCAAATTTATTTGGAAAGGGAAGATGCCTCGAATTGCTAAAGACACTCTAAAAAAGAAAAACGAAGTGGGAGGACTTACACTCCCTGACTTTGAAGCTTATTATAAAGCCACAGTTGCCAAAACAGCATGGTACTGGCACAAAGATAGACATATAGATCAATGGAATCGAATTGAGAATTCAGAGATAGACCCTCAGATCTATGGCCGACTGATCTTTGATAAGGCCCCCAAAGTCACCGAACTGAGCCATAATGGTCTTTTCAACAAATGGGGCTGGGAGAGTTGGATATCCATATCCAAAAGAATGAAAGAGGACCCCTACCTCACCCCCTACACAAAAATTAACTCAAAATGGACCAAAGATCTCAATATAAAAGAAAGTACCATAAAACTCCTATAAGATAATGTAGGAAAACATCTTCAAGACCTTGTATTAGGAGGCCACTTCCTAGACTTTACACCCAAAGCACAAGCAACAAAAGAGAAAATAGATAAATGGGAACTCCTCAAGCTTAGAAGTTTCTGCACCTCAAAGGAATTTCTCAAAAAGGTAAAGAGGCAGCCAACTCAATGGGAAAAAATTTTTGGAAACCATGTATCTGACAAAAGACTGATATCTTGCATATACAAAGAAATCCTACAACTCAATGACAATAGTACAGACAGCCCAATTATAAAATGGGCAAAAGATATGAAAAGACCGTTCTCTGAAGAGGAAATACAAATGGCCAAGAAACACATGAAAAAATGTTCAGCTTCACTAGCTATTAGAGAGATGCAAATTAAGACCACAATGAGATACCATCTAACACCGGTTAGAATGGCTGCCATTAAACAAACAGGAAACTACAAATGCTGGAGCGGATGTGGAGAAATTGGAACTCTTATTCATTGTTGGTGGGACTGTATAATGGTTCAGCCACTCTGGAAGTCAGTCTGGCAGTTCCTTAGAAAACTAGATATAGAACTACCATTCGATCCAGCGATTGCACTTCTCGGTATATACCCGGAAGATCGGAAAGCAGTGACACGAACAGATATCTGCACGCCAATGTTCATAGCAGCATTATTCACAATTGCCAAGAGATGGAAACAACCCAAATGTCCTTCAACAGATGAGTGGATAAATAAAATGTGGTATATACACACGATGGAATACTACGCGGCAGTAAGAAGGAACGATCTGGTAAAACATATGACAACATGGATGAACCTTGAAGACATAATGCTGAGCGAAATAAGCCAGGCACAAAAAGAGAAATATTATATGCTACCACTAATGTGAACTTTGAAAAATGTAAAACAAATGGTTTATAATGTAGAATGTAGGGGAACTAGCAGTAGAGAGCAATTAAGGAAGGGGGAACAATAATCCAAGAAGAACAGATAAGCTATTTAACGTTCTGGGGATGCCCAGAAATGACTATGGTCTGTTAATTTCTGATGGATGTAGTAGGAACAAGTTCACTGAAATGTTGCTATATTATGTAACTTTCTTGGGGTAAAGTAGGAACATGTTGGAAGTTAAGCAGTTATCTTAGGTTAGTTGTCTTTTTCTTACTCCCTTGCTATGGTCTCTTTGAAATGTTCTTTTATTGTATGTTTGTTTTCTTTTTAACTTTTTTTTTCATACAGTTGATTTGAAAAAAGAAGGGAAAGTCAAAAAAAAAAAAAAAAAAGAAAAAAGACAAACAAGGAAAAAGAAAAAAAAAAGATTTAGTGCCCCCTTGAGGAGCCTGTGGAGAATGCAGGGGTATTCGCCTACCCCACCTCCATGGTTGCTAACATGACCACAGACATAGGGGACTGGTGGTTTGATGGGTTGAGCCCTCTACCATAAGTTTTACCCTTGGGAAGACAGTTGCTGCAAAGGAGAGGCTAGGCCTCCCTGTATTTGTGCCTAAGAGTCTCCTCCTGAATGCCTCTTTGTTGCTCAGATGTGGCCCTCTCTCTCTGGCTAAGCCAACTTGAAAGGTGAAATCACGGCCCTACCCCTTACGTGGGATCAGACACCCAGGGAAGTGAATCTCCCTGGCAACGTGGAATATGACTCCCGGGGAGGAATGTAGACCCGGCATCGTGGGATGGAGAACATCTTCTTGACCAAAAGGGGGATGTGAAAGGAAATGAAATAAGCTTCAGTGGCAGAGAGATTCCAAAACGAGCCGAGAGATCACTCTGGTGGGCACTCTTACGCACACTTTAGACAACCTTTTTTAGGTTCTAAAGAATTGGGGTAGCTGGTGGTGGATACCTGAAACTATTAAACTACAACCCAGAACCCATGAATCTCAAAGACAGTTGTATAAAAATGTAGCTTATGAGGGGTGACAGTGGGATTGGGAATGCCATAAGGACCAAACTCCACTTTGTCTAGTTTATGGATGGATGTGTAGAAAAGTAGGGGAAGGAAACAAACAGACAAAGGTACCCAGTGTTCTTTTTTACTTCAATTGCTCTTTTTCACTCTAATTATTATTCTTGTTATTTTTGTGTGTGTGCTAATGAAGGTGTCAGGGATTGATTTAGGTGATGAATGTACAACTATGTAATGGTACTGTAAACAATCGAAAGTACAATTTGTTTTGTATGACTGCGTGGTATGTGAATATATCTCAATAAAATGATGATTAAAAAAAAAAAAAAAAAGATCCAGGGGGCAGAGAGATCAGTTTTTCTTCGGGATTTGCAAATGAGCCTCAGGGCCTGAGCTCTCCCCTTCCCCTTTCTATGTTCACCAGAACTCCAAAAATCCTCTGCTTTTATTTTTGAGTTTTTCTTGCTGTTTTTTGCTATGTTTATCTCCTGTGTGCTGGGCTGGCTGCTCTCAGATTCTCTGGTGTCTGGTCTCAGTCTCTCTATAGTTGCAGTTTGGATCAGTAGAATGAGTTTCTGATAAGAGCTGCCACAGCAGTTCTCCCTTCTCCTTCCCGGCGCTGACAGCCCCTCCTCCCATGGGACTGAGCCTGGCAGGGAGGGGCGCGGGTCCCCTGGACGCAAAAACTTACAGATTTCGCTGATCTCAGCAGTTCCACGTTTTCATGAGTGTTGTATGAAGTATGCCCAAAGTCAGATTGCTCTGTGGTGTCCAGTCCACGCAGTTCCTGGCTTTCTACCTACTTCCCTGGAGGAGTAACTAAAACATACACCTCACCAATCTGCCATCATGCCCTGCCTCGCCCAATTCTACTTCAGGCTTGGATTTTAAAACAGTGTTGCTCTTACAAATTGACTTCCTAGAATATAATTTTACCCACTTAAACTTAAAGATTAATTCATTCTAGGAAAATTTCACATTTACTTATGTTACATATTGAGCATATACTGCTAAAAATGTTTGCAAACCAACTTGCAGGAGTCCTTCTTCACCTTCCTCTTGGATTATGGTGGGTTGCCTTCAGCACCTTCAGCCTTTGTCCTTCTAATCTCTCCCGCACACAGTTGTCAGAGTGATTTTCCTACAACACTGAAGCTTTGAATTAAATGCCTTGAAATCCAGGCTTTAGTGTGGGGGAAAGCGAGACCTAGAGATGAGCTGTTGCTCTGTCACAAAGTACTGTGTGACCTAAACACATCTTTGTTTTGTCATCTGTAAGTATCTTCTCTGCTCTAAATTCTTACCCCCATAATTTTTGGGTAGTCTTTATATCTAGCTTACTCCTCCAGTCTTTTCTCCCCACTAATTCCAACCCTTAGCCTCCTCTCTGGTCTTATCACTGTCTTCACTTCTGTTTCCTCCCTTCCCCAATACACGCACCATCTGCTGATTCATTACTCTCTGCACATACTCAGGTTATTTCCCCAGCCAGACTGGCCTTTTCTTTAACCCCTTTAATTAAATTCTGAACATTAAAAAAAAAGAGAAAAAATGGTGTCCTAGGACTATAGTTAAAGGAAACTTCCTGCAAAAATGATAACAGTAACAAATGACGTGGCCTGAAGGTAGACCGAGAAGTGGGAACCAGCCGTTTTATTTGTCTAGAACTGTGCCATTCAGTCCCACAGCCACTAGGCACATGCGGCTATTTCAATAACTAACTAAAATTAAGCACAATTGAAAATTCAGTGTCTCAGTCACACTAGGCACATTTCGAGTGCTCAAGAGCTATGGTTGTCTAGTGGCTACTGTATTAGACAGGACAGATATAGAACATTTGCATGATCACAGAAGATCCTATCAGACAGGGCTGGTCCTGGGTGCCCTGAGAGTTTTTTCAGGGGCTACGGCGGAGACATACGATTGTAGGTGGTTCAGAAGGAAATGTCTGATGAAGAAGCAGAGGTGATGAGTATAGACAGAGATGCGCACGCATGTGTGTGTATTAAAGGGAAAATAATATTCTTCAGGGGAAAAAGTTTGTGTAAATGGAAGGACTGAATCTGTGTTATATCTTAGAGAAATAGTATCAAGGAGGAGATAGACAAATATTGAATGTAGAGGAAAACAAGTGAAACAGGATGTTTAAATGGGTTTCATTCTGTTTTGTTTTTGGCGGCGGCTCCCCAAAGTTGTTAACAAAACAACAGGTGGCAATGACATCCACATTCCTAAATGACAGTTTGTAACCTTTAGCCCAACACCTTGAAGGTCGAAAAAGTCAAGGCAGGGGCTGGGAGGACAGGAAGGAAAGAGATGCTTCTATCTCGCCTCGAGCTGAGTGAGAGAGTTCAAAGGAGAGGTCACTTTTCTTGATCTGTGTCCTCTGGAGGCTGCAGGGACACTGAACCTGGGAGAAGTTTAGAGGCCCATTGCTCCCTGGAACTACCTGCCAACCTGGCTGCAGAACAAGAAGATGCAGCCACACTGGGAGCCAGTGTGCACACCACAAGTGCCAAGACAGGGGTGTCTGTTTTCTGAGGACCAGGAGACGGCCTGGTGGTCTTTTGTAAAGTGGCCTGACCAAAGAAGCTTTCCTGTCAGGGGCT
This sequence comes from Choloepus didactylus, assembly GCF_015220235.1. Classification (NCBI taxonomy): domain Eukaryota; kingdom Metazoa; phylum Chordata; class Mammalia; order Pilosa; family Megalonychidae; genus Choloepus; species Choloepus didactylus. The sequence continues at coordinate 88,373,404 of NC_051318.1, forward strand.
TTTGTAGCTTTGGTAGTAGAGGCTGAGGGTGTGCCCATCAGGTCCAGATGCTAGAGGGTCGGTGGGCACTCTAAGGGATCAGCTGGAGAAGCATTGCTTGTGCCCCGGAACCTGCAGGTGGCTATTTCCCAGCAGAAAGGTCTCTATGGAACCACGAAGGGACCTCCTTCAGGGAGCTGGACACTGTGGGTAGTGAACTGTTGGAAGGAACCAATACACCAAAGGGAGAATAAGCCTACCATGCCCGGAGCATCCCAGATAGGGGAGTTTTAGGACTGGACATTTTATCTGCTGAGATAAAGCTGTGACTAGAAGTGACCAGAGGACTTTCATATATTTTTTTTTTTTTTCTGAGTGACTGCAAAAGCTTTGGAACAGATTTTGTTACTGGACCAAGGCAGTGGAATCTTTTGCCCAATGCGCTCAAATGACCAATCCCTGGGACACTGGGGTTTCAAAGAGAGAAAGAGTTTTATTGCTAGGCGCAAAGCAGGAGAACAAATGACCTGTCAGCCCAAAATCCGTCTCCTGAACTGCAGTAATTCTGATAGTTTTATAGTATCAAAAGATGGACAGGTTTTGGGATAATGAGTACAGTGGCCCCAGACGATGTAATTAGAAGTGATCTAATTGTTGAGCATGCACAGATTGATTACATGCGTAGTCACAGAATGTATGTAAGAAAATCACGGCCTTAATATGACGATGGGTGTGATTTTAGTATGATAATGAGGTATAGGTGACTTGTAGATTAAAGTCTAGACCTACTGCCCGTGTCAGGTGGGCCCAATTTCTTAAGAGATCCAGCCTCGGTTATCAAGATAACTTTGGACTTGGGGTGGGTTAGTTCTGGGCTGACCCAAGGCCCTTCATTAATAAACATTAGCGGCTGTCTTTAGTGAAAATAAAAAACTGGATAAATGGGTACAAGTAAAGGTCAGTCACAAGGTTTTTGCAACCACAAGATAAAGGCTATACAATCATTTACAGAGATCAAGGCAGCTCGATTACAGTTCAGGTTTCAGGTATTTCCCTCTGTCTACTCAAATATACCAGAAAGTAAAAAGGAGTATCCATAAAATGATTCAGTAATCATAATCACCCCTTAAATCCTAACTTCTCAGTTACAATTTCATCCAGGACAAGGAATGAATAGGCTTCTGAGTTGGATTTTAAGGCATGACAGGAAAAGAATATTGGTTTTGCTCCTTGCACTCCAGAGTCCTGCCTGTTTAGGGCAATGGCTGTAAGGATTTGGGGCTTTGATGATAGGAAGGAATGTTTAGAAAAGCCAGTTAGGGAATGTGTTGGAGAAATCAGTAAGAGGTAAGTTAAAGGATTGCAATCTGCAATATGCCCTTTTGAAGAGAAACAGCAGGCATTAAGTGGACCAGGTAAATGAGATTTTTGTATCTCTTGCCAGGAGTACTCTAGAGTCTGGAATAAGGAGGAGATAGTTATGTATTTATGGCCGGGGGGGGGGGTAGGTTACAGTTTTGCTAATTTTAAGCCCACAGGTAGTTTTGTGGATTGTCATTTTGAAGTAAGAGTAAAATAAATGGAGAATGCTACCTGTACTACCTGTAATTAAATATGTTTCTTTCAGTTCATGATTGGGATGGGGGTAGTGTATTATTTCTATTTCACATCCAGAATTGGTTTATTGATGATGTTACATTATTTGGGAGTTCTTTTTATGCTTTCTTATTAGGGTGCCATCAGCTGCAGGTGACAACCCTTATGTCACATTGGCTAAAACACCTGGAGGAAGGGCAGGCAAGTCTGAGGCCATTTCTCTCTGTGATCCTCACGACCATGCCCTCCCTCTGCATTAGCTGGATCCTTAGGGGGTAGTCGATTCCTAAATCAATTCCAGGTGTCACATCCAGCAGCAGGCAGACCATGGGCTCTCTCTTCAGGTATACCCAAAGTTGTACCCCAGTGGACCTCCCCTCCTGTGCCTACCTCTAATATAGTTACTGGCTGGCAAGGGGAAAGGAATTCCCACAGGCAATTGATTTTATTTTATTTTTATTCATTTTATTGAGATATATTCACATACCATGCAGTCATACAAAACAAAGCGTACATTCAGTTGTTAACAGTACTATTATATAGTTGTGCATTCCTCAACAAAATTAAACTTAGACATTTTCACCACCACACACATAGAACAATAAGAATAAAAATTTAAGTGAAAAAGAACAATTAGAGCAAAGAAGAACACTGGGTACCCCCCCTCCCTTTTTTTCTTCCCCCATTTTTCTACTCATCCATCCATAAACTAGGCAAAGGGGAGTGTGGTCCACACAGCTTTCCTAATCACATTGTCACCCCTCATAAGCTACAGTTTTAAACGATCATCTTCAAGATTCATGGGTTCTGGGTTGTAGTCTGATAGTTTCAGGTATCTACCGCTAGCTATTCCAATTCTTTAGAACCTAAAAAGGGTTGTCTATATTGTGCGTAAGAGTGCCCACCAGAGTGACCTCTCGGCTCCTTTTAGAATCTCTCTGCCACTGATGCTTATTTCTTTTCCTTTTGCATCCCCCTTTTGGTCAAGAAGATGTTCTTCTTCCCACAATGCCAGGTCTAGATTCCTCCCCAGGAGTCATACTCCACATTGCCAGGGAGATTTACACCCCTGGGTGTCTGATCTCACGTAGGGGGGAGGGCAGTGATTTCACCTGCCAAGTTGGCTTAGCTAGAGAGAGAGGGCCACATCTGAGCAACTAAGAGGCATTCGGGAGGAGGCTCTTAGGCACAATTATAGGGAGGCCTAGCCTCTCCTTTGCAGCAACAGTCTTCCCAAGGGCAAGTCCTGTGGTATAGGGCTCAGCCCATCAAACCACCAGTCCCCTGTGTCTGTGAGCACATCAGCAATCATTGAGGTGGGGAAGCCCAACACCCCTGTATTCTCACCAGCAACTCAAGGAGGCTCTGCATATATATATATATATATATATATATATATATATATATTTTTTTTTTTTTAACTTTAACTCTTTTTTTTTAAATCAACTATATCAAAAAAAATTTTTTTTAAATACAATTAAAAAAAAAACATTTCAAACAAACCATAACAAGGGAGTAAGAGAAAGACAACAACCTAAGATAACTACTTTACTTCCAACATGTTCCTACTCTACCCCAAGAAAATAACCTAATACAGCAACATTTCTGTGAACTTGTTGCTACATACCCATCAGAAATTAACAGACCATAGTCATTCCTGGGCCTTCCCAGAATGCCAAATTTACCCATGATCGCCTACCCATTCCCATTGGGTCACCATTCCCCCCTCCTTAATCACTAGTTCCTCTACGTTCTGCATTATAAACCATTTGTTTTACATTTTCCAATGTTCACATTAGTGGTAGCATATAATATTTCTCTTTTTGTGCCCCACAGGCAATTTATTAAACTAATTAATGCCCACTTGCTAGAGCTAGGAATAGAGTCTGCATCCCCTAAGCACAGGACTTGCCAAGAAGAGTAGATACTGACACAAAATCAGGATTCCTTTAGGAAGGAGGAAAAGGGAGACGGTTATTGGGTAGAGTCTTGTACCTGTTCCTAGAATTATATTAATATCACAAAGAATTAATTAATTACAGATTATATGGGAGGAATAAAGTATTTATAGACTAAGCTGCTGTGATAAAAACCCTCAAGCACAGTGGTTTAAATGATTCAATAGTTTATTTCTCCCTCACTATTAATGGTCTGGAGGCATGTGATCCAGAGCTGGGGGAGTGGCTCTCTCATCCTCAGTTCATGGCTTGAATATCAGTTAGAGTAGCCAAGTTGCAGTATCAGTGAAACCCAATAATTCAAAGTCTTAGGGAACAAAGAAGTTGATTTCTCTCTCATATCACAGCCTGAGGATGGCTTTGGAGGTCATGGGGTAGCTCAGCCGCCCTGGGCCATTCATGGACCTGGTTGCTTCCATGTTGTACTTTGCCATCCCTCCAGAGGGTCTTCCTTGCCTTTATGATCAAAGCTGTTGTCTCCATTTCCAAGTTCCAGCCAGCAAGTACAGAATGAGAATATGGAGGAGGGTGATCCATGTTATAAAAGTCTAAACCAAAAGCCCCACGATTACTTCTGCTCAAATTCCATTGGCAAGATCTTCGTCACATGGCGACATCTAACTATAGAATGCCTGAGAGAAAACTCTGAGAGAGTTTCACTAGTTTTCACATGCCCAAATTCCAAGGTTGCTCAAGTCGTTGCCATATCCAGCCAGCAGAAAGTGGCAAAGGGAGAGTCCAAACCCAGGGCAAGTGTCTGTAAGGTGATGGTACTTAAATTGAACCCATCACCTCCACTCCTATTGGCCTAAAGTTAATCTCAAGGCCACATGCAAGGCAGGCTAGGATATGTGGTGTGTGGCTGGGAGGCTGAATATCCACCTGTGGGGGTTTGAAGCTGTATGCACCCCAGAAAAATATGTTCTTAAATTTAATCCATTGCTGTGGGTGTGAACTTATTTTAAGGAGGACATTTCAATGAAGCTACTTCAGTTAAGGTGAACCATCTCAGTCAGGGTGGATTTTAATCCTATTACTGGAGTCCTTTATAAGAGAATGAAATTTAGACAGAGAGAGAGAAAAGCCATGGAAGCAAGAAGCTGAAATCAATGAAACCCGGAAGTGAAGGGAGAGACCAGCAGACACCACCATGTGCCTTGTCATGTGATAGAGAAGCCAAGGATCACCAGCAGCCAGTCTTTGGTCTTCAGGAAGAAAGCATCACCTTGATGATGCCTTGATTTAGACATTTTCTCAGCCTCAAAACCAGGAGTGAATAATTTCCCATAGTTTAAGCTGGACCACTTCATGGTATTTGTTTAAGCAGCCTAGGAAACTAAAACACCACGTAAAATTGGGGAGAAGGGAGAATGCATGATAGACCACTAACAGTTTCTCTTACATAAACATTTTTATCTGCTCTGTAGAGGGTCTTTCTATTTGAGACTATTTATTAAACAAAATTTTACTTAATGCGTAAAGCCAATAATCATCCATCATAACATTGCTGAATTTGGTTACTTATCATCCTTCCACCATAGGAAAGACTTCACTAGTAGTAAAGCAGTATTAGTAGTCATTACAAATAAGAAATTTTCCAAAGGGGCTTTTCACAAAAAATATACACAAACTTTGCCTTCTAAAACAATTTATGTTTTTGTGTGCTTGTATATATGTGTATGCAGTTGTTAAACTTATGTAACCTAAAGTTAAAGACTTGTTAAAAATAAAACCCAACAAGAGACATCTTTTGGAAATTGAGTGGTAAATTCTGTTCTCAAATCTGGTATGATTTTGATTTTGCTATTTTGAAGTGGCCATTTGCTTTCTCATCTAGAAAACTATTCTTTGAGTGGTCATAGTATGTTATCCTAAACTTGAATATTTGTTTTTCTACATACTTTTTTTTCCAGATTTTCTTGTTCATACATACAAACTAATTTAGTAAGGTTTATAAATAAATTATGCACAGTTTTATATCCAGGTAAATTAAAATGAAATTAGATGTTAAAAATCTTTTCTAGAATCTGAAGTACACCCTCCAATATATATATATGTAAGCTCTATGCGAGCAGACATTTTTATTTGTTTTGTTTACTGCTCTATCTCCAGTGCTAAGAGCTGTTTCTGCACACAGTAGACACTCAAGAAATTTTTGTTATATGAAAGAATAGGATATATAAAATAAAATATATTTCATATGTGAATCATCAAAGGTGACTTTGACCTTTACACTAAAGGAATTTGTGTTTCTTAGACATTCTGGGTGAGGTAATCTTTATTTGCCTCACCTTTCCGAGGAAAAGTGCAGGGAGCACTGGAGTCCTCCCTGGTTCTTTATAATCTATAGACGAATACTGTGTATGCAGAGAAATGCATATAATAAGGGTAAATATATGTTATAATGCCCAACATGAGCATTATGTAAGGATATGTGGTCTGAAGAGAGGGAAGGGAAAGCTTCCCTTCTATCCCAAGGACAACATAAACATCTCCTTTTTTGAGGACAGCTGTTCTCAAGTGAAGTGGGGTTTGGGTAGGATGAGGAAGCAATAAAAGTAATTTGAAAGAGACTCATTTTAGACACAAAGGTACAGCTAGGTTGAAAGTGAAAGGATGGAAAAAAGATATTCCATGTAAGCAGTCACCAAAAAAAAAAAAAAAAAAAAAAAGCTGGGGTGGCTGTACTAATATCAGACAAAATCGACTTTAAATGCAGAAGTAATTTGGATCTTAGAATGACTTTTGGGGATTAGGGAGATGGGGTTAAATAGTCTTCTAAAGACCAAGTGGGTAACTTGACCTGCTTTAGGATTAATTTTCTCCTCATATGATAATATAATGTATTTTTCAGAATTCATGTATGTGTCAGTTTGGATATATTATGTCCCCCAGAAAAAGCCATGTTCTTTCATGCAATCTTCTGGGGGCAGATGTATTAGTGTTGATTAGGTTGGAAACTTCTGACTGAGAATTTCCATGGAGTGTGACCCACCCAACTGTGACACCTTTGATTAGGGTGTGTGACCTCTTGATTGAATGTTTCCATGGAAATGTGGCCCCGCCCATTCAGGCTGGGTTTTGATTAGTTCACTGGAGCCCTGTAAAAAGAGCTCACAAACAGAGGAACCTCAGAGCAACTGAGAGTGACATTTTGGAGAGGAGCTGCAGCTGAGACAGACATTTTGAAGATGGCCATTGAAGCTGACATTGACATTTTGGAGAATGCCATTTTGAAACACAACCCGGGAGCAAACAGATGCCAGCCACGTGCCTTCCCAGCTAACAGAGGTTTCCGGATGCCATTGGCCATCCTCCAGTGAAGGTACCCTGTTGTTGGTGACTTACCCTGGACACTTTATGGCCTTAAGACTGTGACTGTGTAACCATATAAATCCCCTGTATAAAAGCTAATCAATCCATTTCTGGTGTTTTGCGAAACAGCAGCATTAGCAAATGGAACAATGTGTCACTGAAAATATTGAAAAAGAAGAGAGATCAACTTTTCAAATTAAACACAGTCTTAGTGCCGCTCTCTCTTGTGTGAACCGTTACTTCTTACAAATAGGGCTGTGTGATAACTGAGCACGTGGAGTTGCAAACGAGCTCTACTTGGGTGACAGGCCCGGAGGTGATGGCATTTCAGGCCAACATTTTAGGCTGAGTCAGTGGTGGGAAGGATCCTTGGGGAGAACCTTCTGGGTCTGTGGAGAGACACCTAAAAGAGGCCCCAGAATAGGAGAAGGTGTGTTTTGTTCAGCAAATGGCAGGTAGACCAGTGTGCCAGGAGCAGAATCTGCCCCTAGAGATCCATAGACACTGTAAAGAGGTTGATGGTAAAGGGCTTCAAATGCAGAGTTAGAGTTTTGTTTTTTGCTGTGGCTAGTGAATAATCAACAGAGATCTTGAACAGGGAAGTGACAGCATGAGAGCTGTATCTAAAGAAAACAATTCTGGAGGAAGGGAGCATGGAGAATTAATGCGAGGGGGACCAGTTTGGGGTAAGGAAGTATTTGTGATTTTCATGTCTCCATCCCTGTGATTTTTCCCTTGTGGCTGACCGGGGACTTCCACCATATTGTGGTGTTCTTCTGAGGCCTGCCGAGTTGACCGCATCCCATGAGTAGAGGAATGGGAACTGTGAGGGTGGACCCCAGACAGGCCAGGGAGGGGGCTCGGCTTCTTGGTTTTGGTTGAAGTCCTAGAGAGTGGTGGCTTTCTGAGATTGCACTCCTTGGCAGTGGGGGGAGCACCTGGCGTGTGTCTGAGGGGGAACCAAGACAGGAAGTTCCTGCGGCCCCTCTTCTTGCTCACAGCCCTGGAGGACAGGAGCTCCTGTGTTCTTGTTGTCTAGCATGGCCCTCCTGTGTTTACCTCCCTTAGGTTACCGCCAGCCTTTGGGAAAGACATGCCTGAGTATTGTGTCTGGTCTCCGTTTGTTATGGGTTATTAAGAGTAGAGTTGTTTTCCACACTTGGACTAAACTTAAAGGGGAAGCAGCACCTTCCAAATAATTACGGATTGAGTCATGTCCCCCCAAAAAAGACAATTTCAAGTCCTAGACCCCGGTCCCATGAACATGACCTTACCTGTAAATAGGTTCTTTGAAGATGTTATTAGTTAAGATGAGGCCAGACTGGATCAGGGTGAGCTCTAATGTGGTACAGCTGGTGTCCTAACAAGCAGAGGGAAACTTGAACACAGTAGGGACAGATGAGGAGAGAGACGGCTGTGACAGAGGCAGAGGGTGAGTTGTGCATTGCCAGCGAGCCGCCACCAGGACGCTGCAGACTTTGGAGGATGCATGGCTCTGCCGATGCCATGACTTTGGACTCCTGGCCTCTGTGGTGCTTTGTTACAACAGCCCTGGCAAACTGAGACAGTGCTGGTGGCCGGGCGGCCGGTTGGTCCAGCTCTTGCCTCCCGCAGGAGAGTCTTCCTAGTCCGGGAGGCGTTTCTTCATAGACCATTGCTTGGGTCTGGATAATAATGAAGTTACAAGAACAGGCGGTGTCAGTCTGAGCAGAAAGGAAGGCCCTGTCTCAGAAATATTTTGACAGCAGAGCAAAGACTTCAGGGATGAGGGAGAATAAAAGATGACCTGGGAGTTTGGAGAAGGAAAATAATGATACTGTTCACAGACGGGGTCCCAGGAAGAGGGGCAGAGGTTTCGGTGGGAAGTTGCTGAATTTGTCTTGAGTTCTGTACAGGGTAAGTGACTTTTATCCATTTTCATGCAGTTAGTTACTGGAATTTTAGGAATTAGAATCTAGGTTTCCTGAAGCCAGGCCAATGTGCTTTTTTTCTATCATTCTAAGACATATGTTCTGCAGTATATTATGCACTTGAGTTTCAGGTGGTGGTAGCACCTCCATGTGGCAATATCGAGAGACAATTGTAAATGGAGCTGGAGTGAAAAACTGAGAATAAATATAGAAATTTATTTTGGGAGTTTTGTATATATTTAGAGGAGATAGCTGAAGCTATGGGAGGGATAAGTTCACCCAGAGAGATTTGGCACATAGGGTATCACTGGAAATAGCCAAGGGGTAGTTTCCTTGAAATGGAGGGAGTGAAAGCTGTAATGTGGTAAGGCTGAGGAAAAGGAAAGAAGCAGTAAGACTATTCTAATCTTTTTTGAAAGATGTTTTGTAGCAATGGAGAGGAGAGTGTGCCTGGTAACGTGGGATATAATCAAGAGTTGAAAAAGTTTTTATTTTTTAAGATTAGATAAGCCAAGGAGAAGGAATGGGTGGAGGGGGAATAATTAGAGATGGAATACAGCGAGGGAGCAGTTGAATTTAGTTTAAGCAACAGGTAATGAGTACCACTGAGGTGACGGGCAAAGTGCTGGGAGCTAAGGACACAAAGCTGAAGTCAACATGGGCCTGCCTCTGGGAAGTTGGCTCACAAAAGATGGGAGTGAGAACCACGTGAGAACAACTAATATTTACTGAGCACTTTGTTTCAGGAACAGTTGTACATACTTTACATGCAGTGGCTCATTTAATCCTCACAAGACCCCTATGCATTTGTATCATCCACTGTTTAAAAGAGAGAAAACTCAGGCCCAGGAAGGTGAAGTTATGTGCCCAAGGCCTTCTGCAGCTAGGGAGCTGTGGAGCCAACCTGGGGCTCAGGCCACAGCTCTGCACCACTGTGCGTTATGTAGCAGATTACTACAGTGCAGCACAAAGCCAGATGGAAGAACAAGGTACAGAAGTAGCATAAAACAGAGGGGGTTAAAATTTTCTGCCAGTAGATAGGGTAGGGTAGGGAAGATCTCAGGGGAGTAATAAATGGAAGACAGCAATGGATCAAGATAAAGGAACACACTGTCATGATCAAAGAGGAGAACCGGTGCTGGTCTGGTAGGTATGCATGCACGTATGCGTGTGCGTTTATGTATGGGGGGGTGTGCACGCACATGGGCATGTATGCATGCATGTTGATATGTGTGTACATGTATGTGTGTATGGGTGCATGCGTGTATGTTTGTATTGCTGTTTGATCTAGTAACTTGCAGAACGGCCATCTCTGACCTTTTCTTTGCCCCCATCTTAATTCACAAGGGACAGTCAAATTTGATTTTATTCTTTTCTGAGGCCAATTAAGATATTAAAAAAAGTACTAGAAGTGGGTTATGCTTTTAGGGGTATCAGTTTAGCCCATCAAAACCATTAGTATGGTTTATAATACTGTACATAATATATGTGTGTATGTGTATAGAGCTATCTATAAACCTATCTGTCATCTATCTGATCCGTGAATTCAGAGAACAGGTAGAGATCTAACTGAGAATATCCTATGTAGATATTCTCAGGGGAAGAACAGGAGAACTTGAGAGGCAGACCATTGAAAATATAAATGAAATTCCAGAAAATGAGCAGACGTTTAGCGTTGGGTGATTCTGAGATACGCGTATGTGGTGAATGCATGACTCCTGGTTATATGTGGTTAGTCTGACAGATTCCTGAGCTTCACCCTGTTTCCCATCCGGTCCCTGACTGTCACTAACCCCTAACTCCATCCCAACCCATGGCTCAGCCACGAGCTGCTGTCTAGGACTGGGGACACTGGGAGCATGAGACTAAGGATGGGTACAAGGTTGTCTGTTTTGTGCATTTGTTGCTAGTTTGAAAAAAGAAACAAACTGAATCTTTAATGGTTTATTTTGGGCCACATCAAAATGTCCCTGCATCATTTAAGGTGGTTACATAAGTGAATATCCTTGTTCAAGCATTATGTGTTCAAGGAGCATAATGTATACAGCCTGCTCTTAAATGTTTAGAGCAATAGATAGATGGATAGATAGATGGATGGATAGATATTGCAAATGTGGCAAAGTGTTTCAATTGGTGGATGTGGATGTAAGTGGAGGGGTATGATGGAGTTCTCTGCAGGGGTTTTGTGTTATTTTTGCAACTTTCCTGGAAGTTCGAAATTATTTCAAAATATAAAACGGAAGCAAAAAAATATCCTCTCATCAAAATTGTTTTATCATTGTGGCTATGGGGGAAAGTGGTTACATCAAAATATAACATGAAGGGAAAAGAGATTATTCTTGGAAGTCAGTAGGGGCATTTGATAAAGGGAGAGAATGGATTTATACCTGTTCTAGCTTGCTAATGCTGCTGTTAAGCAAAACACCAGAAATGGATTGGCTTTCACAAAGGGGGTTTATTTGGTTACACAGTCCCATTCTCAAGGCCGTTAAGTGTCCAAGGTAGGTCATCAGCAATCGTGTACCTTCACTGGAGGATGGTCAGTGGCATCTGGAAAACCTCTGTTAGCTGGGAAGGCATGTGGCTGGTATCTGCTCCAAGTTCTGGTTTCAAAGTGGCTTTCTTCCAGGACGTTCCTCTCTAGGCTTCAGCTCCTCAAAAATGTCACTTTCAGTTGCTCTTGGGGCGTTTGTCCTCTCTTAGCTTCTCTGAAGCAAGAGTCTGCTTTCAATAGCCATCTTCAAACTGTCTCTCAACTGCAGCTCCTGTCTCAGCTCCTCTGCATTCTTCAAAGTGTCCCTCTTGGCTGTAGCAAGCTCGCTCCTTCTGTCTGAGCTTATATAGTGCTCTAGTAAACTAATCAAGGCCCACACTGAGTGGGTGGGACCACGCCTCCATGGAAATTATGCAGAGTCATCACCTACAGTTGGGTGGGGTGCATCTCCATGGAAACAACCTAATCCAAACGTTCCAACTTAACACTAATATGTCTGCCCCCACGAGACTGCATTCAAGAACATGGCTTTTGCTGGGGGACACAATACACACAAACCAGCACATACCCCTTTAAAACAGAGTTACTTTTGTGCCACTCACAAATATAGCAAAGATCCATCTAGCTCTGAAAAAAAAATAAAAAAAAAACCAGTCCATTTATGTTTAAGTCTTTGAAACAAAAACCTGAGCATTAGTGTAACACTGCTACCATCTTGTGGTCACATATTGTAATTCATTATATTTTATGAACAAAGTACATCTGATAGTTATAAAGCATGCATATTTTGTACTTTTAAAGAAAAATATAGTGGCACTTTTTAAAATTATATATTTTATCTCTAATATTAATTAGAAAGATACATCTAGAATATGCTCTTAAAGAAGATGCAAATTAAAATGGAGAGAACTTAATTTTAGGAATTGATGAATATTAGTTCACAAATTAACTGTACTCTCAGAAAGATAATTATATTTTTATAACTTTTCCCAGGGATAATTATAAACTTCTAAAAGGGACAAACAACTTTAGTAATCACTAGAGGTTTTATTGTTATAGAGGGTTATTAGAATATGTTGGATGATCTCCATTGTTTTGCTTTAGAAAGTGTTAATTTATATTTAAATATAAATGCCCCAGATATTAAGAGAATTGGTTCAGCGCACATCACTGAGCTGTTGGGAAACTGTAGTGCTTCATTACTCTCCCTGTGCATCTGTTCTCTGGATTTCTTGAGGAGCAGACCTGACGGCTGCTCAGGCTGAATTGGGTTTGCATGTGTGACAGCGTAACTGGCTCTTGTTTGGCAGGCTGAATCTTTTCTCTTTTGGACAGGGAGGAGGGCATGGGAATTGTGCTGGAAAGCCTTTTCCGTCGCTGAGTTGAACATGGCAGGATGAAAAATGGCAGAGCCACAGACCCATTTTAGAGTTTTATAACATGCGTCGCTTGACTTAATCATTTGTATGTATATTACTAGAGGGTCAGTGCTGCCTATACACAATGGATAGCCAGAATCTACGTTCTTCTGTCGACATATACACCCCTGACCATCAGAATCAGGGTGTGCTGTGTGTGTGTGTTTTACATGTAAAAGTAACAGCTACTTTTGGTAAAAACAATAGTGGTTCTATATTTTTCTGAGAAAAAAAAGACAGATACAGCTTGGCAACCTTCATAACCTTGAATTTGTTATTGATTTCTTAGATAGGATACCAAAAACATGAGCAGCAAAAGAAAAAAATAGGTAAAATGGACTTCATAAAAATTTAAAACTTTTGTATGTCAAAGGACACAATCAAAAAAGTGAAAAGATAGCCTATGGAATGGGAGAAAATTGATAACCACACACCTGGAAAGGGTTTACTATGCATAATATATAAAGAGCTGCTATAACTCAATGACAAAAAAACAAATAACCCAGTTAAAAAATGGGCAAAACACTTGAATAGATATTTCTCCAAAGAAGATATACAAATGGCCAATAGCCCATGAATAGATGCTCAACATCACTGGTCATCAGGAAAATGCAAATCAAAACCCCAATGAGATACCATTTCACACCCACTATTAACAAAACAAAATAAAACAACAACAACAAAAAAACAGGAACCTAAGTGTTAGAGAGGATGTGGAAAAATAGGAAAACTCTTTCATCCTTGTTGGGAAATGTAAGCTGGTGCTGTGGAAAACAGTTTGGTGGTTCCTCGGAAACTTAAAAATAGAATTACCTGATGGCCTAGCAATTCCACTCCTAGATATATACCCAAAAGAATTGAAAGCAGGAACTTGGACAGATACTTGTATGCAAATGTTCATAGCAGTAGCCAAAAGGTGGAAGCAGCCCAAGTGTCCATCTGTAGATGAGGGACAAACAAAATGCGGTGTAAACACACAATGGACTATTATTCAGCTGTTGCAAGGGATGAAGTTCTGGTACATGCTACACATGGATGAACCTTGAAGACATCATGTTGATTGATATAAGCCAGACACAGAAAGACAAATATTGTATGATCTCTCTTATATGAAATACTTGGAAGAAGCAAATCTCATAGAGAAAGATAGTAGATTATGGTTACCAGGGCCGGCAGGGGTGGGAGGTGGGGTGGAAAGGGGGGTTTTTGCTTAATGGGTGCAGCGTTTCTGTTTGAGGTGATGAAAATGTTGACGTAACAGATGTTGGTGATGGTAGTACACTATTGTGAATATAATTAATGCTACTGAGTTGTACACTTGAAAGTGGATAAAATGGGAAATTTTGAGTTGTATATACGTTACTACAATAAAAATAATAAAAAAAAACTATTTGACAAACTTCTAGAATGTGAAACGCAAATGTTTTGGTGTATGAATGTTCAGCATCACTATATTAAATGAATAAAATCATCTAGCCTCGTGTTTTTTGACCTGGATTTCATGGAGCTGTAGAATTCCTCAAAGGGACCCCAGGGTGGGGCGGCTGAGCTGGTCACGTTCTGGATTACCCCTTCAAAGTGCCTGGTTGTATATATTTGGGAAAAGCACCTCTGATTATTCTGACACACAAAAGTGTTAGAGGACAGCTCCTCCAAGTGGCAGTCTATAAAAAGGGAAATATTTTGTGATAGTGTAAGTGACCAAGTACCCCCCTCAGTTTAATGTCTCACCATTAAATACTTGTTCCGCCAACACCCCTTATCTCCATTCTTCTCCAAACTGGGATGTCTCCCTCCTACTGCAGCTGTCTCCTGGCTTCTGTCTGAACGTCCCCCTCACTGTCCCACTGCAGCTCCTCTGCCAGCTTTTGTTTTCCCGTTAGGTCAGGCTGCTGTGAGCACGGGCTGCAGGGTGGGGGTACAGAGATGGAAGCATATTAAGGAAAGTGGACTGATAAGCAGCCAGGGCCTCTTTCTCGTCCTCCACTTCCCACCGGAGTAGTGGCCAGTTCTGACCCCGGTTCTCCATTCCCTCGTCCAGAGCTCTTATTCTAGTCTTCACCTGAAAATGAAAACTGGTTCTTCTCTGACTGACAGTTGAGTGTAGCTTGGTTTCTTGTAGGTGGTTGGCTCTCAGGAGGAAGAAGGGAAGAGCTTGAGTGAGCATGCTCAGCTCACTACTCCCTCGTAGGGCAGGAGTGGCCTCTTAATTGGGGCTACACCACAGGGAAAGCAGCATTTTGAGTGGAGAGATACAGTCCCTCCCTAAAAATGTGTTCCAGGAAGATTCTGACATAAAAGTTTAAAATGCACAAAGTCAGATAGAAGAAAATGGTGAAGGTGAATTTAAACAAAGGGGCCCAATATGTTGAATTATATGTTTTTAAAAAGTTTAAGCAAATCATTATACTGAAATATTCTTTACTAGAGTTCTTAAGCCTGACTGATAATTACAGTCACCTAAAAAGATTCTAATACATGTAGATTCCTACTCCCCATTTGCAGATCCATTGTGTCAAAATCTCCCATGTGTACTGAGGTCATGTTTATATAGCCCTCTGTGCAGTTCAGATGATCAGCCAAGTTTTAGAACAACTGGAATATTTAATAGTTTATTTAATATAATGTATTTTTTTTTAATAAAGAGGCTGAAATATTTTTTTTTTAGAAATCAGGAAATTCGTAGTGGGTCAAAATTAAGACAGGAAATGTGATACTGGGTACAAACCAAGAGCCTTTGGAATCAAGAGGAACCAATGGGGAATTTTGGAGGCTGATAGAAAAGCCAGGCCTAAAGCAGTTTCACATGTGACTGATGAAAAAGGTCCTCAGAAATGAGTTCAAATGGTTTACCTTCCAGAGGCATAAAATGAGGGACAATAATCATTCAGATTTAAGTTCAGCCAGATTGGCGGTGGGGAGGAGGAGACTCTTATTTTTATGGTCACACACAAAAATATTTAGAAGGGCAAACAAAAGAGAAAAAAGTATGTTATAATGGGAGACAATCATTAAAATGTAAACATGACCAAGAGACTTTTCGTTTTAGAGATGTAGGGACAAACTTGGGTCTGCGTGGTTAAATTAACCACCTTTCAAGCCAAATTATGAAGGTTTAACTTTTGAAAGGATAAAAAATCCACGACAAAGAATAGTTGATTTACACATTTTGTAGATGAGTCTGCCTTGTATAACACCCCACAACAGTGCTGATGAGATACATACTCCCTTCACAATGATGAAATGGTTGTGGATAAAAGCAGAGTGGCTTTCAATTTGGAAAAAAAAAAAACAAAAAACAGAAACCCACAACTAACTACTAAAGCTAGCATAGTCAACAACTTAATACTTATATTGGCTGCAAGAAAATGTGCAGATGAGAGAGATGGCCGCAAAATAGACACCTCTGGATGCAGTTCTCAGAATGCCCTTCCTTTCCAGCCAGGCTCTCCCTTAACAGTTCTTAAATGTGGTCTACTGTTAACGTTTCCCCCTAAAAGCCACTTCAACTGCTTTGTTTAAAGGTCAGTCTTCACTTCCTTCATTCGTTCATTGAATAATTATTAAGAGCTGTTTTCTGTGCCTGAAACTGATAAGCCCTGGGTCCATCGCAGTGAACACGATGGAGCTGGGCCCTGCCCTCTCTGAGCTCACAGGCTAGCTGGGGAGATAGACAGCTCTGTTGGGGTTGGTTGAATTAGAAGTGTCAGTAGATATCCAAGTAGCTGCAGTCATCTTCCAATCACTGCTAGTAAGCGAGACTCATGTCCTAAGTTAAAATAATCACATGGTTTTATAGCCTGTCGTAAAGACTCCACTGTCATATGTAAAATACAATTTATGATTGAGATTTCTGGTTTATGTTTAAGCTTTGGAAAATATTATATATTTTGAGACTGTAATATTCTTTAAGTGGTAAAATATGGTCTTTTTGTAATAATTCTTTAAATATCAGCATTGTGCCCTTATATATGAAAGTTGTCTCTTTATTCAGTTGTTTCACTTAAAACACCTTTTTCCAAAAGTATGATCTGCTGAAAAAGTACCTTACTTAATGATACTTTATATTTATGTAGCTTTTGGGAATTTACAAAAGACATTTATGCATCATTTGGCTTCATAATAAGTACTCTGAGGAATACAGGGCAAGTGATATTTATCTTCCCCTCGTCATTGGGGAAACTGAGGTTCACAGATGTTATTACTTATTTGAGGTCACAGAGGTGGTAAAGGGTGAACCAGATGTGGAGCCTAATCCAGGGCTCTTTCTAGGAAATGGGAATATTCTTTTATACTTTCTGCTTGCACATTGAATTGCTGGAAAGAAAAATGGAAGTATCTTTCTCTGTTATATTCCTCAAATACCTATCAGTCAGAAGAACAGAATTGCTTCAATTCTTTTAATTTCTTATATACTGTTTTCTTATTATTCAATAAATCAATTAACATCCATTAATTATTTTGTAAGTTATCAGGTACTTGGCTATATGCAGAATGGAAAAATAAATGACACAGTTTTTGTCCTTGAGAAAGTTTTAGTCTTATAGGAGAGAGAGAAAATATTGTAAAAAAAATTACTAGACAGCATGATTAATGCTATAAATTATGTGCAAGTCTAGTGTTGTGGGTACAGCAAAAATATGATAGTGACCTGAAACTTGAAGAATGGTGGTGGTGATTGAGGGTAAGGGGTAGTGTTTAAAAGAAGCAGGAGAGGAAAATATTATAAGTAGAAGGAAGAGCTCATGAAAAAGATTGGGCATACAGAAGTACGACATATTTGGGAGTTAGCAAGTAAGTCTCTTTTTCTCTACCACTAGGTGAATTTAGGGGAACTGCTGAAGGTAAAAGCTGTTAAAGCAAGTGGTTCAGCTTGTGGAAGAGTCTTGCTTGCCTGGCTAACGAGCCTGGGATTATACTGTGGTTGACGAGAAACCATTGAACATCAGCCACAGAGCCAGTGAGATCAGATTTGTAATTCAGAGAATAATTCTGTCCAAAATGGGAAGAGTGGACCAGCAGTGAGAAAAACTGATAGCACAGAGAACATTTAGGAAGCTGTTGGGCTCAAGGGAGATTAAGAGCTTGAATTAAGGCAGTGGCAGGAGGGATGGATTTAAGAGATGAAACCTTTTCTATAATAAATTATACTTACTGATGGCGACTAATGTTAATGACGGTATCTTCACATACCACATTTTTAAAGAATTATATATTTTTTGTAACCATTGTCTTATACATCATCTAATATATAGTGATATACAGGTAATATTTCCACTTTGGCACTTGAGGTCTGTAAACTGAAGAGGGTCTCCATTGAAGGAGGTAGGATCGACTCCGGATATTACAGGTTCTGGAGCTTATTTTACAGAATGGATAAGGAATGTGTATGGGAAACAAAAACTCTCTTTTTTGGGAGTTAGAAAATATAGGAAAGAAGTAATTACATAGAAGATGTAGAGTAATGAAAACTCCCCTGACCTATCGATCCCATCCCACTGAATTCCATTCCCTAGAAGAGAAGACAAGAGAAGTGAAGGGGTCATGCTGGATTGAGACTAGGAGAAGCTAGAGATTCTTCTGGAATTTTTGAAGGCATCTGTAAAACGCTTGAATCATCACTGACCTTTGTGCTTCACCACGCCAAGCTCTTTACCACACCTATGTGGGTGTGGAAGAGAAAATGTACACTTAGGAGATAAATCAGGCCATGACTGTTTGATTTTTTGAAACATTCTTGGCTTTCCAAAAAGGTTTATTGAATGGTTATTTTTTAGATTATATTCTCCTCAGGGCGTTTGAGATGGCATTCTATCTAAGGTGGAATTCTAGGGCACCTCTGTGTGTGTGTGTGTGTGTGTGTGTGTGTATGTGTATAATTTAATAGAGAAATGATTTCTGTTTGCTGTAAGCAAGGGGCATGTAGTGGACAGTTTAACAGCTTTAAAGCATTTGACTGAAAATAGCCTCAGCCAGCCAGTTAGATAAGAGTTCTTCTAACTTTTAAAGTTTATTTTCTGAAAATAGTTCTTTCAAAACCAAGGTCATTTACCTCTTTTTTAACTGGGTTATACAGTTGGAGTCTACATAACTTTGCAAAGTTTTCATGAGGGTTAGGTAGAACTAAACCAATGTTTGCCAGTTTATATGACTAACTGGCTGTGAAATACATGTGCTTCTAAGCCCCACCCCCCTTTTTTGGTCTATTCCAAAATAGATTTATGAGCAAAACAAAATTAAAATGTAGTATTTATTTTTAACACATTTTTAATCATAACTCTGATCATAACTATTTCTTACATCTGTTGCTAATTTTCAGTTTGTTTTCTAGTTGAACATTAATGTTGAATAGTAAATAGTGTGATTTTAAGAAAAACGAATTCCTTGTTTCTTCTTCACTTGATGCATTCATTATTGTGAGACATTTAGGAGTCACATGTGGTTTTTCTCTTAGCCACACTTCGATTTTACAATGGTATTTGCTAGAGCTGTTGCAAATTAATTATTTTTTTTGTTATGCTCCGTCTTTTATAAGAAGTGTTTGTTTAGCCAGATATAAACAAGAGTTTATTTTAAGGATTAACTTCCATGTGAATAACTGCTTCCCAGTTAAATCTTTTCATTCACATCTCTTAGAGGAAAGCAAGCTAGCTTGGAATGTTTTATATTTTTTCTTTTTCTTCCCAAGAAGTTAAAATTGACTGTCTGTATATTCTAACATAGAGAATTTGTAAATCCTTGAAGACAAGGACTGTATCTCATGCATTTTTGTATTCCCCACGCCTCCACCCATTGTAGGAGATTAATACATACTTTACACAAGATTTAAAGAAGATAATTGTTATAGAGAGAAATATCTGCTTTGAAAATGAATGTATAAGGAACGTCTCTAAATTAGCAATTTTCTTTTAAATCAGGAAAGATAGAAATGTTTTCCTGTCCTTCTGCCTCTCTCTCTCACCCCTCACCCAGGAAGTGAACCTCTGGGGACCACGCAGTCCTTCTGTATTGTGTCAGCTATTTCTGCACAGATGAAAAGAAACAAGGTCAGACCTGCTGAGTGTTGGAAACTAGAAAATCAGTTCCAGCTGCTATTTCTTGTTTATTCAGTGATATCACGTCCCCTTCATCAGGCCCCAGTGCCTCCCATTTTCTATTTCTTGCCTTGTTTTAACACACAGTCATTCAGTTTGACTCGACAAGCATTTATGGGGGCTCTGTTTTAGATGGTGTTCAGTTTGCTCATGCTGCCATTAAGCAAAATGCCAGAAATGGATTGGCTTTTATAAAGGGGTTTTATTTGATTACAAAGTTACAGTCTTAAGGCCATAAAGTGTCCAAGGTAACGCATCAACAATCAGGTACCTTCACTGGAGGATGTTCAATGGCGTCTGGAACACCTCTGTTAGCTGGGAAGGCACGTGGCTGGCGTCTGCTCCAGAGTTCTGGTTTCAAAATGGCTTTCTCCCAGGACGTTCCTTTCTAGGCTGCAGCTTCTCAAAAGTGTCACTCTTAGTTGCTCTTGGGGCGTTTGTCCTCTCTTAGCTTCTCCAGAGCAAAAGTCCGCTTTCAAAGGCCATCTCCAAAATGTCTCTGTAAGGTGCAGCTCCTCTCTCAGCTCCTGTGCATTCTTCAAAGTGTCCCTCTTGGCTGTAGCAAGCTTGCTCCTTCTGTCTGAGCTTATATAGTGCTCTAATAAACTAATCAAGGCCCATGCTGAATGGGCAGGGTTACACCTCCATGGAAATTATCTAATCAGAGTTATCACCTACAGTTGGGTAGGTTGCAGCTCCATGGAAACACTCAAAGAATTACAATCTAATCAACACTGATACGTCTGCCCATACAAGATTGCATCAAAGAACATGGCCTTTTCTGGGAGACATAATACATCCATACTGGCACAGATGGGGATGTTGTAAAATACGAGTAAGGCATGCAGTCTTTGTTCTCCTGAAGGTCAGAGCCTCGTGGGGACCACGGAAGGTAAAGGATGCCATTCACTGTCATGGTGCTGTAGGTAGATGGGATGGGACTGTCAGGGGCGGAAGTGGGAGTGGGCATCTTTTCCTAGACGAGTGGGGCAGCCTTCGCAGGGGCAGGGTTTTGATGAACAGGCGTTTTCTAGACAGGCAAGGGAAGGAGGGGACATTTAAGGCAGGGAAAGGAGCATCGGAAAGGGCAGGTGATGAGGTTGGAGAATGTTAGGCTGGGGTCTTTTAAGATATCTCTAGGAGTCTGGACTTCATGCTGCAGGCAGAAGAGAACTAACGAAGGCCTTAAGGTGTGGCATAATGTAATCAGCGTTTCATTTTAAAAAATTACTCTAGTAGCCATGTGGAGAATGAAGTAGGTTATTTATGTTTTCTTAAAAACAGGACCTCCAGAACATAAATAGAGCAGACGTTCACTTTTCATCTTTAATTGCCTTAAATAGAACTTTACAAAATCCCAATACACCCACTTCTGTCATCTAAATTTCCAAATGATTTCTTCTTTATAATTATAGACACCTTACCCTCGGTTACTTTCGTGAGACGTTTGCCTCTGCAGCAATGCAGCTAACCACCTAATTATTCCTAATACTCCGTCGGCAGTAACTGCAGGCTTTTCTTGTATTTCTCCTCAAAGCATCTTGGAATAGGCGATGTTGAATTGATACAACTGTTCTGCACATTTTAAAGTATTTTAGGAAAAAAAGATTAAAAATGTGTGAATGAATCTGAGAAAGCATCTGAAAGAATTAATTTATAGTTCAGTAAAAAACAGACTAAAGGTTTAGTATGATAGAATGTGACAGAGTTCAGAGGTGCGTCTCGTAGCTGAGGGGCCGACTGCCTTCGTACGTCGTTAGCTGTCATCTGCGGGGCAGTCTCACCTGCCTTTCTACGCTTTGTGTCAGTGTCCGCAAAGCAGCCCTTCTGTGGGTGCCAAGCCATAAACCCTCCTCTCTGAACTGCATGAGATGGCTCTTCCATGACATTCAATGTAGTTTCTTTCTTTCTCCTTCTCTCAATAACCCTGTAGAAGACCAACCCCACCTCTAGGAGTTTTTAACCCTCATTCCAAGAGCTACTGAACAGAGTTTTGTAATTGTTTCATTTTTAAACCAAATTTTCGCATTCCTTTCTGATTGGCTGAATAATTACTTTTAAGAGTATCAGTAGGTCTTGATTTTGTATCTCTTTTCTTATTTTTTCATATTCTCTTTTTAATCATAAATGCTAGCTCTATTTATTTTGTTTAAGAATAACTCTCTTTAAAAGTACCATGGCTGTATAATACAATCTTTGATTCTTCCTTTCTACTGCAGTTCCTAATACATTGCTTCCCATATTATCTTTTGACCTCTCTATAGATGTATCCTTTTATGAGTATGAATCACATGTGCATCCTTTATGAAACAATGATCCATGAAGTGGGTGGAACATTAAGACTCTGAACCATTTGGTTATTTGCAGTTAACTTAGTAGGTGCTGATTGAGTTTCTTTAGTCCCAAAGTAGAAATAACGTGTTACCCTTAATGTTGTGCATCTTTTTCTTAGTTTGAAAATGAACTAGGATTAAAAACACAGAATGAAAATATTAGATTGTTTTTGTGTTGAAGGAGAGAATATTTTAGTTTGCATTGATTTTCCTTAGGATGAGCTTTCCAGTTTTATAAAATAATGTTTTTCCTTAATGATTTTGGAAAGAATGAACATGTAATATGTCTCCAGTAATCAAATTTACAAATTGAATGAATAGGCATATTTTAAACTTTCAAATTAGATAATGTCTGTGTAGTTTAGAATATTCTTGGTTATGAGCTACAGTTATTAACTGCTGCTGAAATCCCAACAGAAAATTGGAACCCAAATTCTATTAAGTCAGAGTCCTTCAACCTTTTAAGAAATATTAAATTATGCTGTTTTAAATGCTGTAGAATACTATTAAACTCATTGAAAAGAAAGTTAAAAAACAAAACACTGAATATTTCTTACTCATGGCCATATTAAGACCTGATTTTTTTGAAAGACAACAACCAAAATATTTATCCAATTTAATGTCATATGGAGCCCATTATTTTTAGTTGTAATGGATTTAGAAAATTCATGAACCCCCTAAAATCGAATATAATTTATAGTGTGTGTGTGTGTGTGTGCACGTGCTTGTGTGTGCGTGTGTGCACCTGCTTCTGGAGAGAGAGAGTAGTACTTCATTTTCATCAGTCCTGAAAAGGCTTCTTGATCACAAAGTTACAAACCACTGTCCTAGGAGTGACTTTGCCCCTGTCCTTTTTACATTCAGCCTTGACCCACAGCTAGCTTTTGTTCCAGAAGCTTGATTATGATCTGGCTGTTTGGAACTCAGAACACGTTTCCTTGAAGTTGATGTTATAT
This sequence comes from Choloepus didactylus, assembly GCF_015220235.1. NCBI lineage: Eukaryota > Metazoa > Chordata > Mammalia > Pilosa > Megalonychidae > Choloepus > Choloepus didactylus. The sequence goes on from NC_051318.1 coordinate 88,396,457, forward strand.
GTGGTGATTTGTTTCACTGTGGAGGCACTAAAGACAGATGAGATGGAACCCCCCGCCGTCTCCAGGTAGCTCACAGTTCAGTCCAGTGAGGACTAGTCTTTAATTGAGACTGAAATCCTAATTTACCAGTGACCTTCCTGTTCATTTTTCTGCAGCTGTGTCAGGATTAATTCCTTCTCACCACTAGAGCTGCACGTCAAAGGAGGGGAAGAGGTGGGTCCTTTGCTGCCAGAGCCTCAGTAAGAAAGACAGGGATTGTCTTCTCAGAGCATGGAGGGGTGCCACTGGCTGGTTTCCTTGGGATCCAGACCCAGAGGGGAATAGCCTAGGGACTTAACCATAGAGGCGAATATGTGACATGGTGTCTACGAGAAGATGTATTCCTAATTATAACTTGCAGCCCAAGTTCCTGGGACACCTACCTTCCACCCCTTGCCGTCCCAAACATGGGCGCCCTCTGTGAGCTTGGGAGATTCCTCCCCAGCTCGGCCCTGGAGTTTCTGCCTGGAGAGGGTCCTTTGCACAACTGGTCAGAATAAGGACCTTCTTCTTAGTTGTGACTGTGTGTGTGTGCTTGAAATGTTTATAAATCAGATTTTTCTTTCTGAGGGACAGCGTGAACATTGTCTTTTTCCTGCTCAAATTCAGTTCTTGAGGAGAGGCATATAATTCTGGTTGCTCAACCACACAGCTCCCAGCAGCGGTTGTTGTATAACATGTGTTGTTTGGTTGATTGAAGGGAGAAGCCAAGGGGTGGGAGGAAGTGAGAGCTCAGGTAGAGGCTTGATGAGTGACTGGTGAGGTCAGCACATGAGATTTGACACTTCATTATGCCGCTTAAAGAGTGAGACTCAAGTCTTTCTTCATAACGCTTGATGTTTTCTCCACGTCCTGGCAGAGATTTTTAGATTAGGTTATTGTATTGTATCACTGAATGAAATGTATGCCCATATTTTGAAGCATATGTCAAGAAGACCAAACTACACAGATGAAGAAGAAGGCATTTTGCCTTCAGAGAATATAATTTTAAAATGGGTATATTTTGGGGTCGTATGAATTTACACTAAGAATTATAATTACTTTAACCAAATGATTTGGAAAGATATTTTTTGGTTTGACTCAAAAAGTGTATGATCCAAGACCACAATAATTTTAAAAAAAAATTCAGTTTTATTGATATATATTTGCATACCATACAGTCATCCATGGTGTACAATCAACTGTTCACAGTACCATCTTATAGTTATGCATTTATCACCCAAAATATATTTTTGAACATTTTCCTTACACCAGAAAGATTCAGAATAAGAGTAAAAAACAAAAATAAAAAAAGAACACCCAAATCACCCCCCCCATCCCACCCTATTTTTCATTTAGGTTTTGTCCCCATTTTTCTACTCATCCATCCATATACTGGATAAAGGGAGTGTGATCCACAGGGTTTTCATAGTCACACTGTCACCCCTTGTAAGGTAAACTGTTATACAATTGTCTTCAAGAGTCAAGGCTACTGGATTGGAGTTTGATAGTTTCAGGTATTTACTTCTAGCTATTCCAGTACATTAAAGCGTAAGAAGGGTTATCTACATAGTGCATAAGAATGTCCACCAGAGTGACCTCTCAGCTCCATTTGAAATCTCTCAGCCAGTGAAACTTGATTTCATTTCGCATCTCCCTTTTGGTCAAGAAGATATTCTCAATCCCACAATGCCAGGTCCAGATTCATCCCTGGAAGTCATATCCTGCATTGCCAGGGAGATTTACACCCCTGGGAGTCAGGTCCCACGTAGGGGGGAGGGCAGCGAGATCACCCACCAAGGTGGCTTAGTTAGAAAGAGAGAGAGAGGGCCACATCTGAGCAACTAAGAGGCACTCAGGAGGAGACTCTTAGGCACGATTTTAAGCAAGTTTAGCCTCTCCTTGCAGCAACAAGCTTCATAGGGGCCAGCCCCAAGACAGAGGGCTTAGCATGTCAAGCCTTCAGTCCCCAATGTTCCACAATAATTTTTAAGCTTACCGAAAAGATGTGATCAACTTGGAAAAGGCAGGTTTGGTTTTGCTGGTACATTCCTGATCTGAAGATCAGGATCTGATCTGAAGCTGATCTGAAGAGCTGAGGCTTCTTCCTTAGTTAATGTAGTAGCTACATCAACTAATTTCCCAAATATGAAGGTCCCTCTTTACTTTACTGTTAGGCAAATATGTATTATAAACTTCAAAAAGTTTTATGCATTTCAGAATGATTATTTAATAATCTCTGCATCTACAGAGTAGCTACTATGAACAATATTTTAGATAATTTCTTTTCATATGTTTTACAAGACCAACATGGATAGGAAATTAGCAGAACACCTGAAAATTGGAATGACTAGATTCTGTGTTGTAATTAATAGTCAAGCTTATAAATATGTTTTTCCATAGGAGAAAATCTTTGTGACCTTGGGTTAGGCAAAAGTTTCTCAGATATGACATGATTCATGAAAGAAAAAAATGAAGAACTTTAGCTCTTCAAAAGACATTATTAAACCTTTATGTATGTTATATTTTACAATAATGGAAATAGCTGAAGTCATGGAACTGTGACCTATGACATTCTTTGAAATTTGTTCTCTAACTACCTGTTAAATTGTACTTTGAAGGTTATCGCTATTATGTGTATATGTTACAGTTAACAATAAAAAATGCATTAAAAAATAAAACATGCTAAGACCACAAAAAAAGGCAAGACATTGGGAGAAAATATTTGCAAATCACATGTCAGATAAAGACTTGTATCTAGAATATATGAAGAACCCCCAAATGCAATAAGAAAGCTTACAACCTAACTTTAAAAATGAGCAAAAGATTTGAATAGACACTTTACCAGTGAAGGTAATCAAATGGCAAAGAAGGAACATGAACACATGCAATATAAGTAGTCACTAGGGAAATACAGATTAATATACAATGAAATGCAGAGTAAAAACTACATACCTATTAAAAATAACTAAAATTTAAAAAATGGAACATGGCAAGAATTTAGAGCAGCTGGAACTTCCGTGCACTCCTGGTGGCAATATGAAATGGTGAAGCCATTTCGGAAAAAGAGTGGCAATTTCTTAAAAAGTTAAACATGTACCTCCCTTATAATCAGCCGTTCCACTCTTAGGTATTTAACCCAACAGAAATGAAAGATATGTCCACACAACATTTGTGAACAATAAATGTTCATGGCAGCTTTATTTGTAATAGCCCCAAATGGGAAACAACTCAAATGCCCATCAGTAGGTGAATGGAAGCACAAACTATGATATATCCATCTCAAGGAATACTACCAGCAATAAAAAGGAATGTAGTATTGATACATACAAAATGGGTGAATCTCAAAATACTTATGCTGAGTGAAAGAAGCCTGCACAAAAAAAAGTACACGTTTGTGAGTCCATTTATGAAAAGTTCTAAAAAATACAAACTAGTATCTTGTGACTGAAAGCAGATCAGTGGTTGCCTGGAGACAGGGATGGGGCAGAGAGATTACAAAAGGGTACAAGGAAAGTTTTGGGTGTGATGAATAAGTTCATTATCTTCCTTATGGCAGTGGTATCATGACTGTATATGTATGTCAAAATGTGTCAAATTGTACAATTATATCTCAAAGTTGTAAAAATACTTTTCTGTATGTTGTTTCCCTTTGGCTTGTATTTCTGACTTTACGGGTGCTATGATTCTAACATGAATTTTTTTCAGAGGCAAATTCTTAAGATACATTTAAGATATTTTAGATTGTACATTTAAAGTATAGAAAATAATTAGATCATAAAGATGGGTGTTTTTCTCTTTCTTATATGAATTTACTATAATAAATCTCAATATTCTGGTAATCTTGACTTGCAGTTAATATTGATATGTATTTAATGAAACACTCTAAGCCTCAATTGTTTTAGATCATATTAGATTGAGTTATTTAGAAATTTACACCTTTATTTATGTTTTCTTAATTTTCATTGTTATATGCAAAACCTTAGTGCAATTTGTGGAATAACTAGGTAGAGTAATTGATTATAAGACAACTTGGAGGCCTAGTACATGTTATTTCCTTTATTAGGATCCTATTTTATTAAATATTGCTGAAATAAATAGCCATTTGAATTTGGAGACCCTTTTATTACTGCTGGATGAGTCATGATGGTTGCAGTGTATTTGTTAGTAGGGTTTGATGAAGAGCAGTTAAAAGATAATCGAGTTCCACCCACTGTGATTTGAGCTGGTGGTTTACTCTTTAAAAATGTGAGTCCTGTTTAGCAAAAACAAGGGGTAAGGGATTCATAGCCTTAGAATTCAGGTATTGTATCACATTTCTCTTAAGAGATTATGCAAAATGGGGCCTGGAATTTCACTCCAGCAGTACTTTTTGCTGCTGCCACGTAAGGCTTAGTAAGGGCAAAATGTTCTCATCACATCTGGCCTTCCTTGTGTTTCTTCTAAGGAGGGTTCTCTAAACTCACTTCTGTGTGGACTGCAGCAGACAGGGTTGGTTTAGATGAGTAGCTAGACTTTACTCTACTGAGGCAGGGCTTTTTACCCCTGCCTTAAATCAGAATCTCTGGGGGTGGCCCTCCAGAATCAGTATGTTTAAAACGCTTGGTAATTCAAATGTACGTTTAAGGTTGAGACCATTGTTTGAGAGAATTTGAGGATGTAAACCATATTCAATTAAGGTAAATTATATGCTCATTCTTGTATTGTGTAGTTAATCTGGCAGAAACTTAAAATATGTGACTGCCTTGTCAGATGTTTCTTGCCATCTGCCTATTAATTCATAGGTATTTCCATCTTCCTTTGACCCCCACAGGTTTATGATGGGTTCTGTATCTCCACTGCTGTTACCTTTTGGGCTCCTTTTTGTTTTCTGGGCAGCAACATCATATTTAGACCTGCTTTGGTTTCTGGTTGAAATTGCTTTCTTCTCAGCCCGGATACTCTGTAGCTTGTCTTTCTTGGTTTGTGTTTTTGAGTATTGTTCACAGGCTTTCCCCTAGTGCTTTATATTCATAGTTGAGTGTATTTAATATTCTCCCTATGCAATGTTTGATCTTTTTCTAGAATCTTTGTAAAATGTTCCTGTTTTACAAAGTTTCTGCCTTCACCCTATTGTAATACGCATTTAAAGATGATGACAACCATTTTTCTTCTAGAAAAGTTCCTGTTGTCATTCTTTCAAATATCAAGTACCGTAGACCCCATTTTATAACTTCTCCCACCTTCTCTGAGTATTATTCCTCAGTTTACAGTCACTTTTTGGGCAGAAAGGAGGGACGTACTCAGTGCCCTTTGATTTGGCCCTTCTTTTATAGGTTTTTATATTACAATTAATTATTTGGATAAAAAATCTCTCATGTGGCAACATCATCAAATATTCTTATGGAATTTCTGCATCATAAAATGAATTTAGCAGCATTCATATTTGGCTTCTCTCAGAGACCTGTTTGTAGATGTCTAAGTGTCTGGGACCAGGACCCCCAGCCAGTCCTCCCTGGTAAAGAACGAAGGGGGCTTTAACCTTTGGGCCGGAGTCTGTGTAGGATGGGAAGACCTAAGGCAGGATCCCCATTTTCCTCTCATCTCAGTGAGTTAGGGCTGAGACTTCTGATGGACTCCTGGTTTTCACTGGTGAACTCTAATAAATTTTAAACAGCAGTCAAGAGCAAACCTTTTCTTCCTCTCCCTTGTGCTCCTCATATGAATTTCCAAGGAGACCAAATCTTTTGAGTCAATGGTCTCCCTAGTTTGATTTCTTGACCAGCCCCCCTTCCCCTGTACACCACTTCTCCCTCAGTCTTTTGCATCTAGTTGCCCTCACCAAATGCTCAGACGTTTTCTGTGGATCTTTTTTTTCCTTTGCCTTTCACATCTACTTTAGTTCACTGAAGTTGCCAAATTGCAATATACCAGAAGTAGGTTGGCTTTTGTAATAGGGATTTATTAACATACAAGTTTGAAGTTCTGAGACTGTGAAAAATATCCATATCAAGGCATCAACAGGCGATGCTTTCTCCCTGAGAACCTGCTACTGGAGATCCTCAAGGCACTTGGTGATGTCCTTCTCTCCTGGGGTTCATTGCTTCCAACTTCTGGCTTCATTGGCTTTCTTTCTTAGCTTCTGTCTCCTTTTCTCTCTCAGCTTCTCAGGCTTTTTCTCTCTGTCTTTGGTGTGCTTCTCTAAATTTCAACTTTTATAAAGGACTCCAGTAAGAGCATAAAGATCCACCTGGGGCACGCCTCAACTGAAATAACCTAATCAAAAGGTCTCACCCACAGAAATGGATTAGTTTTAAGAATATGATCTTTTCTGGAGTACATATAGCTTCAAACCATCACAGTCCAACTAATACAACATCTATCAGCATGTCCAGTAGAGTCTGCCTCTAAAGTAACATCTCAAATTCCTCTACTTCTCTCCATGTTGATGATGCTAGAACTCTAGCTCAAACTACAAATAACATCTCAAATTCCTCTACTTCTCTCCATCTTGATGATGCTCAAATTGCTGTCTTCTGTCCCCTGGACTGCTGTAGCAACCTCCTAATTGGTCCTCTGCTTCCTTTCTCACCTAACCCTCCACTGTCACTCTCCTGCTCAAACATTTCACTGGGTTTTTGCACTTGGAGAAAGAAGCAAAATCTGCATTGTGGCTATTATATACTGGCTCTTGTTTCCCTTGGCCTTGTCTCTTCTTGATTTTCTTCTCCAGCTGTTACTTGCCCTCACAGTGGCCTGTGAACACTTATTTACTTCTTCCAAGAAGCTCTTATAGTTTGGTGCCTGGCCAGTATTCCCTGAATTTAATAGCATAATGGTATAATAATAACAAATTCTGCCATTTATTGAATATTTTCTGTATCCCAGACAGCATGCTGAGTGCTTTACAGGCATTGCGTTATAGGTTAAATTAAATGGAGCAAGCTTGTAAAATTAATATTATTATTACCATTTTTTAGGTGAGGAAACCAGGACATAGAGACTTATTGTCCCTTGCCCAGGGTCATATGTTAGTGCCTGGCAGATCCCGGCTTAAAGTTTGCCTGTCTGACCCTAAACTGGGTTCTTTGGTACTGATTATTCAAAAGCATTTTGTCGTCTTTCAATTTTAATGATCTCCTGACAGTTCCTGGAGGCTAGTCTTAGAGCAAGCTCTAGAGTAAATTTCTTGTTGAAATTGAAAGTAAACATTATTGTAACTAACTACCCTGTTAGAGAGAACAAACTTTTCTCAATATTTTTTGTCTTGCTAATAATAAGAGACAGTATAGTGTAATGATTGGGTATAAATGCTGGAGTCCAACAGACAGGGATTTAATCTCCCAGCACATGCCAGTCATTAATAAAGATTTTGATATATATACACACATACACACATACATACACGTGTGTGTGTATGTGTATAGTAGTATGCATGCCAGATGATATTCTAGGTATTTGGGATGTCAGTTCACAAGACAAAGATTTCTGCCCTTCAAGACTTTGCATTCTAATAAAGGCATAATAAACATAATAAATAAGTAAATTACTTTATGTGTTAGAAGGTGGAAAATTCTTTGAGGAGATAAGACCAGAGTGGGGAAAATATGGGGAGCCAGTTGCAGTTTTAGGGTGCAGTGGTGAGGTGGTCAAGGCGGACTTCCTTGGAAAGTACAGAGGTTGGCAGGAGGTGAGGGAACTAGCCAGATGGCTGTCTGCAGGAGGAAAAGTTCAGGAGGCCAGGAAGTGTACCCAGGCCTTAAGGCAGGAGCACGTAGAGAGGCCACTGTGGACGGAGGGGGCTCAGCCTGGGGGAGTCACTGGGTGAGGTTGGAGAGGTTCGGACTGTTGTTTTGGGGACAGTGAAATGAATGAGCATCATAAAGCGCAGGGCCTGGTCCAGTGTCACAGAGCCCCTGCCTGCCTTTTCCAGCCTCATCTCTTGCTGTGCCCCCTTGAGAACCCTACCCTGCATTGATGATGGAAAACTAGTTGAAGTTTCCTCAGTTGTCCGTGCACTTTAAACCTTTCTACTTTCGCATACACCTAAAATGCTCTCCTCCCATCCTGGTCATTCTGGTAAACAACTTCATAAGCCATCTTGGGCTCCCTTCTGGGCGTACTTCCTTGACTCTGTAAGGCAAAGCTGATGCTTCCTTCTCTGAGCCGCCATGCCCAGTGCTTTGTGTTTGTTATAATAACATGTAGCAAATGATAACTGACATTTAATGGGCACTTAGTAAGTGCCATTCACTGTCCTAAGCCCCTCATGTGTTTCTCAGTTTGCTCCACAGCAACTCTCTGTGGTTTGTCCTCCAATTGTCATCTGCATTTTACAGATGAGTAAACTGAGTCAAGAAGAAGTTAAGTAACTTGCCTAAGACCATACAGCTCCAAAGGTGGTGAGCCAGGGGTTGAACACAAGATTTCTGGCTCCAGAGCCCAGGCTCTTTTTAAAATAATTACATTATACAGCACCGCCACTGTCTCTACCACTTATTGAATACTTACTGTATGCTGGGCAGTGTGTGCATCACACTGTGCTACAAGTATTGATTTAAGGGCAAGTGACTTCCAGGCCAGGGAACCATGTCAAATCCACCTTTGCTCTTTGGGGCTGTTACACATGTGCTCCCTTGACTGAATGGTGAGGAGAAGAAAATACTCTCTCCTGTAATTTGCAGACCATGGGGAACAGTCAAAATGTTAATGACGTGTCATTAGATTTGAATTTCATTTGGTTTTTAATTTTATCTTAATCATGTCATTTTGCTTCTGCTTCTCCCCAGACCAGCGTTAAAGAAGGACAACTGTTGAAGCAAACCAGTTCTTTCCAAAGGTGGAAAAAGCGTTACTTCAAACTTCGAGGCCGTACCCTTTATTATGCAAAGGACTCGAAGGTATTTAGAGAAAATACAAGTGACAAGCAATGGTAGTCGTGGGTCGGGTTAAAATTTTGGTTCTATGAGCTGCACGTTTTTGTCTGGGAGGCACATTATACCGTTATTGCTTTTATATTGAGTTCGGTCTAAATGGCACATTTCCTGCCATCCCAAGGGGTTCCTTGTGAGCCAATTCTGTGACCTGCCCCCTAAAGACAGTCTTATAGCTTATTGCAAGACCCTAGTAGAGTTTCCTTGCTTTCTTCCTTTCAATTGAAATGAAACATTGAATTCAACTTTATTAGGGATAGTATACCTCAAAAGGTTGTTTTTTTTCCCTTCCTTTCTTGCTCCTTTTTACCTTAGAAATCATTCCCTGACCATAAGAGAGAGAGAGTTGCTGAAGATGCTAAGTCATGCCTTGGGATCCAGACAAGGGCTCATATTCCAACTCTAGCACATTCCAGCGGGGTGGCCATGGACAGAATTTGTGTTGAGAAAAGGTTAAAATGAGATAATGTACATGAAGTGCTTACATAGTGTCTGACACAAATAAGCATGCATTTGTGTTAATGACTCATAATGAAAATCATATTGAAATAAAGTCAAGGCTTAAAATAAAGTTTTATATGCCAGTTGAATAAAATTCACTCCACTGAATCTATTAAAATACAGTAATGCCACAGTTTTAGGAGAAAATTGTTTAATGATGCACCTCCATTTAACACTGATATTATAGTATTACCTCAGAAATAAACATTAAGATTTCTTCCTAGTGTACCAGTTGAATAATTAATCATCTTCATTTTTAAAAATATGTCACTGATGTAATGAGTTGAGTTATATAGTAAGTGATTAAAACAACTCCAAGTCTTAGTTTATACAACTGTAAAGTAATAACCAAATAAGCCAATCTTATTTAAAAGCCATTATGTTCAAGGCTGCCCATGATCGGGCTCCATCCTAACTTTTCACATTCATCTCTAGGCGCCACTAACTACCCTACAGCCTTCCGAGATGCTTCCCGTCTCCAGAACAACTTTCCGTCTGTCTCCACCTGTCAAAATTCCTGTCCCAATAAGACTTGCTTCCATGGTTCACGAGCGAAGGGATTTAATTGTTTTCTGCTGGGGAAGTTGTCTGTGAACTTTCAGAGCCTTTTGTTGTATCTCTTCTCTTCCCCTTTTCATAGTCTACCTTCTGCTGACATTACTTGTGTCGTCTTCATCTCCAGTGCTGGACTGTGAGTTCCTTCACATCAGGGAACAAGTCTTATAGTCCAGTTGGTTGAATTGAAGTAGACTGCATAACCCGCCAGAGAGCTTTCTGACAGGGTGGGCAGAGCAAAGCATAAAAGGAGGGAAGATCCTTTTTCCATAGTTCTAGGAGCCTTGATGGAAGAGCTCCCAGTAAATGTGAACAATGACTGACTAAAAGTGGGAAGGACAGATTTATTTATTAGAATTTCCTAATCTCTACCTTGTAAATTTTTAAAAGTTTCCTATCAATAGTTTTTACCACTAAAATGTTTTCGGTTAAATCAACTTTTAAGAGTATGAAAGAAACATCATCTTTTGTTTACAGAATGCATCTCCTTTGAACACATATTTATAGACAAGAAACATAAAATTCAGAAAAGTTCAGTAACTTGCCATGATCTGAGCCAGAATGGGATCTTCTCATTTCTCACCTAGCAAACTTTCTCTGAATGATGAACTTGCCTTTGCCTTTGCCTGGCGGAGTTGTTACCAGCTTTAGAGACAGTGTGTGTTGTTGGTGTGCCACACACTCAGCGGCTTCCCCCCAGATGGAAGCTGTTATGTTCCCAGAGAGCAAAGAGCGTTTGTATTCAGTGTCCCCATGGGTTCTTTAAAGTCCTTTTCAGTTTGGGATTCACGGGTTAGTTGTATTTTATGGTTTCACTCAGGGATGAGTTGGTGCACTGCACTTTTCCTAAAAGAAGAAATTGCAAAGTGTCACTAACTTAAGTGTTTCATTTTCTATTCCTAATTCTTGAAATAGTTGCATAGTCATGACCTGATAGTAGAAAAGTATTATGGAGCATTTGCATAAGTTTTCATTTCATCTGTTTGTGTTCTTTTTCATTAACAGTCTCTGATATTTGATGAAGTTGACCTCTCAGATGCCAGTGTAGCTGAAGCAAGCACAAAAAATGCTAACAACAGCTTCACGGTATGTTCTGATAACTCTAATCAAAAGTCGTGGAACAACTCTTCCTAAGAATGTGCAGAATGGCCTCTTTCATTACCAGCTTTGTGTTGTTTATGCATATCGGGCTCCTTACCAACCCAATAAACGCTAATAAGTACATTATATACGCTAATACCTAACACCATTCAGGATTGTTTGGCTCAGTAAACCTGGGGTTTTCTTTTAAATGTATTTTTTAAAAATATATATTTTTTTGCTGCCCTTTTAATTTCAGTGCTTCGAAATTTTCACTTTCTATAAATTTAATACTTTGATTTATTCCATTCTTTGTGAACACTTGAAAAGTTTATTGACCTTCAGTCTTATAAATAATATTTCCTCCTTTTCTTCTCCTCTTTCTCCAGCCACTATAGCTCAGGCCTTCATTTCTATGCACATAGATAATTCAGTCCGTAGCTATTTAGGAGGTGTCCTGTGTTCCAGTCTCCATTCACGCTGCTGCCTGCTCAGAAGGACCCTCCAGCTCCCCATTGGCCTGTCAAGCGCATCTTCAGGCTCACTCTTAAAGTCGTGTAAAATCACACCTGTGCATTCTAGTTTTACCCATCATTATCTGTCCTTATACCCCGAAAAGCTCCACAGTTTTCAGGCTGTGCCGGGGGGCGGGGGGGGGGGGCTCCCTGTTCCTTCTGACTTGAATGATTTCTCCCCCAACCCACCCATTCTTCAAAGCTTAGCTCAGTGATCCCATTCTTCTACCTCTTTTATTAAAAAAATATGAACTGAGGACCCACTATGTGCTGAGCATGGGTGCTAAGTCCAAGGGATGCAGGATGAATGAATCTACATCACTTCCCTCAAGACATTCACAGTGTAGTTCCGTGAGGTACAGCTGAAATGCTCCTTGTAGCTACATATTCCTTAGGTCCTCTGTTGTTTGACTCGATAAACCTGGGGTTGAATGTATTTTAGGTTCTGTAATGCTGTATCATCGCTCCATCCCCACTCCCAGCCTGTGCTCTAGGAAGCACTGTTACTGATGGTAGTGTGCTGTGTCCATCCCTTAGGCATGCCAGGGCAGGAAAGACAGACAGACAAATGCAGGACAGTGCCAGAATAGAGGTAGGCATTGGTAGGAGTAGGGGTGGAGACAGGAAGCAAATGAATTCAGATTTAGTCTTCCCGATTTATGGGCATGTGGAATAATTCTTGGTGTAGATGTGCTCTCCCACCTCTTCTCATCCCCAGAGAGAGCTTAGTATGACAAGAGGAAACCCAAGAATAGAATCCGTGCAAAATGCTAAAATTTAAGGTTTGCCCAATAAAGACAGAGAGCACTTTCTGTAGTATAGAAGGAGAAGCAGGAGGCAATTGTGATGTAAGAAAAGCAGTGGAAAAGTTTCAAGGAGGAAGTTGTTAAATTTTAAATCCTGCAGGGAGTTTAAGTCCAAGAAGAATTAAAAAGTGCTGAATTTGTTAACTTGGAGGTCGTGTGGTCACACTGATGTGAGTAGTTTCACTGGAAGGGTGGAAAGCATGAGGCTGTACCGTGGGAATGCAAGTTAAAAACCAGAGAGAGCCAGTGTAGTTAACTACCTTTTCCAAAAGCCTGGCTGTTAAAAGAAGAAGGGAAAGTATTGTTAGAAGAATGCTCAGGCTAGAAGACTATTTTGATTTTGTTGCTCTTGTTCTTTTGCTTTGTTTTTAAATTGGGTTTTGAGTCTGTTTAAATGAAGAGAAGAAAGAACTGTTAGAACCAAAAGCTGATTCAGGAGAGATTGATGGAGCAGGATTCTTAGTGAGCTGAAGCGAATAGGAACCAGCACTGGTTAAGGGATTGGCATTGAACAGGAGATAGGGAGCTTAATGGAGATAAGTGTGGGCAAGCAGTTCTCATAATTCAATCCCCCAAACTACTGTTTTCTTCAGTGAAATTGAAAACAAGGTCACTGCTGTGAATTAGAGTTTAGGAGAGTTTGGGTGGCTTCTATAGAGAATGAGAACTGAAAGCAGACAGAGACCTGTAGAAAATTACTAAGCAGTAAACAGCATCTACCAAAGATTTGAGCTCAAATTTCATAGTGTCTTTAATTCCTGTGTTCAGAGCATTATCTTTAACGTAGGAGTAGAGTACAACTAAATCAATCCGGGGCTGATGGTTTATAGGGCATATTGGACAGAGAGATAAAGAAAGTGTTGGATGTTTGAGGGATTGATGACTCATCCATCTCCTCCATTCTGAGTGCTCAGATTTTCAGAATGAAACACATGGAGTAAAGGACAGCTTTGTTAATGGCTAAACAGGATCCAATAACCATACATACAGGGCTTCTGATAAATTGTTGGAGACCTAGGTCCAAAATGTGGCTTATCACTCTTTAGCCCCAGGGAAGGTAGAATGGGGTGGGGTGGAAGGGCCTCACCACCTTTACCAATCAGATTAGCCCCCTGCCTTCCCCTGGGAGAGGGACGATAGTCATCTCCTCTAGATGGAGACCAGGGGATGGGGGGATAAGGGTCACTTAACAGGGATCTGGAATTTAGTTTGAAAGAAAGTACCAAAATGTAAGATTCTGAAGATGGAATGATTGTGGGTGAAGACAAGGTCTACGGTGTTGGAGTAGATAAATGTAAATAGAACTGAAAAGCTTGGGTTTGGAGAGGTTATTTCCATCCTTTGTGAAGCTCTTTCTTAGATCCACAGCTGCTGGTGGTCTCTCCCCTTGTATCTTTCTTGTAGAACTTAACATGTTTTGCCTTATATTTAGTTAAGTACTTATTTTATTATACTTATTATATTGAAGACAAGGGGCAATATCATATCTTTTCATCACATAGTGCTTTATCGATTAATGTTTGTTGATTTTAATTAATAAAGTGAAACTTTATTTTAGGCACAAAGATACTTTTTGTTTAAATATTTTCAAGAAACGTCTTCATTCAGCCAAGTACTATTTTTGAAGTTTGCTGGATTAGAAATATAGGGACTAAAAAGTTAGAATTTGGTAGACTTTTCAAGGGTATAAAATGGAGCAAAAGACATGTTTTCAACCAATAATTGACAAGTCGATCCTTCCTATGTTTAAATATTTAAATATCCCACCATCCTAGATTATACAAAACAGCTCTGTTATTTGGGTTAGTTCATGTTAAAGGTTAATAGTCTAGTTTGATGATAAAGCATGAGAATTCAGGAATGACCCGATTCTGCTTTGCTGTAGCCATTCCTCTTCTCCTTGAAATCTGTAAGGATTGCATATTGACAAGGGACAATAGTAAATGGAAAATCTATACATAGTAGATGGAAAATGGAAAAGCTACACTTTGTCCCAAAACCCAACCTCTCTGGGAATATGGGCTTGGTCAAATGGATTAAGTCCAGAAACTAAGGGGTCTTCTTCTTCCCCTAAACTCTAAGCCGAAACTTGAGATTTAACAGTTTGCATGGGACCTGAAACCAAGGAAATGAGTTGACCCACATACAGAATAGGGGAGAGAGAGCTGGAGAATTAGGAAAAGTCCTGTGCAAGTTTACAAGTCTTATTGCATAGACGGAAGAGGATGAAGGGAAGACTAGTGTGCGTGGGAGACTGTGGTCCAGTCTTGGATTAACCCTGAAGTTTTTAGGGAAGAAGGAGAGCAGTGGAGAGCGCCAGGACCTCCTCCTTGCCACAAATCCCTTATGATCCCATGTTAACATTTACTAGGCTTCCAGTTGGTGCCTAGACTTTTCCATACAACAGGAGCTATAACATTTGTGCTATTAATGTCTTAATTTGTCAAACGGATAATGGATAGTTAAGCTTTAGAGTTTATAAACTGATGATCATTTGATGACCCTCTCCCCCTTCATAGTAGGTTCCTAGGATTGTAATAACAGATTACCATTAGCTGGGTGGCTAAAAACAACAGTAATGTATCGTCTCACAGCTCTAGAGTCGAGACATCCAAAATCAAGCTGGTAAACAGGGCCACGCTCTCTCTGACGTTTCTAGAGAAGAACTTCCTGGCCTCTCCTGGCTTCTAGTGGCTCTTGGAAGTTCCTGACATCCCTTGGCTTGTAGCGGCATCACTCCAGTCTCTGCCTATGTTCACAAGGCCTTCTCCCCACCCTCCTTACAAGGACACCAGTCCTTCAGTCGAGGGGCTGCTCCATCTTAACTAAAAACATCCACAATGACCCTATTTCCAAATAAGGTCACATTCTGAGATTCCTGCTGGATGTGAATTTTGGAGGGGCGCTATTCGGTCAAGTAGACCATCCTTGTGATTGGAATTTTATTGAGAGGTGTAGAGAACAAGGCCCTTATTAAAACTGAGAGACGTGAAATGAAGAAAAGAATGATCATCCGGAAGTGGTGATGATTTCCTCAATTGTTTTGGAGCCTGTATTTGTTCAGTATTTTGAGAACCTGAGCAGAGAAGATATTTTTCAGAGTATTTTTTTTCTACCCTCTCCCCTTTTTTTAAAAATCAAATTTATACATGGATAAGGTTTAAAGAGTTAAATCATTCTCTATAAAGCTTATTTTATGAAAAACACCTTCTCCTGTCCTCCTCCCTTCCGATTCACCCTCCCCAGAGAAACCATGCTTTTCTCTCACATTCAGTTTTTTTT
Source organism: Choloepus didactylus (assembly GCF_015220235.1). Lineage (NCBI taxonomy): Eukaryota > Metazoa > Chordata > Mammalia > Pilosa > Megalonychidae > Choloepus > Choloepus didactylus. The sequence continues at coordinate 88,412,126 of NC_051318.1, forward strand.
TTGGGGGGGGGGGAGGGGCATCCTTTTTTGCTGTTTACCCTGACATCTTTGAATAATGGGGCTTAGCCATCATGATTTTGTGCCCTGGGTCCTCTTCAGCCTATTGGCATCAGGGTTCACTAACCCCAAGTGTGTGTGTTGACAGCCGTGCAGAAACTGCACTCTCTTTTATGCCCAAACTCAGCTGTTATTCAGCCCCAGCATTCTGTTAGCGTGAGCAAGTCACTAAGCCCCACTGAGCTTCAAGGAGAATGCACACAACTCTGTCTCTCATTGGAAGGACTATCAGAGGATTTGCCAACTTGGTTTAAAGCCTTATACGCGATGATTACTTTTCCTTTCTTGCACAGTTCCTCACTCCCCCACTGGAGTTAGTGATTGTCTTGGTTTTTCAGTTGTCTAAATCTTCTCAGGTGTTACAGTATCTTTCTATTGCTGTGCAATATATTACCACACACTTAGTGGCTTAAAAGAATAACCATTTATCATCTCACAGTTTCTTTAGGTTGTACATGTATCTGGGTTCTCTGCTCAGGTTCTCAAAATATTGAAATAAATAGATAAAATATGTATGTATGCATGTGTGTGTGTGTGTGTGTGTGTGTGTAGTAATTGCCTTAAATTGGGCTAATTTAGGCAAAGGTTTGAATTTATGGTTTTTACAAGTGTCTTCTGAAATGGCAGCAACAACCAAACCTAATGTTGAAAGCATTTTGTGTGTCATAGATGTCAGTGGTGTGATCAGGGAATGAAAAAAAGACAATCCTTGACAGGCTTATTGTCATTTTTTAAAAACCTTCAGGTTAAATTTTTTTTTTTAATTCTTTAATTATTTATTTAACAAGGGAAATTATTCGGTAACCCACTAATTCAAGTTTCATAATTCAGGAGCATAGAATAGGTCTGTGACAAACATCGAGGGAACACAATCCAAAGAAGTTCTTTAACAATTCCCTAAGCACTTTGCACTCTGAAAGATACCAGCCTTCCTCACCTTCCCAAAATCTTTCATGGAATCATAGTTTCTATAGAAATCCGCCTATTCCTTCTTTCTTGGGTCAGCCACAGCAAATTTATAGAGAGCTGCAGTCTCCTGGGACACAAATGCTCTGACTATATGAAATTGCAGATGCTTGGCCAAAAGGCCCTGCATGTGAGGCTTAGCCAAAGTCCTGGAAGGCCTGGGGTCCTTCTCCTTAATGCCAGCGTCCCTCCTGACGGATGGAGAATCGGACTGTGCACCAGCGGCATGCATCTTTTAACCTTGGGTTAATGTTTATCGTTGATTTCTTTGTTGTTTAAATGCTACCATGGCATTTTCTATAGTAATTAAGACATTTGTAATGTGTCCTTTTCTTTTTTCTGGAGATGCCTTTTTTTTTAATTGTTCATTTTCTTTTTACTGACTGATGTTTGTCTCGTGTTTCGGAGCTTCTTTTTCTCTGTAACATTTTTACCTTTAAACACAGCCCCGTACTGTATATGAATGTGTTCTTACGTGAGCCTAGAGAGAATAACTGATGTTGGTCATGCTGGTGCCACACTGGGAAAGGGACCCAAGGACTCTTTATCCACTTGCAAAGGATAAGAGCTTAGACCATGAAGTCAGACAGCTGGGTTAGTGTCCTGGCTCAGCCACTTCTAGTTACCTTACCTTGGAAAAATTAGCTAACTTCTCTAAATCTCAGCTTCCTCACCTGAAAATGACGATACAGGTAGTATCTGCCTCATAGGGTGGTGAGGATAAATTCCATGTGATAATACACTAAAATACCCAGCATAGTGCCAAGCACGTCGAGTTTAATAAGTGTTCACTGCATTTATTATCCTGAATTAAAGATTGGCCTATTCCCTGCATGAGTGATAGTATGTTGCCAATTGCTAAATGTTTTGGAATTTTGAAGGACAATCTGACAACTTTATCCTGAGAAAACCTGGTCTCCTGCCTGTCTTTCAAAGGTATGGTGAAGATTTATTTCCACCTTGTCTTATATGAATAAGTGTTATTTGGGAAAGCAACTATTCGGTAATGAATAAAATTGTAATCGTTCCTTTTTCAGTAAATTTTATTTGATAAAGAAGAGCTTTCTTTTGTGTTTTGTTTTTTTCTGTGTGTGTGTTTTTTTTTTTTTTTTTTTTAATTCAGTTTTCTTGAGATGTATTCACATACCATACAATCAACCATGGTATACAATCAGCTGTTCACAGTATCATCATATAGTTGTGCATTCATCACCCCAGTCCATTTTTGAACATTTTCCTTATACCAGAAAGAATCAGAATAAGAATAAAAAAGAAAAATAAAAAAGAACACCCAAATCATCCCCCCATCCCATCCTATTTTTCATTTAGTTTTTGTTTTTTTTTTTTTGATTTTTTTTTTTTTTTTGATTTTCATTGAGATTGTTCAGATACCATACAATTATCCAGAGATCCAAAGTGTACAATCACTTGCCCCTGGGTACCCTCATACAGCTGTGCATCCATCACACTTAATTTCTGTTCAATTTTTAGAAACTTTTCATTACTCCAGACAAGAAATAAAGAGAAAGATGAAAAAAGAAAAAAAGAAAAGGAAACTCTAATACTCCCCTATCCCTAACCAACCCCCCTCAATTGTTGACTTGTAGTATTGATATAGTACATTTGTTGCTGTTTATGAAAAAATGTTGAAATACTACTAACTGTAGTATATAGTTTGTAATAGGTATATAGTTCTTCCCTATATGCCCCTCTGTTATTAACTTCTAATTGTATTGTCATACATTTGTTCTGGTTCATGGAAGCGATTTCTAGTATTTGTCCAGTTGATCATGGACATTGCCCACCATAAGATTCAGTTTTATACATTCCCATCTTTTGTCCTCCAACTTTCCTTCTGGTGATGTATATGACTCTGAGCTTCCCCTTTCCACCTCGTTCACACACCATTCGGCACTGTTAGTTATTCTCACATCTTGCTGCCAACACCCCTGTTCATTTCCAAACATTTAAGTTCATCCTAATTGAACGTTCTGCTCATACTAAGCAACCACTCCCCATTCTTAAGCCTCGTCCTATATCTTGGTACCTTATATTTCATGTCTATGAGTTTACATATTATAATTAGTTCCTATCAGTGAGACCCTGCAATAATTGTCCTTATATGTCTGGCTTGTTTCACTCAGTATATTGCCCTCGAGGTTTTGTCATCAACCCATTTTTTTTTAATATGGTTTTGTTCACTCACCATACATTCCATCCCAAGTAAATGATCGATGGTTCTCTGCATGGTCATACATTTATGTGTTCACCACCTTCACCACTATCTATATAAGGGCATCTGCATTTCTTCCACAAGGCAGGAGGGAGAGTCAAAGAAGGTAGAGAGGCAAAAGAAAGAGGGTTAAAAATGACAGCTAGGAAGCAGCAAAAGGAAAAATAACCTTAAATCAAAGTAGAATAAAGAATCAGACAATACCACCAATGTCAAGTGTCTAACATGCCTTCCCTATCCCCCCCCTCTTATCTGCATTCACCTTGGTATATCACCTTTGTTACATTAAAGGAAGCATAATACAATGATTCTATTAGTTACAGTCTCTAGTTTATGCTGATTGCATCCCTCCCCCAATGCCTCCCCATTTTTAACAGCTTGCAAGATTGACATTTGCTTGTTCTCCCTCGTAAAAGAACATATTTGTACATTTTATCACAATTGTTGAATACGCTAGATTTCACCAAGTTACACAGTCCCAGTCTTTCTTTCCTCCTTTCTTGTGGTGTCTCACATGCTCCCCACCTTCCTCTCTCAACTGTATTCATAGTTACCTTTGTTCAGTGTACTTACATTGTTGTGCTACCATCTCCCAAAATTGTGTTCCAAACCACACACTCCTGTCTTCTATCACCCTGTAGTGCTCCCTTTTGTATTTCCTGTAGGGCAGGTGTCTTGTTCACAAAGTCTCTCATTGTCTGTTTGTCAGAAAATATTTTGAGCTCTCCCTCATATTTGAAGGACAGCTTTGCTGGATATAGGATTCTTGGTTGGCGGTTTTTCTCTTTCAGTATCTTAAATATATCACACCACTTCCTTCTTTCCTCCATGGTTTCTGCTGAGAGATCTGCACATAGTCTTATTAAGCTTCCTTTGTATGTAATGGATCGCTTTTCTCTTGCTGCTTTCAGGATTCTCTCTTTGTCTTTGACCTGTGATAATCTGATTATTAAGTGTCTTGGCGTAGGCCTATTCTGATCTCTTCTGTTTGGAGTACGCTGCGCTTCTTGGATCTATAATTTTATGTCTTTCATAAGAGATGGGAAATTTTCATTAATTATGTCCTCTATTATTGCTTCTGCCCCCTTTCCCTTCTCTTCTCCTTCTGGGACACCAGTGATACGTACATTATTGTACTTTGTTTCATCCTTGAATTCCCGGAGACGTTGCTCATATTTTTCATTCTTTTCTCCATCTGCTCCTTTGTGTGTAGGCTTTCAGGTGTTTTGTTCTCCAGTTCCTGAGTGTTTCCTTCTGCCTCTTGAAATCTGCTGTTGTATGTTTCCATTGTGTCTTTCATCTCTTGTGTTGTGCCTTTCATTTCCATAGATTCTACTAGTTGTTTTTTTGAACTTTTGATTTCTGCCGTATACATGCCCAGTGCTTCCTGTACAGCCTCTATCTCTTTTGCAGTATCTTCTCTAAACTTTTTGATTTGATTTAGCATTAGTTGTTTAAATCCCTGTATCTCAGTTGAAGTGTACGTTTGTTCCTTTGACTGGGCCATAACTTTGTTTTTCTTAGTGTAGGTTGTAATTTTCTGTTGTCTAGGCATGGTTTCCTGGGTTAACCAAATCAGGTTTTCCCAGACCAGAATGGGCTGAGGTCCCAGAGGGAAGAAATATTCAGTATCTGGTTTCCCTGAGGGTGTCTCTTAGAAAATTGTTCCACCCTTTGATGCCTCAGGTCACTGTGCTTTTCTTCCCAGCAGGTGATGCCTGTTAGCCTATAATTCTTGACTGGTGTGAGGAGGTATGGCCATGCTCCCCCAGGCTCTGGGGTCTGGTTCTGAATGGAAAGGGCCCCACCCCTTTCCTCCTAGAGAAGACAGAGCCCCCAGGTGGAGGTCATTAGCATTTCAATGGTCTCGCTCTCTGCTTGTGCTGTCTCCACCCTTCTCCACTTCACAGCCCTGGAAACTGAATATGACTGGGGTTTCTCCACTGAGCCAAAAAAGACACAGATAGTCCCCTTCAGACCCAGTCCAAGGCAACCCTCCGGCTCTCCAAGGTCAGTCGTCATCCAAAGCCTCTGTCTATTTTTTGGGGATGTGTACCTGTAGTGAGCAGTTCACACTCACTACTTAAAACCCCAGTTGGAGCTCAGCTGAGCTATATTTGCTTGCTGGGAGAGAGCTTCTCTCTGGCACCATGAGGCTTTGCAGCCCGGGCTATGGGGGAGGGGGTCTCACGACTTGGATCCACAGGTTTTACTTACAGATTTTATGCTGTGTTCTTGGGCATTCCTCCCAATTCAGGTTGGTGTATGCTGAGTGGATGGTCTTGTTTGTCCCCCCGCAGTTATTCTGGATTATTTACTAGTTGTTTCTGGTTTTTTGTAGTTGTTCCAGGGGGACTACTTAGCTTCCACGCCTCTCTATGCCGCCATCTTGCCCCACCTCAAGAAGAGCTTTTTAATGATTTCAAGAGTCATCGCAATCATGTGGCACATGGTTAGGCTTTCAGAACATGATGTTCAAATGACTGTTTTTTTTCCCTTTAATGAAGATTAGTCTAAAGATTAACCAAATAAGCAAGCCGTCATTTTAAGGAAATTATTGTATTGCATTGTTAAAATTCCAGGTGTTTTTTTTGGAGTGGGGCTTGGAGACTAGAAAGAAATACAGATGTAGTTCATTGGGTTTATTTAACCACCCTTAGCATTTTGAGTGAGCTGTCTGCAGGTGTGTGTGAAATCCCATGGTTATTGCAAATCCATGCTGGCTTAGTCAGGTCTATGAAGTGCAGACACCATGTGGTAGCACTTATTTTTAGAATAAATTGAGGACTGGAACAAAGAGTCATTTTAGTTCAGGGTCACTTGCCACAGGAGATAATACTGAGAGTCAATTAGGTTCGATTATGATTCTTCCTATGAGATTTTTTAAAGTATAAATTAAAACAAGCCAATAAACAAAGAGAACATACTTCAAGGGCACATAAAGTTCCAGAAATTATGCGTTCAGTTAGAATTGTGATGAAGTTTATGAAGTATCATCTTTTTATACAGTCTGAATTGCCCTCACATCAATAGTATAATTGAAATGAGCAGGCTGTGTTTTCATTGGAGTAAAAAGTTCTTAAGCATTTGTTTCTGTAATGTTTACTTTTTGTTTATTCTCTGCTTTCCGCTTAGCTTCCCCTCAGTTTATATAGTTGAGTTCATCTTCTCTCTTAAAAGAGATATCACGTCCTTTGAGCTTAAGAGAGTGTCAATTTACTTTCATCCAGTAATCTCTCAGTCTTCTGGGACCACAAAGGACGAAACTAAGAGTTATTTTTCTTTCATATCATTTGTGACTACTCATCACACACAGCTATTTAGACAGTCCCCTAAATAAATAATCACTTAGGTAAATAAGTTGCCTTCCTCATTTGATAATATTTACTATTACTGCGTATCATTAAGAGTGTGTCTGTTCTATACACTTTATATCTGGTAACTCATTCAGTTTTTTTCTATCAACCCTATGAAGTGAGAACTATTATAATCCACATCTTACAGACACAGAGGTTAACATCAGTGCATGTTAAGAGCTAGAGAATGAACCTGTCTGTATCATCTGGTCCCATGCTGGACTCTTGACCACTCTACTAGCCTGCCTTTTTATTTACTGTGGTGTTTTAAATAAATGTGGCTCAGATCGTATTCCTGTATTTGGTTATTCCATGTTCCGTTGTCTCTTAATCTTCAAGTTAATAATATAGTTTTATGCTGCATTACTAGCTATATAGCAAGCACCGGCTGGTCAGATGACAAATCTAGAATATTACATTTTATTTTTAGTGCCACCTTTTAAAGAGAAATGTTGACTAAAGAGGTCACAGAGGGAGGTGACCAATATTATGAATAGGTCTGGAAATTCTGGGATTTCCGTGATTGACATTCAAGGGCCCTTTTTATTTTAAAGATCTGGGAAAATGGGCATGTCTTTTTAACATTTGATGGACTGAAGTGTAGAAGAGGAAGTAGATTGATTTTGTTTTATTGCAGTGTGCAGGACAAAGACCTGTGGCTGAATTCACAGTGGGACAATTTCAGCCCAGTAGACAGGAGAATTCTCTAATTTGAGTGGTCTGACAACAGGCCTCTTGTGAGGTAACGGCCCTGCCCATTATTAGATATCGCCAGTCACCTCTTTCCTGTGAGCTGAGAGGAAAGAGCCTTCAGAAAGAGAGTTTCTCAGATGAGAAACCCAGTTTCAGAGTGCTGAAGTGAATTTCTAAGGTTGAATGCCTAATAGCTATGCCCAGATGGTACAGAATCGTGGGCTCTTGGCCCTTTGTGTTTTGGGAGTAGGCAGGGAGGAGTGAATGTACAGATTGCTGAACGGTATGCCGGAGAGTCTACACACGCTGTCTCCTTATACCACACAGCAAGAGCCGAACCACCACCCTTCAGGTATGCTGTTGGAGAGATCTTTGCATTAGGTGTGTGTATGGGAGGGGGCAAGTGGAGGTGGTGGAGACCAAAATCTCCTTGCAGGTGCAAAGACCTTGCCTTCTTTCCCACTGAATCCTTAAATTTAGTCCCTGGCATATTTGTTGAATGAATGAATGAGTAAATGAATGACAAAAGGCATATTTTTATAAACTGTAGTTTTGCTTTAACAGAAAAATGTTATTTCTACTTATGGCTTAGAGGACACAATTTCCTATCCCCCCCCCCCCCCATAATGTTAGGTTGTAAATATTTGTATCTTCATTGAAATCTTTATGTCATGTATTAAAATTATTGTGTAAAAACAGTAAGTCCTACAAACATTTTTTGCCATTCATTAACCATTGCATTGCCCGCCCCCCCCCCCCCGCACTTATATAATAATTAGATGCCTGATAGCAAACTTCAATCTTAGGTATTTGTATGTTTATGCTAGTTAAAATATTTTATTACACTCTAAAATAATACCACATTAATGAAATTTTAAGTGGTGGTTTTGCCTTTTTAAATTGATTTATATTCAATTTATATATGATGTATTCCTTTTTCTATAGTTTACATCAGGCTTTGAGAATTGAAATATCTTAGAATATCATTGTTTTTGTTCATGTATCATAACTATATATTTCCTAGTGATATAGCATCTTTTCCAAAAATATAATCCAGAAAAATGCCTCTTACTGTTATCATGGGTTTCCTCAGATTAAAAACTTTGGGGGTAAAACCAGGTAAGGGTCGAGATCTAGGTAGGGGTAGAGAGAAGGCTTGGATGGAAGTACCCTGTGTTTATCTCCACCTTCACTTGTAGCCTCCTATAAACCTTTCAAATGGGCTTTCTAAAGTAAGGCAAGACTCAATCAATGTGTCCTTGAGTTTCTGCCGGCCATGGAGGTCTGGGAACTGGGGCTTGCTTGCATGATCAGGCCACTGGAGTTCTAGCATGTTAGTTTCATCAGAGGGTCCACTGTGGTGTGAATAGATGCCACCAACAGGTGTCCTGGTTGCGAGGGAGGACTCATCATCTTGAAGGATTGTGTCCCGGGAGGCCCAGGCAGGGTTCCGGGTTCGGTTGTTCTGCTTGGCATTACCTCTTTCAGCTCGTGCCTGGCCTTGCTCGAGATCCGTCCCACATGGCACTCCTGCTTGGCTGCCTCCAGCCTACTGCTTCCAGCACTGTTTCTGTCCTCCCAGGCTGTTGCACAACAGCCAGCTCCTCACCCCATCCTCTACTTCCAGGACTGCTCTCATACGTTCGTTGTGCTAGGTTCTGGGTATACCGTGGTGAATAAAAAGAATTGACCATTGAGTAGTAAATAAACTTGTGTAACTTGAATTTTAAAAAATATAAAAAGACATGGTCCTGTTACATATACATACACACACACACACACACACACACACACAAAATGGGGGGAATAAGGGGCATGGGTTTTCTTTTTTATTTTTATTTCTTTTTTTTTGGAGCAATGAAAATGTTCTAATATTGATTGTGGTAATGAATGCTCAACTATGTGATGTATGTGATGATACTGTGAACCATTGATCGTAGATTTTGGATGGATTATATGGTATGTAAATATCTCAATAAAATTGCATTAAAAAAAAAGACATGATCCCTGCCTTCATGGATGGTTCCTGTCTTTAAAGTATGTGGCCTCGGGAATAGGATCCTTGAGATAAAAAAGCAAGGAATCACTGTCCAGCTGGGACTGAGAATTGTGACATCAAAGGGTCCAGTTTACAGAAAAAGGGGATTTCACACCTTCTTAGAGCTTGGAGCTCAAGCCATTTAGGATTCTGTACATAAAACCCTCAGGGACTGCATCATCTGCCCTCCTCTGCAAAGGTGTCCCGTGCCAGTATTTCTTTTTTTTTTTTTAAATTCATTTTTATTGAGATATATCCACATACCATGCAGTCATACAAAGCATCCATTCAGTTGTTCACAGTGTCATTATATAGTTGTGCGTTCATCACCAAAATTAATTTTTGAATTTTTATTGCCACACACACAAAAATAATAAGAATAAAAATTAAAGTGAAAAAGAACAATTAAAGTAAAAAAGATCACCGGGTGCTTTTTTTTTTTTTTTTTGTTCCCATTTTTCTACTCATCCATGCATACACTGGACACAGGGGAGTGTGATCCATACTGGCTTTCCCAATCACATTGTGACCCTTTATAAGTTACATTTTTATACACTCGTCTTCAAGATTCATGGGTTCTGGGTTGTAGTTTGATAGTTTCAGATATTTACTGCTCGCTATTCCAATTCATTAGAACCTAAAAAGGGTTGTCTATATTGTGCATAAGAGTGCCCACCAGAGTGATCTCTTGGCTCCTTCCATGCCAGTATTTCTAAGCCCAAAAGATGGCGATCATGTTGAACTGTTCATCTGTGAGCCTGGAACCCGGCATTTTATGAAGCCAGTTCCCTAGGAGGCACCTTGTAGATAACCAATAGAAGAACTGGCATCCTGATGACACATTTGGCCGCTTTCAATCTTGGGACATGGAGGATTTGCTATCACAGTGCCCCTGCCCTATTGTAGCTCCCAGGGAATGGCCACACGATGCGCACCCTCCTGATCTTGGGGCTAGTTACAAATCTGTGTTTCACTTTCATGCTCCATGTTCTAGGCCTTTTACAGCCTCCAACTAGGTAGCCCTGAGCAGATGCTGTCACTGTGATCATGCTCCCAGCAACAGCAGTCTTAGCTACATGGAGTCAGGCATCCAGAGCCCATCTGCCCTCCTAAGAGACTCTGGCACAGGAACCTGGCACAGGTTCCTAGCTCAAGGTTTGGACCAGCAGCCCCAGACCCCCCAGCCATCCAGTTATCCAGAGGCTCCTAAGTGTGCAGACTATTCCTGACAGTTTGATCACTTTTTGCCAGCCCGACTGCTCTACTGATGCAGTTTTTGTAGAAGGGCTTTAGGATTTCCTTGGACTTTCCTGTGGTTTCTACATGGCTGGAGTGTTTAGTTGAAGGCTTTCGTTAGCCCCACACACTCTGACCTCTGGTACCCATTTGTAGTAGAGACTGAAACCTCAAACTCTATAAAGGACAATGTCCTGCCTCAAGGAGATGCCCAGAATAGGGGCCAATATGGAAAAATAAGCTACTGATCATTTTTAGAAGCACCATAAGTGTCTGGATATCAGCTAAAGAGGGCGTGGTATCCTGTAACCATCTGGGTGAAGCAGCAGAACCCTGAACTGTTTAAATATCTTGGAAGTTCTTCACTGGCTAGCATCGCAGAGTCTGGGTTTCTAGAAATTTTGATTTCCCAGATCTCCCAAGAAGCCAGAATCATTTGGGACCTCTTAACAAAGTGAGAATAATAAGGACCCATGGTGCTCAAGCTATCCAGGAAATCCTGGAGATGTTTGCCATCCTGTACCTTATGATAAGTCCATATCTGGCGGGGTCTTGAATCACCCCGACAAACGTCATGTGATCTGCCTGTAGGTTGGGCCACTGTGTCCATCATACCTGCCTCTAGGGTCTTGTTGATGACTCCAGAATCAGGCCTCACACCCTGTATGAAATACTCTAAAAATGAGAAGACATCGTACACTCCTCAGATGTTGGCTCCATCAGACAATTTTTAAAAACCTTTTATTTTTTTAAAAAAAGTTCCTATTCCTTTATTTGGTTATGGTTTGCTAATTTTCTTGGGGTATGGTAGGAACATGTTGGAAGCAATATAGTTATTTTAGGTTATTTGTTTTTCTTACTCCTTTGTTTTGGTTTTGTTTGAAATGCTTTTTTATTGTTTGTTTTTTATATATTCAGGATATTAAACCCTTATCTGATATGTGGTTTCCAAATATCATCTCCCATTTTGTAGGTTGCCTTTTTACTTTTCTGACAAAGTCCTTTGATGTACAAAAGTATTTAATTTTGAGGAACTCCCATTTGTCTATTTGTTCTTTGGTTGCTCGCGCCTTGGGTGTGAGGTCTAAGAAACCACCTCCTATCACAAGATCTTTAAGATATTGCCCTACATTTTCTTCTAAGAGCTTTATGGTCTTGGTGCTAATGTTTAGGTCTTTGATCCATTTTGAGTTAATTTTTGTATAAGGTGTGAGATAGGCATCCTCTTTCATTCTTTTGGAAATGGATATCCAGTTCTCCAAACACCATTTATTGAACAGGCTGCTCTTTCCCAGTTGCTTTGGCTTCACTGCCTTATCAAAGATCAGTTGTCCGTAGATGCGAGGGTCTACTTCTGAACACTCAGTTCGATTCCATTGGTCAGTATATCTGTCCTTATGCCAGTACCATGCTGTTTTGAGCACTGTAGCTTTGTAATATGCTTCAAAGTCCGGTAGTGTGAGACCTCCCACTTCGTTCCTCTTTCTCAAGGTATTTTTGGCTATTTGGGGCACCTTACCCTTCCAAATAAATTTAGTTATTGGTTTTTCTATTTCTATAAAGTAAATTGTTGGGATTTGAATTGGTATTGCATTGAATCTGTAAATCAGTTTAGGTAAAATTGCAATCTTAACTATATTTAGTCTTCCAATCCATGAACATGGTATGTTCTTCCATATTTTTAGGTCTTGTTCAATTTCTTTTAGCAGTTTTTTATAGTTTTCTATGTAAAGGTCTTTTGTGTCCTTGGTTAAGTTTATTCCTAAATACTTGATTCTTTTGGTTGCTATTGTAAATGGGACTTTTTCTTGATTTCTTCCTTTTGTTGCACATTACTTGTGTATAGGAACACTACAGATTTTTGCGTGTTGATTTGGTAGCCTGCTACTTTGCTGTATTCATTGACTAGTTCTAATAGCTTTGCTGTAGATTTTTCTGGATTTCCTACATATAGAATCATGTCATCTGCAAATAGTGAAAGTTTTACTTCTTCCTCTCCAATTTGGATGCCTTTTATTTCTTTTTCTTGCCTAATTGCTCTAGCTAGAACTTCCAGCACAATGTTGAATAACAATGGTGGTAGTGGGCATCCCTGTCTTGTTCCTGATCTTAGAGGAAAAGCTTTCAGTCTCTCCCCATTGAGTATGATGTTAGCTGTGGGTTTTTCATATATTGCCTTTATCATATTGAAAAAGTTCCCTTCTATTCCTATCCTTTGAAGTGTTTTCACCAGGAAAGGATGTTGAATTTTGTCAAATGCCTTTTCTGCATCGATCAAAATGATCATGTGGTTCTTCTGCTTTGATTTATTGATGTGGTGTATTACATTAATTGATTTTCTTGTGTTGAACCAGCCTTGCATACCTGGAATAAATCCCACCTGGTCGTGGTGTATAATTCTTTTAAGGTGTTGCTGGATTTGATTTGCGAGTATTTTGTTGAGGATTTTTGCGTCTATATTCATTAAAGAAATTGGTCTATAATTTTCTTTTTTTTGGTATCTTTGTCTGGTTTTGGTATTAGGGTGATGTTGGCTTCACAGAAAGAGTTAGGTAGCTTTCCCTCTTCTTCAATTTTTTTGAAGAGTTTAAGCAGGATTGGTACTAATTCGTTCTTGAATGCTTGGTAGAATTCACATGTGAAACCATCTGATCCTGGGCTTTTCCTTTTTGGCAGTTTTTTGATGACTGACTCAATCTCTTTACTTATGATTGGTTTGTTGAGGTCATCTATTTCTTCTTGAGTTAAAGTTGGTTGTTTATGCTTTTCTAGGAAGTTGTTCATTTTGTCTAAGTTGTCTAGTTTATTAGCATATAGTTGCTCATAGTATCTTCTCATTATCTCCTTAATTTCTGCAGGGTCGGTAGTTATATTTCCTTTCCCATTTCTGATTGCGTTTATTTGCATCTGCTCTCTCTTTTTTTTTTTGTTAGCCTAGCCAGTGGTCCATTGATTTCATTGATTTTCTCAAAGACCCAACTTCTGGTTTTGTTGATTCTCTCTATTGTTTTCCTGTTCTCAATTGCATTTATTTCTGCTCTAATCTTTGTTATTTCTTCCCTTCTACTTGCTTTGGGGTTAGTTTGCTGTTCCTTCTCTAATTCCTCCAGGTGAACAGTTAACTCTTCAATTTTTGTTCTCTCTTTTCTTTTAATATAGGCATTTAGGGCAATAAATTTCCCTCTCAGCACCGCCTTTACTGCATCCCATAAGTTTTGATAAACTGTGTTTTCATTGTCATTTGCCTCGAGGTATTTACTAATTTCTCTTGTAATTTCTTCCTTTACCCACTGGTTTTCTAAGAGGGTGTTGTTTAGCCTCCATATGTTTGTGAATTTTATGACCTTCTGCCTTTTATTTATTTCCAACTTCAATCCATTGTGGTCTGAGAAAGTGTTTTGTACAATATCAGTATTTTTAAATTTGTTGAGACTTGCTTTGTGACTCAACATGTGGTCTATCCCAGAGAATGTTCCATGAGCACTTGAGAAAAAAATGTATCCTGCTGTTGTTGGATGTAGTGTTCTATAAATGTCTGTCAAGTCTAGTTCATTTATCATAAATTCAACATCTCTGTTTCTTTAGTGATCCTCTGTCTAGATGTTCTATCCATTAATGAGAGTGGTGTATTGAAGTCTCCAACTATTATTGTAGAGGTGTCTATTTCTCCTTTCAGTGATCGCAGTGTTTGCCTCATGAATTTTGGGGCATTCTGTCTTGGTGCATAAATATTTTTGATTGTTATGTTTTCTTGATGAATTGACCCTTTTATTAATATATAGTGTCCTTCTTTGTCTCTTTTGATTGTTTTTCTTTTGAAGTCTAATTTGTCTGATATTAATATAGCTACTCCCGCTTTTTTCTGGTTGTTGTTTGCAGGAAATATCTTCTTCCAACCTTTCAATTTCAGTCTATGTTTGTCCTTGTGTCTAAAGTGAGTTTCTTGTAGACAGCATATAGATGGGTCCTGTTTTTTAATCCATTCTACTAGTCTGTGTCTTTTTATTGGGGAGTTTAATCCAACTACGTTTAGTGTTATGACTGTAAGGGCAGTACTTTCTACTACCATTTTGTTTTTTGGAATTTATATGTCATATCTTATTTTTTCCTCTCTCTTCTTTTACCTTTCCTGATAATCTTCATTTCTGCACTCTTCTCCAACTCTCTCCTGTCTTTTCCTATCAGCCTGTAGCACTCCCTTTAGTATTTCTTGTAGTGCTGGTCTCTTATTCACAAACTCTCTCAGTGTCTGTTTGTTTGAAAATGTTTTAATCTCTCCCTCATTTTTGAAGGAAAGTTTTGCTGGATATAGAATTCTTGGTTGGCAGTTTTTCTCTTTCAGTATCTTAAATATATCATGCCACTGTCTTCTTGCCAGCATGGTTTCTGCAGAGAAATCTGTGCATAGTCTTATTGACCTTCCCTTGTATGTGATGGATCACTTTTCTCTTGCTGCTTTCAGAATCTTCTCTTTGTCTTTGACATTGGACAATCTGACCAGTAAGTGTCTTGGAGCAGGTCTATTGGGATCTGTTCTATTTGGGGTACGTTGTACTTCTTGAATCTCGAATTTTCTTTCTTTTATAAGAGTTGGGAAATTTTCAATGAATACGTCTACTACTCTTTCTGTCCCTTTTCCCTTCTCATCTCCTTCTGGGATACCCATAACACGTATATTTGTGCGTTTCATGTTGTCACTCAGCTCCCTAAGACCCTGCTCATATTTTTCCATTTTTTTCACCATCTGTTCTTTTGTGTGTATGAATTCGAATGACCTGTCTTCCAGTTCACTGATCCTTTCTTCTGCCTGTTCAAATCTACTGTTGTGTCCCTCCATTGTGTTTTTCATCTCCTCCATTGTGGCCTTCATTCCCATGAGTTCTGCCATTTGTTTTTTTAAGTTTATGAATTCTTCTTTATGGTCAGCCAGTGTCTTCTTTATATCCTTCAGCTCTTTTGCTATATCTTCCTTCATTTCATTGAATTTATTTAGCATTAGTTGCCTCAGCTCCTGTATCTCAGCTGAGCTATTAGTTTGTTCCTTTGGCTGGTCCATATTTTCATGTTTCCTGGTATGGCTTGTTATCTTAAGTTGTCTAGGCATCTGATTTTCTTGATTAGTTTATTTTGGAGCTTGTTTTCTGTCTTTTACCTAGTGGTTTTCTTGTTGGTTGGCTTTGTTCTCTGGCCTCTGTTATTCAGTTCAACTTATTCTAGACCTCTAACTTAGGTTCTGTTTAGTTGATCAGAATTTTTCTCCTCTTGTTTTTTCTGTTTCTTGCTCTGCCTCTATATAGGCTTTTTGTGAGTGGGTCTCCTCAGATATGGTTGGCCCTAGTCAGATTTTCCCAGTCTAGTGAGGCCCAGGTCTCATTGGGAGGGTATGGAGTTTTCCTGAGAATGAGACCCTCCTATGAGGCCTTTAGAATTGGTGCTTTTCCTCTCCTGTCCAGCAGGTGGCGCTGGCCAGCCCGCAGCTCCCCCACCAGTGTAAGGAGGTGTGGGGACTTTAGTTCTCCTGGTGACTCTGATCCTGTTGGGGGGCGTGGCTGACTGAAGCCGGAATCTGAATTCCAGCCCCTGGGGTCTGAGTTCCCAAAAGTAGGACTGCCAGTTGAGCTGGACCTCCCTCCACTCTCCCAATCCTCAGAACTCCCGTTGTCTCTCAGGGGCACTATTCCCTTCTCCTCTCTCCTCTTTGGGGCCTCTCCAGGTAGATTCCTTGGTCAGCCTGAGTTGCCAATTAAAGATGGGGGTGGAGACCTTCAGTAGTGAATAGGGAACTGAAAGACGCTGTGGGTTCTCTGTCTCCCCCCGAGTGCAGCCTAGTCCCTCAACCTGGGCTTTTCCGATAGAAAATAACCACATGTGTTACTTTTAGATTAAAAGCAATAGAAAAGAAAAACAGGAAAAAGAAAAAAGAAAAAAAAAAAATAGTCCCTTTTAAAAGTCTTTCTCCAGCCTGGAATTTTTGTCAGTGTCAGAATAGAGCATTTAAAGATATACTTTGGGCTATTTTCTGATAATTACTCTCCAACAGCTTCAGTTCCACCCCTGCTGGGGGCTATTGAAATGCAAAAAGATAAGGGATCAGTGAGAAGCCAGAAGGGACAGAATGTAGGGGAAAAAAAATGGCTTTTTTGGAGTCTGGGAATGGGTGTCCGCTTTTACGTGCCCCCACTTCTTGGAGCCCAGCCCTTCTTTAGCACCCCAGCTCCCATAATTAGTTAATTAATTTGTTAATTAATTCTGCAGTTGAGGCTGGGTTGAGCCCCCCTTCTTGCCCTCGGCAGATTGCTGCTTTTTGGTTTTTTTTTCCCCTTTCAGGGAGCCGGCAGCAAGACAGTCTGTGAGATCTGGGTGGGGAGGGGCGCCAGACCCCTGGTCCGGGGAACTTACAATGTTCGCTGTGATCTCAGCTTTTCCTCCAATTCCAAACTTGCATCCAATGTGTGACTGGTTACTGGAGACCCCGAAAACACTGTTTCATATAGTTCTTGGGTAATTGCCAGCTGCTCTAGGGGAGAGATGAAATTCTGCTCCTCACCACTCCACCATCTTGCCTCTATTGTTTGTTTTTTAATTTTTTGATAAATAAAGTTAAAAAAGTTAAAACAATTTTATGTTTGCCTTGAATGGTGATAAAACAGTAAAAGTATATTAGGAAATACCTAATATTTTACAAGATTTTAAAAATTTAAGGTGTTTGGAAAAATGAAAGATTGTTTGTCTCTGAAACCTCTTTGATGTGCCCTATAACAAGGAGTAATGATTACCTAGGAGGTTCTTTACATTTTATATCTCCCTTCATTATCTCAGAAAGCCCATGAATAGTTATTCTCCCATTTAACAAATGAAGAAGTTGAAGTTCAGAGAAATTAATTTGTGTAAATGTATACTGCTAGCAAGTAGCATAATTAAAACTTAAAGTCTGTGCTCTTTCCATGAGAATGAATAGCATATTGGAATTCTCAAGCTTCTGTAATTAAGAATACAATAACAGATACCAGGTAAAGGCCCATCACTGTCAGTGGGATTTATTCCAATCTGGCCCTTTCTAGTGAATTTCCTACAGAAATAGAAGAACATTTATGTAAAGTCTGCCACTTAGCACCTGACACAGTGCTTGCTTATTATCACATGTTGTCAATTCTTGTGGTGGCTGTTAGGCTCATCTTTCATGGAAGAGAGATAGACTAACAATTTTGACCCATTTCTGCTTTGTGATGAGTCTCAGGTAAGAATTTAATTTCTGACAAGAAAGTGGCTATTTCCCAGCAAAAAGAGATTTTTAGGTCAGTAGTTTCCACTATAAACCTTTTTTATGGTCTGTAGAGCCAGTTAAACTTGGCCAGAACCAAATCTTAATGCATGAAGGCAAAGGTAGGTTTCACTTATGGAAGACAAGTTACAATCTAGTCAGCAACAAACAGGTGAAATCAGAAGCGAGAGCTTCCTAATGACAACAAGCGTGTTGAGTCCTATCCCATAGGAGATTGGTTTTTTAAGTCTTGTTGATTGTCATAAGATGAGACTTGCTGGTAGCAGATCCAAAAAGCTATCAGACAGTCCTGGAACACAGGTGGTGGTGTACGGGTTCAGAGATCAGAGTTGGGGTGGAGGGTCAGCCAGCTGTATTAAGATACTCTAAGAAGATTCTGATAAGTGGTCTCCATTGGTGTGGAACTCAAGGCAGAAACTGGCTGTTCTGGTTTGCTGATGCTGCCAGAATGCGAAATACCAGAAACGGTTGGCTTTTATTAAGGGGGTTTATTTGGTTACAAATTTACAGTCTGAAGGCCATGAAAATGTCCGGATTAAGGCATCAACACAAGTATACCTTCACCAAAGGAAGGCCAATGGCATCTGAAAACCTCTGTTAGCTGAGAAGGCATGTGGCTGGCATCTGCTAATCCTGGGTTGTGTTCTAGCTCCTCTCTCAGCTCCTATGCTTTCTTCAAAATGTCTCTCCTGGCTGTAGCAGCATTGAGTTCCTTATGTCTGAGCTTTTGTGGGGTTCCAGTAAACTAATCAAGACCCATGCTGAATGGGCTGGGCCATACTTCCATGGAAATAATCTAATCAAATGTATTACCCACAGTTGGGAGGGTCACATCTCCATGGAAACTACCTAATCCAAAGATTCCAGCCTAATCAGCACTAATACGTCTGCCCCCACAAGATTGCATTAAAGAACATGGTGTTTTGGGGGACATAATACATCCAGACCAGCACACTGGTCTTCATATATTTGAGAAAAACAAATTAACAGCAAGAAGTTCTTAAACGGAGCTGACGTCTTAGAGTAGAAGGGATGGCTACAAGAAAACGTTGGCCCCTGACTTCAGGAACTGATAAGGCCCCTTCCATTAAGTTCCAGTTGATGCCTTCCATTGATCCAGACTCTAGCAACACAGTGCATTTAGACTAGTTGATAGGGCGTCTTGCTTCTGCAGCTAGGATGTTTTCATACACTTCATTAACTCTTTGTAATAATCTAGCACAGCCCTATGTAGTATGGATGTTCTGGCAGTGGGTAGCCACCTGGGAGAGTAAATAGAAATCACGTAGGTTTGCCATGAATATTTTAAGTGGGAAGAGTTTCAGACTTCTGTGTGATGCAGATTTGATGTTTATAAGAGCAGTAAGCTGAGTGGTCTCTGGGGTCTAGTTTTTGCACAAACCTTGGCCATTTTCTTTTTCAGAATTCCAACAATATATAATGCTAAGAATAATTAGGTATGCTTGGTATGCTTTGCATTTTTCACAGTTGCTCAACAATTTTATTAGAGCTGCCCTATTTGTTAGGCCCATAATGAGAGAAAAGCTGTCAGGACAAAACAACAAATCCTTCTCCCTTCAGGGCTCTTTGTAAGTCTCAGGGGTATGTGTGTGTGTGTGTTTGTGTGTTGTACAGGTATAGCAAAACAGCTCTGTTCTGGTTTGCTAAAGTTGCCGGAATGCAAAATATCAGAAATGGATTGGCTTTTACAAATGGGGTTTATTAGGTTGCAGATTTACAGTTCTAAAGCCATAAAAGTATCCAAACTAAAGCATCAGCAAGAGGATACCTTCTCTGAAGAAAGAACAATGGCTTCTAGAACACCTTTGTTAGCTGAGAAGGCACATGGCTGGCGTCTGCTTGTCCTTTGTTCCCAGGTTGTGTTTCAAAATGGCTTTCTCCAGAATGTCTCTGGGCTTCTGTCTCTCTTAGCTTTTCTCAGCTCTCTGCTTGGTTCTGCTGGAACGTTTCTCTCTAAGCATCTGGGAGTTCTCTGTTAGCTTCTTCAGGGCAAACTCTGTCCAGGGCATCTGTCTGCATCTCCCAGTGTCTCTAGGTGTCTGGGTCTGTGTGGGCTCTCAGCTCTCTTGAGGACTCCAGTGATCTAATTAAGACTCACCCTGAATGTATGGGGTCACGTCTCCATTGGAAATAATCTAATCAAAGATCCCACCCACAATTGGGTTGTTCACATCTCCATGGAAACAACCTAATCAAAAGATCCCACCCATAATAAGTGCCCCCATAAGACTGCATTAAAGAACATAGTCTTTCCTGGGGTACATAACAAAGTGGCACAAGCTCCTATGAAGATGTCTTAGAGATTGGTAGAAGCATGCCCGCCAGCAAGGACTGACATGACTATTTGTGAAAATGGTTATTGTAAAACTTCTAAAAGATTTTAACCTAAGATTTAAGACAATATGATCAAGATACACACTTTACAGAATAGATTATAAAGAAAGTTTTCCCACGCCTTCAGATCTGTCAATGCCTTTGCTGTCCATATCATCCAGAACCAGCAGGCTCAGTGCTTTGCACTGTTTACTTGTGCAAAGACATATGGCAAGGTTGTAATAGCAAAAGATTGGGAACAACCCAAATGTGCAATGAGTTTGGGGCTGGTCGAACTGAATTATAAAATATATCACACAATGAAATGTTTTAATGTAACCATTAAAAAGACTAAATCAGCTCTGTATGTAAAATGCAGAATTAACTCCCGAGTTTTATTAAGTGGGAAAAGCAAGGTGTGGAAGCATGTACATGTAGAAGATGTTCCTTTGTGTGTATGTGTACATGGGCATGTGTCTAAGCGTCAACTGACCTTAGCTTTGTAGTATAGGCAGAGAACATCTGCAGGAATTACACAAAAACCTGAGAAGCAGTGGCTTTCGGGAGGGAAACCTCATTCTGAATACATTTTGAATTTTGCATTGCATGTGTGTATTACCTATTCAGAATTTTTAAAAAAATAGTATATGGGGCCCTTTTGGCTGTTTCAATAGATGCATTTGACAAGAGAAATGAACTTGGCAGGAAGCCCACCTTGGAGACCGCTACAGTCCCAGCAAACTGCCAGGGGTGCCTAACAGACCATCTGCAAAAGGAAGGAAGGTGATGGGGGTGACGTCTTGGACAGGAAGAGCTGGGAGCAGGGCCAAAGGGAGTGGGGAAGGGAGAGGAGGAAGCAAAGCAGAGGGTTTGAATTTGGGAGGATTAGAGTATAAATGATGCCTTTAATTAAAAGTAGAACGTGGGAATAAAAGCATGTTTGGGGGGAGTGAAAAGAAGACTTCAGTTTTGTACCTTGTGCATTTGCTGCGATGGTAAGGTATACCATTCAAATGGCTTAAAGTCCTCTTTCAATATCATTTTCAGGGCTCTTCTGAGATTTCTTCTCCGTTTCCTAAGTATGACTATGGTGTCATGGAAAATTTAGGTTTTAGAAATGTGTTCGTTTTGCGGTGGCTGATACAAACAAGATAATTATTTTGTTTTGAAACTTCCCATTGCATATGTGCCCGGTACAGAGCAATTTACGGTTACAAACCAAAAGAGCTTGTGCCAAGGGAGGGAGGGTAATGCGTTGTTCTGATCTGGCACCATCTGGAAATCTTAAATGAATGGTGAAACTTTTAATGTGTCCATTAACCAATGCTTACTGCTAATTTAGAGTGGAAGTGTCTGTGACAGCTCACATAAATAATTTCTGAAATCACTATGATCCTTGTTATTACAATTAATACTAAAAAAAAAAACCTCCCAGTTTCTCATGTACAATGTAGTACTTCAAATGCCTTCTATGAATATGATTTTATGGTTTGCAAATACTTTGTTCTGACGGTGCCTGGATTGCAGAGACTTGTCCGTGTTAGTAAATGAAATCATTATTATTATTTTCTACTAGCATCTTTTGTATCTCATTTCTTGCTTATCTTTAAAGAATGCACAAGTAGTACAGGGTTGACATGTAACTGCATGATGGCCCAGATTTTTTTAAGGGGAGAAAAAATAAGCAGCACTTGTAGACTTTTCTGCCTGTTCTTCCAGGATGGTTTCACACATTCTCTGCTACTCCTTCCTCCTCTAATAGATGGCTAGGAAGGCAGGCAGAGATCAGTTTCAAATCCTGCATGTACTTGGTGACTTGGACAGGCTACAGAACTTACTGAGCCTTAGGCTCCTGAAATGTAAAACGGGATTGCTACTTTTGGGGTCATTTGAATGAAATGTCTGGCTTGTTGTAGTTACTCTATAAATGGTCACTCATTATTTTTGACCTGTAAAATGATTTTAATTCCAAACCTGAAAGCTGGAAGTCATCTAAACTGCGCCCTCATTGTCACTTCTCACCCCCAGTTAAACACCAAGTCCTGTTAGTTCTGCCTCCTAAAAGCTCTTACATCCTTTTCATTTCTGTCCCCTGCTGAATTCGTTGTGGAATGCCTCTGTGCCCAGCAGCATCCCTGCCACCAGATCACCTCCTGTTCTGCCTAATCCCATGCCTCCCAACACCGATCAGACCCACTCCTCCACTGCCAGAGTGATGTTTCTAAAATGAATCTGTGATTCGTGTTTCCTCCCTGCTTAAAACGCTTTAGTATTGCTTCATCACTTTTAGTATCAAATTCATACTCCTCCTCAGCGTGGGTAAAAGGTTTGTCATAATTACCTCCCTGGCTTCATCTGTCTCTTTCAAACCATGGTTGTCACATCACATTATATGCAACCACCGGGTCTTGCCTTCACCTCTCTTTATCTCTGTGTTTGTGTGTACATGGTGTCCCTTGGTTTGCAATATGCGTTCCTTCTCCTCCCTCCCTGCCCCTCACCTTCCCAGACACAGTTAATCTTGCTTGCCCTTCATCCTTACTTGCTTGCATTTTGTCTTTCCCCCTGCAGAACATTTCTGATCCTTTGGTTTGGTCAATTGCCCCTTGACTAGGTTGCCCCAGGGGGCTCAGAAGGTGGATGAGGGTCCAGCTCTCAAAGTGTCTTGTACGCCACCCTCTGTAAGTGGTTTGGAGATGACAGGAATCCACTGTCTGGAAATTAGGTTTATTATCCATCTTCCCCACTGTACAGTCAGCTCCTTGGGTGCAGGGACTGGGGACTTCGTGCCTTTGTTCCGTTGTGCTGAAACATTGCTTGGCATAAAATAGAACCTCTTTAAGTTTTTTGGTGAATGAATGAATCATTGAAAGCATGAATTGAAAAGACTATCACAGTAGGAAGCCTTCGGCACTTGTTTTAAAATGTTATGGCCCTAGGGAATGGGAGTTAGTGCAAAATTGTACAGCTTTTGTTTGGGTTAATGGAAAAGTTTTGGTTACGGAGGGTGGTGATGGTAGCACAACATTGTGAATGTAATTAGCAGCATGGAATTATTTATTTGAATGTGAGTAAAAGGGGAAATTTTAGGTTGTAAATTTAATAGAATAAAAATTTAAAATAAAAAAAAAGAAAAAGAATTATACAACACAGTGAACCCTGTTGTAAATGATGGACTATAGTTAATACTACAATTATAAAAATGTCCTTTCATGAATTGTAACAAATGTACCACACTAATACAGGGTGTTAATAATAGGGTGGTTAATGGGCAGTCTGTATTTTGTACATGATTGTTCTCTAAACCCACAACCTCTTTAATAAAAAAAAAATGTTATGGTTTATCTCACCTGTCATTTAAGATGCATCATCTTTGCAATCATTTAAAACATTCACATATTCTCTACAAGAAGTGTGTATGGTTTTTGGAATATGTATAGTGGTAAAACAGACATGAAGTGGGTAACATCAGAAAATAACCAAATGCTAATATGTGAACGGAGAAAAGTACTATGAAGTTAAGAATAGCATGTCATGGTGGAGAATCAAAGAGAGACCTTCTTAGATAAGGTTATCAGGGAAAGTCAGTAAACTCTGTTTTCAAATGTGTTGCCCTCAAAGGGAGCAACACACACACTAAGCAAATTACATAGCATCACGATGCTTTCAGTTAGAATTACATTTATTTGTGGAATATGCTTGCTTTATATTGGTGGTCTAGCTGTTGATTGATTTTGGCCTCATAGAGTACTGATTTGGATTTACTCAGTAATTTTTTGTTTTTTTTTTTGCAGTTTTGGTCAACCAAGAATATTTTTGTAACGAAGTATAGATGTCATTACTTAAATAAAGTTAGAGCTTTATTATTTTGAATTTTCAGGAAAATAATTTTGTTTTTGCTAAATTGAAATTTTCTACACTTAATCCTTATATTTTATATTGAAATGATTGTTTTTATGGCATATGATTTCTTAGAGCTGCAGATGTCAAATTATAGCACCATAGATTGGACTCGTGGAACAGTTCTCTGGTCCACGTGAAGAAGCTGAGAATCAGCTTCTGATATAGAATGAACTTCTGTTGTCTCATATAACAGGGGCAAAAGGATGTGATTTGAATCCAGAATACCTAGCTGCACGTTCTCCCTCTGCTCCTTATAGGTTTTGCAATTTTAAGCAAGTTGAATTTGTTTCTAGCTGTAAGATAGGCCAGTTATATGGAAGGTTAGATAACATAATGTATGTGACCATATTGACAGCAAAGCGCCTTGAAAATGTAAAATGCTGCGGGAGTAATCATTCCATTTTTCAGTGTTAGAGCCACCTACATGCCTTATTTGTAATGAACTTAAACTATTAGTTGCTTTAAAGTAAGCTTGTTTGCATCCATAGGTACTAAGTGAAATTATGAGTTTAATAAGAAAATAAATGGCAGGTATTATTGATTTATGAATTTATTATTACAGTATCAAAGTGTATAATTACATATTATGTTTATTTTATGGTTGTGGTAGCCTGAGTAATGCTCCCCACACCCCTTTTCCCCCCCAAAAAGATGTTCACATCATAATCTCTAGAACCTGTGAATGTACTATTTATGGCAAAAGGGACTTTGTAGACATGATTAAGTTAAGGGTCTTGAGATGGGGAAATTATCCTGGATTATCCAGGTGGATTACAGGGTCCTTGTAAGAGAGAATCAGAGTGAGTAGTAGGAGATGTGAGTGTGGAAGCAGGAAGTTGGAGTGATGCCAGGATGGGGCCACAAGCCACTGAAGGCAGGTGGCCTCTAGCAGCTGAGACAAGGCGAGGAGGAAGCAGGTTCTCCTCCGGAGCCTCCAGAAGGAATGCAGCCCTGCCGGCTCCTCAGTTTTAGACTTTGGACCTCCAATGCTGTAAGATAATACTTTTGTGTTGTTTTAAGCCACTGAGTTTGTTACAGCAGCAGCAGGAAACTAACACGATGAGGACTGAATAAACATCAATGACTATAGTTTGCTTGAATTCTAAGAGATTTTTAATTGTCCTTTGGGTTGATCCAAACCTTATTAGTCTACAGAGAAACAGTGGTTTATTATCATCCATGTGATTTATAAATAATAAGTGATATAATAGGATACCCCAACAAGTAAAACCTAAATTCTGTCTTGGCAGATTCCCCAAGGCCTTTACCGTGTCCTTTTTCCAGGGGGTGCAGGTGGAGGGGGGGGCACACAGCTTGCAGAGGGGCTGCTTTTGTGCTCTTGGGTTTCATATACCCTTCTACCCTTGGCTTGCTGGTGAACCGGAGGCCTCTGGGAAGTGACATGCTCTGAAACAATAGCCTAAGACAGGATAGTCCCAGAAAGATGTTAGACACACTGTTTGCTTTTACAGTTTTTATGCAGATTCTAAGAACGTGTAAATTATATAACGTTGAATTCAGTTGCTGATGTAAAAAAAATGGTTGAGTTCTTCCTTTATTTTATAGTGTTATCATTTTATCAGAAGCTTTTCAATAAAACTTTGATTTTACAGTATTTTGGGTTATTTAATTTAAATAAGGAAAAATATGCTTTTTAGAATCTGAGATCATGTGGAAACGTGTACATAGTGAAACCGTTGTTACTAATAGCATTGAAATCTGAGATTCTTAATTTCATGGAAGCAGGTATCAGAATTTATATTTTATTTATGTTTTATACCCTAAAGCAATAAAAAAGCCCAATATTAGGTTACAAAGGGAAATCAAATTAACACAGGAAATGGCATTGTTAATAGCCACAACTACTTAGTCAAGAAGTAGGTTTTGTGACGTGGAAGTCAGACTGGCCCGATCTTAAGCAGAGTCATCGAGCCCTAAAAAGGGCGGAAGTAGGGTTTGCATTGTTCTCTTCAGTGAAGTCCATTCCACCCCATCTCAACCAGAGAGCATCACCCTTAATTCATTAGCTTCTGTGGACTTTGCGGTCGCTTGAGCAATTTAATTTGCTCATTTACTCTAAGTTTGATCTGGGAGAGGCAGGAAGGAAGCCAGAACCTTGGGTCCTGGGTGGGTGTGTGCTCCAAGCCGAGTTCAGGGCCACGGTTGGACTAGGATCTACATGTGTATAAGAAGACTGAGGCCTCCAGTTGCCCCACCTTCTTAATTCCTTGAAGAGCATCATGTGGGGTTCTCAAATGCTCGGGTCCTTGTTGTTTTTAATGTTTATGAAAAGTTTCAAATATACACAAATGTTGTATAACACTGTGATGAACCCGCACTCCCTCGCTGCCCAGATCTTGTTATAAAGATTTTGCCACACTTGCGTCATCTGTTCTCTCTTTCTCTTGTTTTATCTGAAGTCTTTTAAAGCAGATCTTTCACAACATGTCATTTCACCCCTCATTCTTCTGTGCACGTCCCTAAAAATACCATTGCCAGATTTTAACTCTGCCTCTTTTCCATCTTTCTTCTCAAACACTGCCTGGGTCTGCAGAAACTGGGAAAAAGTTGAAAGATTTACTGAGTTGAAGATGGTTACTCTAGTCGGTACTGTGCAGTGAAGGACATAATCTTTTTTTATTGTTGTTCTTTACTTGCCGTTAACAGTGCTATTATTTTGTTGTGGTTGTTAACTCCCCATATAAGAAGTGTATTAGCTAATTGTGAACAACTTCACTTAGCTTGTACATTTGTTTTTCTCTTCAATATATTGAAATATAATTGATTCCTTACTTAACTTACAGAAACTATTGTAAGATCAGCTAGACTTTGCCTTTTGGGATGTCTGTAGTCAGGTGTTTCTGTGGATAATCAGACAGACATACTCATGGCAAAGATGTTCTACTATTGTCCAAATGTCCTTTCCCTCTCTATAATTAGTTGGTTTCTCAGAAAAAATGTGTTACATATTTATAAAACATTTTTATTAGAATGTGTTTTTCAATAATTGTACATTTTTTTATAACCTCGTCACAAGCCAGTACTGTTTTGTATCTCTGCTACAGAATTCTCAGTTATCTCTGTCAATGTAGAGGTACTTACATGATTCAAAGTTTGATTTTTGAAATAAATTTGATATCAGAAGATGTCACCATAGCTTCTCTGAGATAGGGAACAAAGCACATTGGGGTAGACTTCCTCATGGTCATGGCAGATGCCTCCCTCTTTGTCTTGAGAGCCTGGGGGGAAGTCTTAAAATCTGATACCTCCTGGTCTACATTATAGGAATGCCCCTTAAGATCAGTAAGTTGTTATTCAGCCAAAATGACTCACCACTTAGGAGAATGGTCAGTCACCCAAACTGAAAATGTAGAATGAACTTTCAAGGACCTTCAGCTCTCAGCAAGGGTGCATATGTGTGTTTGTATATAAATCTAAACAAGGTTCTAAGCCGAGTTCTGAAAGTGATACCCAGGTCACGACTGTTAGATCATTCTGAGAGAGAAGAAAGAAGACCTCAATTCAACTGTCAAACAGTATGACTTAGAATCCTATTTAGATAGTGTGCTATCCATATAGCAGAACTTATTTATATATTTCAGCCATATATTGATAATGAAGACCTTGCGTGGATGTGAATTACCTGTCAACCTCAGTCTTATCATTAATCCCTTACATCTTTTTAAGTTATTTTACATCGTTGTAGATATGGTGAAATTTGTGTTCCAGGATTTCACGGAACTTCTCTCTTTCTTTGCAAGCATTTAATGCAGTTTCCACAGTGCACACATGTGCAAAACGAACCTTTATGCTATTGTTCCAGTGTTATAATGTCTCCTCCTAATCTAAAATAGTTATCATGTAGATTTAAATTTTATTATCTGCTGAAAATACCGCTGGTGCTTTCTTTTGGCATGGTGCCAAAAATACATTTGTTTTGACATCATACTTTACTGAGTCTTCCATTAAAATTCAAGCACCCTGGGGAGAAAATACACATTAATCTCTATCATCTATTAACACCTTAGATAAAGGGCTTTTTAGGTAAGCAGGTTTCATCATAGAGAAAACAGATGGGGCTTGAGACAACTGAATATAAAATATTGATCCCAGAGGGTGAAGGAGGGAGAAGAGTCCTTATTGAACTTGCAAACTCCAATGCCTCCAGGGACCACTAGGTAATAAAAGTGTATGAAATGGCAAACTGAAGAAAACAGATTTAAGATGCTTGTACAGTGAGTGAGCAAAGTACCTGCCTAATTATGGTAGATTAATTTAATTGCTTTTACAACACGGTACTTCAGGGTTCAAACAGAATGGCCAGATAAACGCATCTAAAGTCACCATACTGTGGCCTCTGTTCTGTCACATGGGGTGCTGTTGATGGAAGGTTATTTCAGGTTGGTCTCCAAAAAAAGGGGCCCTTTTGGGGCACATGAGAACACTAAAAACTTGGGAGCAGAGGGTGCTGCAAAGTGAAGCAGGGACCCATAAAAACTAAAAGCATTCTCCTGACATTGCTTAGACCAACCCCTGTCTTCACTAATGGGAAAGTTGGATGCTTCTGCCACCCATGGTGGTTGAGAAACAGGACCGTCCATCTCCATCACCCACAACTAGAAATTACCCACACCTCCTGGCAAACCAAGATTCTGATTCAGCAAGTCTGGCTTGGAGCTTTGGTTGGGATCCGCAGTTGAGAACCAGTGCTCTCGGATGCTGAGGTCCCTGGTTTACACTTTGATATATGGGAGTATCTTGCTCTCAAAATAGTCACTTAAGGTACATGATGACATTGCAGTTGCACACTTAAGTTGTCATGTGAATTATTGCATTCCATAAAAGAGGAATGGAAAAAAAATACAATACATAAGTGAAGAGTTGCTTGTAAGTTTTGTGAGGAAAGATGGAAGGCATATATCGAGACTGAACACTTGGCAAATTCAGTTATCGCAAACCTAGTTTTTAAAAGGCGCATAATTATACCTGATTTGGCTCTAACAAAAGTCAACTTTATCCCCTTTAATTATAATAACTATAGACCATTAAAACTGTTAGCATAAATGATTTGAAAGTTGTAACAGCCCAATTAAGCTCTGTTTTTCCTGCTTTCCAGTAAAGGCTTCTAACTGCGTATGAGTATTTATTTCAATCAGGGCCATTCAGGGCTAATTGCTGAAGAAAAGTACTGTGATAGGGCAGGCATGACTAGTTTGTAGTAAAGAACTTTAGATTAGAAATAACTTCCTATCGGTAAAAGTTGTTGGATGTTTAAAATTACCAGGGAAGGTTGGGACTCCCAGGAAAGATGGAGGAATAGGGAGCTCCAGGACTCAGTCTGTCCTCCAGGGCAGCTAGTAAACAGCCCGGAACTGTCTGAAACAGCTGTTCAGAGGCTCCAGAGGCCAGAACACTGTACAGCGTCCAGGGAAAAGTGGAGGAAGAGACTGAGAAGCTGTGGTAAGGAACTGCAAGTAGTTTGCTCCGTTGTCGCAGCTGGTGCCCATCCCCTGTGCTCATGGCAGGCCCCCTTGGGATGCAGTACCTGGCTGACTGCTGCAATCAGAAGGGGACATAAAAGTCCTCTTTCTCAAGGACAGGGGGGCACAGCCAAGCACTGATCGTGGCTTTCAAAAAGCAAACTCAGATCACTGGGTCCTGGCTCTGAGGGCAGCTATTGTTTCAACCCACCCCAGACAAAACCAGTGGGCAAATTCTGTTTCATCCCCACCCTCAGCAGGGGTAGAGGCAGTGGAGGTTTAAACACAGTTTCTCCTTAGGATTGTGGGGAACAGTTTGCTGAAGAGTGCCAGCTGCTGGGCAGGCCAGGAAAGCACAGATTTGGGGAGCAGTCAAGGAGATGTTTGGTGTCCTTCCTGGTATCCTCCCCAGGGCACTTTGGAATTGGTCTGCACCCCGTTTATGTGTCTCTCACCCCATTTTGATGGGGAAATACTGACTTGGGAAAGTCCTTTCCCAGGGACCCTCCTCCCAGAATTTGCCCTCCAGGCAAAAGCAAATAGAGACAACAAAAGGAAAAACTATAAATTCCTATAGTTAAAAAACTATAGATTAAAAAAATATATACAGATTAACATTCCCAGAGAAGGAACAGAGGAAAGGAAGCACTCTCCTCAGGGTGAAACAGTTGCACAAATAGTGCACTCTTAAAACTGTACCACATATCCAGGGCAAGAAACAGATAAAGAGGAGCTGAAAAACATGTGATCAGTTAAACATGGGCAATTCTAAAGGTCTAGAATAAGTTAAACCAAGTGTCAAAGAAGAGTCTTAAGACAAAGCCAATCAACAATAAAACCCCAGGCAACAGAGAGAAACTGACCTTCAGATTAAACTCCTCAAGATAATCAGATGCCTAGACATCAGCAAAAAATATTACATGTCATACTAAGAACAGGAAGATATGGCCCAATCAAAGGAACAAATTAAAATTTCAGAGGAGACACAGAATTTGGAACATCTAATCAAAGATGTTCAAACAAATTATCCTAAATCAATTCAAGGAGATGAAGGAAAACATGGCCAAAGAAATCAAGGATATTAAGAAGACACTGGGTGAGTATAAAGAAGAATTTGAAAGTATCAAAGGAAACATATAAGAACTTATGGGAATGAAAGGCACCAAAGAAGAGATTAGAAATATTCTAGAGGCATACAACAGCAGATTTGAACAGGCAGAAGAAAGAATCAGCAAGGTAGGAGACAGGACAATTGAAATCTTACAGATGGAAGAACAGATAGAGAAAAAAATGGGAAAAACTGAGCAGGGTCGCAGGGATTTGAGTGACAGCATGAAGTGCACAAACGCATGCACCAGGGGTGTCCCAGAAGGAGAAGGGAAAAGGAGCAGAAAGAATATTTGAGGAATTAATGACTGAAAATTTCCCAACTCTTATGAAAGACATAAATATGCATTTCCAAGAAGCACAATGTTCTCCAAACATAATAAATCCTAATAGACCTACTCTGAGTCACATACTAATCAGAATGTCAAATGCTAATGATAAGCAGCGAATCCTGAAAGTAGCAAGAGATAAGCAATTCATCACATATAAGGCAACTGCAATAAGACCAAGTTCTGATTTCTCATCTGAAGCCATGGAGGTGAGAAGGCAGAGGTATGATATATTTAAGGCCCTGGAAGAGAAAAACTGCCAGCCAAGAATTCTTTATCTGGCTAAACTGCCCTTCAGAAATGAGGGCGAGTTTAAAATATTCACAGATAAATAGAAACTGAGAGAGTTCATCAACAAGGAGACTGCCCTACAAGAAATACTAAAGGGAGTTCTGTAGGCTGAAAGGAAAAGACCAGGAGACAGAGACTTGGAGTAGAGTATGGAAATGAAGATTATAAGTAAGGGTAACTAAAAGGGTAAAAGGAGAGACAAATAAATTAAAAGATATGACATTTTCAAAAAGCCAAAGGATAAAATGGCTGAAGTGACTACTGCCTTTACAGTAATAAAATTGAATGTTAATCTGAACTATATAGGTGAATGTGATTAGAAGAGGAAACTTGAGGATGTATATGTTACTAGAATAAAAATTGAAGGATAAAACAGAGAACTGTACAATATAGTGAACCCTATTATAGATGAAGGACTATAGTTAATAGTACAAGTATAAGAATGTTCTTTCATGAATTATAACAAATGAATGCCACTAATGCAAGGTCATTAACAGGGAGGTATATGGTAAAAAAATAAACCTAATGTAAACTATGGACAGTAGTTAATAATTCTATTTTAATAATCTTTCATAAATTGTAACAAATGTAATTACTGTTAAAAAAAAAGTGCAATTATTTAAAAAATGCTGTCAGCAGTTGTAATGGATGTTCCACAGTGGGCAAGATGTTGATGGTTGGGTGGGGTATGGATGTCCTGTATTTTATGCATGGTTGTTCTGTAAACCCACCACTTCTCTAATAAAAAAAAATTTTTTTTTTAAAGAAAAAGTTTACCAGGGTAGGATGCAGAGTCGCCTTCATTGCAGAATCAAAAATCTCAGAGTTCAAACAAGTCGCCTTTATTTTGAATAGCTTAGATGCTATGTGCTGACCTCTGACAGTGCCATGCAGGGTCTCTGGCATTCTTAATTTTAAGAAGCCTTATATGCTTGTCTTTGGGAAGATCAGACCCAGGGCAATCAAGGGGAGTCCGTTTTTCCTAATTCCTTGTTTATATTTTCTAATATGTCTAAGGAGTAGGTCATTATCAATATTCCTATTTTATTAGTTTGCTGGGCAGTGACTATTTTGTTGGGAAAATGCCTCCATTTCTGACTTTAACTCAGGACCACAGTTTGTGAACTACATTTACTCAAGAAGTACATACATTACAGAAGTATGTAAATGTGTACGTCATTTCTGTCAGCCCTAAGATGAAGTGTGATGCTGACTCTTACTGAGCCCTCACTGTGTGGCAGACACTGTGCTAAATGCTTTACCTGGATTGTCTGTAACCACACCACACCTGCTGTGCTGTTAGTTCCTGCTCGTTCCCCACTTAGAAGATGAGAGACCAGAGGAGCCAGGGAGGTGAGCCCACGGCCACACAGGTAAGAAAGGATGCTGTTGGGATGCAGTCTATGTGTTATAGTAGTGATTTCCAGTTAGGAACTTGCAGATTAGCAATCCCTTGTAATCCAACTTCTCTTCAGAAACTTCTCTCTCTCTCTCGCTCTTTTTTTTTTTTTTTTTTTTAGTTCAAACTGTTTCAAGGAATAATAAGTAGCTTTAGAATACAGGTTCTCAAGCTTGGCTGCAGTTGGGGATCATCTGGGAGTTGAAAAAAAAGTACTGGTGGCTGGGTCCCACCCCAGAAGTTTTGAGTTAATTAGAATGGCGTATGGCCTGGCATCGGGATTTTAAAAATTTCCCTAGGTGTTTCTAATGTTCAGCAGAGTTTGAAAACTCCTACTTTGGAACAATGTAAAAATTTTATATTCTAAATTCCCATCCTATTAGTAAAAAATTAAATAATGTTTTTATTACAGGCATACTACATCTTTACTTTAGAAACTATAGACTAACCCAAAAAGAATACAATTAAAATTATCAGTAATCCTTTCACTGAAAGATAACCAGTGCAGTATTCACTATATATATATTTTGTGTGTGTGTGTGTGCACATTTGTTTATTTAAAGTCTTAACTATAATGTTACTCTTCTATAGGCTTGTATATATTTAATGCCAGATTGTTGTACGCATATCTGTTTTATATATTTACATCCTTAACCAGACTGAAATTCTTGATTCTTTTACACGCATAATAGTGTTAATGGATTAATCCTTATATGCCAGTAGCTTTCAAAGTGGAGTAATATTTTTATTAATAGAGAATTTGTGTATTATCTGAGGTAGCATTTAGGAAACTTTCTGATTTAGATATCCCTCCTTTGTACCTCTGTCTTGTACAGCATATCTGACAAGTAAACCATTGATTTACTTACTTTTCTCCCTTATAGACTGTTAAGGCAAAGCCCATTTGGTTTTTGGCTCTGGGCTCTGGGATGCAGTGAATGCTCAGTATGTGCTTTGATGGATGGACAGACA
The DNA here is from genome assembly GCF_015220235.1 of Choloepus didactylus. NCBI lineage: Eukaryota > Metazoa > Chordata > Mammalia > Pilosa > Megalonychidae > Choloepus > Choloepus didactylus. Next base: position 88,445,802 of record NC_051318.1, read on the forward strand.
GATGATGTGTGCCAAGGTCAGAGGTGGGAGCGGTGGTTAAAGTTTGAAAAAAGTAATTACTGAAGTAATTTTGGATGTGCCTGAAAAAAAAATTACTAGGAAAGTTGGGTAGTGGGAAGAGAGGGTCAGGGTGGGGTTGAGGTAAGGACAGGGCTCAGGGAAACTGCAGGGGAAGCTTCAGATCCTTCAAGAAAGGTTGAAAGTCCTCCAGTTCCAGAAACTTCCTGGGCATAGTCTCCCCAGAGGCTCAGTCTGTGTTCCCTGAATTTAAAAAGACTGGATTGGATATGCTAGCAGGGATCAACATCCCTGAGTAAGACCTGATTTTCGGGATTTTGCTGCTCTCCAAATATTTTCCTCTTAAAGATGTGGATGAGAAATCACGGTGAAGTAATGGAGTTCAGTTAGGGCACAACCCAGGCCTGTCTGTCAGCAACTGGATCTGTCATAGCCCTTCCTAAAAAAATCTAAGATGAGGAAGAACTTCAATAAAAGTGTGTGCATGTGTGTGTGCTCCGAGCACTGAAGGTCTGATGGGAAATTATTTCAGGAAAGGAAAGGCCAACTTGGAAGATGTCACAGGTGGGCTGGGCAGGTCAGGCTTGTATTCAGTTAGGCCCAGACGACGTGGCTCATTGAGAACTTCCAGGTTCTGTAGTCGTGAAACCAGGCATCTCTGCATAGCATGATTTATGGAGGCTCATTTTATGCATATGGACTTCTTATAGTGTAACTATATAATTGGTAGATTTCTTAATCATAGGGACTGTAAGTCAAAATAATTTTGTTTATAATTTCATTTTGGCTATTAAAATCTTCACTTTGTAATAAAAATACAGCATTAGGAAATCACTTGTTTATTATTGTCCATTTTAAAACAAATTTTTATCCAAAATGAGAAATTGCAAATTTATGTTTTACTTCAACAGCATATAAGGTTCACACATTATTAAGTTATGTTGCTCGAATCCTTTAAATGGAGACATTTGTGTAGTTCAAAAGCTCTGCATGAAAAATTAGAGCCTATTTCTCTATCCTTCTTTCTCCCCTTTTTATTGAATTCAAGGAAACGTTTAAAGAATGAGGAGGTTTAAAGGTAACTTAAACCATCAGTCATCATGCTTTCCTTAGAATTTAACAGTGAACAAAATTAAAGAATGAAACAGCAATACTTGTCTCACTATAAAATCATAATGCAAGGGACAAAATCCTTATAGTTATATCATGTAGTATAGCAAAAAAATAAATGCTGGGGCAGTATTTATTCGGATAGTATCATTGAGTCCAGTGACACAGAGTTTTCTGGAGTGCTATGTGAGTTGTTGAAGACAGAAGTGTATTATAATTTAATGGTGTTTCTGCTGCATTTGATGAGCTGTCCTAGAAAAACATTTAGAAGCAATAAAGCTTCCATTTGGCTCCTAAGTAATGAGGCAGGCATTGCTCTTTGCATTAACTATTTATTCAGGAAGAGAAGTGACCAACTGTTAATAAGCTTTATCAAAAGAGGGTAGTGGAAAACAGAAGAAAATGCAGAAGTGAAGTTCTCTTCAATTTCATGTGCAATCAAAAAATACCCAAAGCCAAATGGTTGGTGCTCCTCTCCCATGTGACTTTTGGCCAGCTCTATTTAAGTGTGAGTGCCCGTTAGATGAATTAAAGGCTTCTCGGTTTAAGGAAGGAGTACGTAGCCCCAACTAGTGACAAAGGAGAGGAGGCAGTGACTGGTGAGTAGTTAAGACTGGGCTGATACCTCTGTAGTTTTAAATAACAAATTTATTTTTTAAGATGAATAGTATTGATTGAGACTTACCAGTTTACTCCTTTTGGGGACAGTTCTTTTTTTTAATGATTATTGTTTTTTCATTATTAGTGAAATCTGCCCTGTAATGCAAAATAACATGTAGATCTATGACATGATCAAGAAGTTTATAACCTGAGAAAATAAAAATATTTATAAATATGTAATTTATTATTTGGAATAGTTTCTAGGTAGGAATGTAACCTTCTGCTCTTTTTTTCCACGAGTGAATAAGGTCTTCTTTCCACAAGTAAATGCTTAGGGTTTATTAACGTCAAGATTATAACCAGAATATTGTATTCACACATAAACCGGCTTCTTTCAAGTCGTTTCAGAACCTCACTTTGAAGCCCTTTTTGTGCTATGATAGCATGAGGTTTTCATTTCACTTTCTTCAAGGTTCTTAATATGAAAAAAAGATGAAAGTAACAGTTTTCTCCCCTACAGCCAACTAAAGGACTTCTATACTAATTCTTCCTCCCTGCTCACTAAAAAGGAGTACAGTGAAATTCTACACAACAGAAAAGGATCCTGCATATAAATAATATTAAAATAGGCAGTGTTACATATATAAGTAATAACGGAATGTCCTTGGTACCACAGTAAACAAATTAGGAAATCATGTAATATTGCATTCTTTTGATTTTCAACTTAAACTTTTTCCATATTAAAAACTATGTATTAATTCTATGCTTCTATGAATTATTTTGAAGTGTAATTAAAAGCAATTTTCAAGGCACATTCCACGATTTGCAAATTGCTGTTTATTTGGATTCATAGCTCTTTGTGACTAGGTAAGTGGCCTTTACTGATACGTAAGTAGCAATGGGATCAAAGACCAAGACTGCTTAGAATTCAGGACAAGCGCTACTTTTTTTTTCTTAACCACTTTATAGCAAACAGAGAGGATAAACACATTTATGTTTACAGAGAAACTTTCTTTCCTCATCAAGGAAATGTGGACTCAGAGGTTATAAAATGAAATTACCTTATAAAATGTTAGGCTTTGCAATAATCTCTCTTGTTGGTTCTTAGCAATCATTAGACTGGATTATTTCTTTCAGATAATCACTCCATTCCGAAGGATAATGCTCTGTGCTGAGAACAGAAAGGAGATGGAGGATTGGATCAGCTCACTAAAGTCTGTACAGACCAGAGACTCTTACGAGGTAAAATAGCATCTCTTCTGTCATTGCGTATTCTTAGAGAATAAATGTTAACTGAAGAGCTAACAGAGCTACATACATATGCGTAGTCTCATGCAGGCACTCGTCTAAACCTTCTTTTGAAACTTTCTATTAAAAGCAAAAGTGCTTTACTGGTAAAAATTATGGATTTGAAAATTTTATGCTAACTGTGTACACTGAATAATGAAGCGTCTGTAGTTTTGTTCCTTTGTTCGGCAAGTCTGTCCTCACTTCTCATTTCCAGGTGGCCCAGTTTAACGTGGAATATTTCTCAGGGATGCATAACTGGTTTGCCTGCTCCCACGCCCGGCCCACCTTCTGTAACGTGTGCAGGGAGAGCCTGTCTGGAGTCACCTCCCACGGCCTGTCCTGTGAAGGTACCGTAGCAGCCAACACGTGCTCCCTCCCAGCGCCAGCCATGCTGCACACGCGCCGCCGGACTTCTGTGAAGTCAGCAGGGAAACACTCATCACAGGATCGCATTTCCCCCGGGGGTGGGGGGCAGCAGCCGGGACCATCACAGCTCGAGAGCGCGTTTAAGTTTCCTGTAGCTGAAAGTGAGCTCTACACACATCGGACCACCTTGGGAAATAGTTTTGCACAGGAAAAGATAGTATAAAATCATTTTAAAGGACGTGGGAGTCAAATGGTAGCATTTCACTCCAAAGGAACTGGCAACTTCTGTTTCAAAAATAAATATTTGGATTTTATTATTTTAGTATTCTACATTTTGTTCTGGTTGATAATGGAGAACACAACATTGTAGGAGGACAGTATGTACTCTTTGGCAGAATCTTTGATTGTTATTACATTGCATAATTTAAGACATTGGCTATTTAAAACTAATACCACTTTTTTTCTCTAATAGAGAAATTTCTTAGGCAGTTTTGAATATTGTAATTAAATAATAGAGTAGTAATAGAGTCAGAGTTTTACTTGATTTTAAATAGTAAAATCTGAGATCTATCATTCTTATATCCATGTAATATGGCACTGCATAGTGTCAGAAATCCATGGTTAAACCCTCTGTGCTCCAATCCCACCTCCTTCATTACAAACTGTGTGACCAGGGTGAGCGGATTAACTCTTCTAGCTTTCCTTTCCTCATCTGTAAAACAGGGACAGGAGTCGTTTCTACCCCACAGAGTTGCTATGCAAATGAACTGAGAGAATACATAAAATAAAACTGCTTTTCTAGTCAAAGAAACCAAATGAGTTTGTAACTGTGCTCTATAAGAACGTTATGAAGTAAATAATTCCAGATTGCATCATGCTCTAATGCATTGAAATTCATTAAAAGGAAATTTGGAGGATTGCTAAGTGTCTTCTAGATCGTAAGAATGATTGCAAAGACATAATTTGCTTTTAAGAACTTTAATAATCAAAATCGTTGCTGTTGATCTAACTCCCACCAGGTCTCTACTCCTGCGTTGTATTTTGATGGCATTTTTGCTATTAACTTCTAGCATCTCATCCCCAAATGCTAAAAACCATATCAGATGTGAGATTCTCTGAGCACTTTCTGATCTGAGAAGCATAGTTAGGTATATCTAATTGCTTAGGAATTGTGGTTAATAGTGGAATCACTGAGTAATTTTCTAAGCATTTTAAAAGAAAAATGAGAATTATGTCAGCTGGCGAGAAGAAACTTAAGCCTTGAAATAAACATGTCATATTCGTCTGTAAATAAAGGAGTCTCCCTTTTAAAACAATGTTCCAATTATTGGATTTTTAAATTATATTCTTGGAGGATTACGTGTTAGTATTCAGTTTCCCTATTAGTAAAAATTTTAAATCAGCAGCATCTTGCCACTAGTATTTTTAGAACTATCGCAGAAGGTTTTATAAAATCTCCTTGGGTTTTATGAATAGAGAAAACATTGCCTTTTTATTTTATAAGAATGTAGTTATTCAGGATATTTTTATCATTATCAAAGTTGAACTTTAGAAACCCTCCCAAAATGTGAATAAACTGCTGGCTTAATGTAACGAAGTGCATAGGATATAAGATATTTTAAGTTATAACAGATGCAAATACTCAGATACCGAGTATTGCAATAAAGTAGCATAATTTTGTCACGTCAGTGCATTTTTTAAGTTTTATGGTTTTTTAATTGTGGTTTTACAATTATGGAAAGTGCTTTATTTCAGAATTACTTGTTTGAATAAGTCTGTATAATTGACATTTCTAACAAAATTAATATGTCCTTAATCATTTCCATTCTTTAGTGATCATAATTTCAGTCTGGTGTGGGTTATTATTGTCATTTATTTTGTATTAAGCAACTTTATCATACTCAGGGCTCACTGCATGAAACACCTTATTATTACCGAAGTATGATTTTAATTTTTATTACTGAAGTTTGATTTTTAATGGCAAAATTTTCAAGGAACCTGGGAATTATAACCTGTTGCCCTTTTACTTCTCTCTTTGCTCTTTAGTAAACAGTTATTGATAGCTAATATAAAGTACTTATTTGTACTTAAAACGCACCATGAGGATTCTGATGTGCCTTGTTTTAGGACTAGACTTTTGAGAAATATCATAATAGCTGAGAGACCTAGAGACACCAACCAACCATATTTTACAAATAGTCACTTGTGTTGGTGCAAAAGGGATCAGATCATGCTAAAATTCTTTTTTTCCCAGCTCAGCTTGCTTCCATTGGTGCTGTTTTTTCACAGTTGTTTATCAGCAACAAAATTCAACTGAAAATATTCTTGTTTTCTGTATTAAGTCTGTTGAAGCCTCACAATCTTTTAAACAAAATAAGTATGATTTCCAGGAAATTGTCAAAGCACAGAAAAGAAGAGGTAAGCAAAGCATTTAGTGTTTGTAGAGGTACACTTTTCAAAGAAGAACCACCTCTGTCTGTGGCCATTTATCTATCGACTACTCATGATACCTGACTCATTTTGAATATTTGGCATTAGGCATCTGGTTATATTACCTGGCACTTTCTTTTTCATATTACATCAAATTAAGGTACTTTAAGAGAGTGATAAAGTAAACTGTCATTCCAAATGTGTTAACACTAAACTGTTAGAAACTCAAAAGAGCATGGGAAAAGGAGCTGCCCTACATTTATAACTCAGTAAGTTACTTTGTGTTTCCACTAAATGATCTCTACTTTAAAGCTGTCATCTGAAAAGTAAGAAGCTGGGGTATCCCCTAGTATTTGGATAATGTGTCCTTAGAAGGATAAATGTGTTTGGTAGTAGTCAGGTTCTGATATTCATAAACATGGTTAATTTTTCAAATGATCTTGGGTTTATTTGTGTTTTATATATATATATACTGTTGCTTTTCTGGTTCTCTTTCCTCTCATTTCCTTTTCATGGGCTCCTTTTTTTTTTTTTAATTAAATTCAGTTTTATTGAGATATATTCACATACATACACTCATCCATGATATACAATCAACTGTTCACAGTACCATGTATAGTTATGCATTTATCACCCCAATCTATTTTTAAACATTTTCCTTATACCAGAAAGAATCAGAATCAGAATAAGAATAAAAAATAAAAGTAAAAAAAAACACCCAAATCATCCCCCCCATCCCACCCTATTTTTCCTTTAGGTTTTGTCCCCATTTTTCTACTCATCCATCCATACACTGGATAAAGGGAGTGCAATCCACAAGGTTTTCACAATCACACTGTCACCCCTTGTAAGCTACATTGTTAATACAATCATCTTCAAGAGTCAAGGCCACTGGGTTTGAGTTTGATAGTTTTAGGTATTTACTTCCATCTATTCCAATACATTAAAACCTAAAGAGGTTATCTATATAACGTAAGAATGCCCACCAGAGTGACCTCTTGACTCCATTTGAAATCTCTCAGCCACTGAAGCTTCACTTCGTTTCATCTCGCTTCCCCTTTTGGTCAAGAAGGTATTCTCAATCCCACGATGTCATAGGCTCCTTTTTGGTAATATGTCTGGGGAGAATTAGTGATGTGTACAGCAGGAACATTGCTTCATTAGTTCTTCCTTCTACATTATAATATAGTTGTCCCAACTTAATACATTTAAAAGATAGCACTATGTTTATGACCCTCGTCAACCTTTGTCCCATGATGCTTGGATATTTTCTGCACATTCTTGCCTTTAAAACTCCTTTGTATTATCTTGTAGTGTATCTTACTGATATTTGTAAGCATGTTACACATGAAGAAAAGTGTAAATATTTCAAGTGATGATTTTCACTAATTAGGCACAGTCATGTAATTAGCACCCAGATTAAGAAAGCGGATGTCACCAGCACTCCTATGTTTCCGAATTTTATTTTCTTCTGTTTTTGTGTTAACTCCCATCTTCCCAAGAGCTAATTCTTTTCTATTTAATTTCCTTTCTGTGCCTCTTTTATGAGTGAGCGTAATCTCTCTAAATATCAATCTCTAACTTGAGGAAAGTGCTTCATAAACGTATAGGCATAATTGTTTCATAGAATACTATTACTGTTGTTCAGAGTAATTTAAACTATATGTGTATTTGTTGTCCTTGTATCCCCTCACCCCCTTTAAAATGAACCTCATGATTTGATTTCCTTTAATCATTGGTGTTTGTACACTTTTAAATAGTTGATATGATTTTTTTTCTTTCTTTAGTGTGTAAATTCAAGGCTCACAAGAGGTGTGCAGTGAGGGCAACAAACAACTGCAAATGGACTACTCTGTCCTCCATCGGGAAGGACATTATAGAGAATGAAGACGGCGTAAGTCTCTCTTCCATCTCTGATAAATCTTCCCAGCACTCCTCTATTTTCTTCTCTTGGGGAAAACGTTTGAAAGGTGTGAAGTTAAGTCGAAGTGTTTATTATTAGGGTTAAATGAAAGGTTTTGGTTAATTATGAGATTTAATTTTAATTCAATACTTTCTATCTTTCTTTAGCTTTTAAATTTTGAGGGAATCCTGCTATGAATAGGGCTGAGGGATGGCAGTCATGATGGGCTGATGCTGTAAACACTTACCTGACAAACCCTAGGAAATTCTTAAGGCTTAGCTCAGATGTGTGCACCTCAGAATTTGGGACTTATACGGTCAATAGAGCCCTCCACCTTCAAGATCTTGCCTTTGTAGCACCCCTTCTGTGAAACTGTGATAGCACCTAATGGTCACTTCATGATAATCCCTTTACCTGCCTTTCTCCTTGGGTAGGCCATGAATCCTGAAGGGCAGGGATTGAGTCTTAGTTTTCTTTGTATCTTTATGGTACTCAGGGCTTAATTGATGCCCAATAAATACATGGGAAATGAATGAATGCCATGACACATATATATAACGGGTTCCGTGGAGTAGGAGATCATTAGCCGTCTTCACCAGGATAACAGTGATGTCCTCCCCAGGCCCCCATTTGACTGCCCTTCCCACCTGCCCCCCAGGTAGCCATGCCTCACCAGTGGCTCGAAGGTAACCTGCCTGTGAGCGCCAAATGTGCCGTCTGCGACAAAACGTGCGGCAGTGTTCTACGCCTGCAGGATTGGAGATGCCTTTGGTGTAAAACAATGGTAAAGACTTTATAATTATTTTATTGGTTTGAATTTGCTTTTCATAACTTCTCCTATACGAGGTTTAGAGGCACAACAAAGAATTTTGGCCCAGCAGAGCCTGGTAACGCACTGTTACTCCTCCGCTTGTAACGTCTGTCTCTTTTAAAGGTATATCCCCTCCTGTCTTGTCGCCTTTTCAAATTCCCTTTTTATAATACTGACTCTTGTTACAACTTTTCTTTTACGTGAGGAACTCTTTCCCACACTTTTATCGTTTTCATTATGAGTCAGTCACACTCAGCGGTTTGCTATTTTCGAGCCTGTTTTACTGCCGGTTGCACACAGAAAACCCTTCTCTTGTGCACCACCAAATTGTGGTTGACATTTTTTTTTTTTTAGTTTTTTTAATTCAATTTTATTGAGATATATTCACATACCATACAATCATCCAGTATACAACCAATTGTTCACAGTACAATTATATGGTTGTGCACAATTTTTGAACATTTTCATTGCCACATACAAAAAAGTAAGAATAAAAGTTAAAGTAAAAAAGAACACCCGAAACATCCCATACCCCCATCTCTCCCTATTTTTCATTTGCTTTTGGCATCTTTTTTTCAATTCTCTGTCCACAGACTGTACAAAGGGAGTGGGAGCCACAAAATTTTCACAATCACATGGTCACACAGTGTAAGCTAAATAGTTATGTAATGGTCTTCATGAATAAAGGCTACTGGGTTGCAGTGCAACAGTTTCAGATGTTTCCTTCTAAGTATTCCAGTATACTAAAAACTAAAAAGGGATATCTATATAATGCATAAGAGTAATGTGGTTGACATTTTAATGTAATTTTGCTACAACCGTGTATACGTTCTCTGACAGCTCTCAGACAGATGAATGCTGAGTTCAGTAGATCATGCACATTATTTTAAATACTTTTAAGCTTCCTTGCTTGTACAAGGATGAGGTGAAAAGCACACACAGCATAGCAGTGAGCCAGTCGCAAAGGGTCTAACTTATGCCTACAAGTCCTACAACTTTTTAGTCAGGCCTGAAAGGTAATCTGTACTTCAAAATTTTAAATCAAATGTGATTCTACGTGTCCTCATACATTTATGTTATTCTTCACACTTGCCTCTTATTGGCCATACATGTTACTTTTTATTTCTCTTATCCAACTTAATATATAGACTGTAAGAAGTATCTCTTTTTGAAGTTTTATGGTAACCTGAACCTTTAAAACCCTCTTATGCCATACTTTATTTTAAAGGAGTGCTGTCTGTCCACAAGACTAAATCTTCATCCCACCTAAGATTTCTTTTTTTTTTTGGAGGGGAAAGCAGCCACTGATATTTGTATTTACAGCTATTTTTATTAATCTGAACACTTACTGAAGTCTATTTTGCTACTTCTGCAGCTTCAGCTTTTCTCTTCTAATTTTTCAAAAAGAAAACAGATCATGTATGTGATAAATTATTTTAGAAATGTTTTATATGTGTCTTAACCTTAATCAATATAAATAAGTCTCTAGTTTTATTTAATCACTGGTTTTTAAATTTTACTAACTTTAGCAATAGGAATTATTTAGATTTTTCACTTTATCACCCTGTTTACTACCAACTGTTAAAATATCACAAGTAGAATAGCCATATAATTACAGATGGGAGAGGAGAGCCTTCTGAAACTCTTTTACCTCTTTCCTACTGCCACATTCAAATATCACCTTAGTCGTGGTTGTGCCCTTTGCAAGGTAGACATGCTGGTTTCTGGGACACCTTCACTCTTATTACCTCTTTCTTAGTTTTGTACTTCCTATAGAGTCATTTATCTGTTTGTATATTATCTTCTACACTCTTCTCCAAACCTCTCTTTCCTGTCTTTTCCAATCTGCCTGTAGTGCTCCCTTTAGAATTTCTTGGAGAGTTGGTCTCGTGTTCACAAACTCTTTCAGTATCTGTTTCCCTCATTTTTAAAAAAATACAGTTTTATTGAGATATATTCACATACCCTACAATCATCCACACTGTACAGTCAGTTGTTCCCAATACCATCATACAGTTGTGCATTCATTACCAGAATCAATTTTTGAACATTTTCTTACTCCAAAAAAAAAAAAATTAATAAAAGTAAAAAAGAACACCTGAAACATTCCATTCCCCCAATCCTACCCTACTTTTCATTTAATTTTGGTTCCCATTTTTCTACACTGTCCATACACTGGATAAAGGGAATGTGAGCCACAAGGTTTTCACAATCACACAGTCACACCGTGTAGACCCCATAGTTACACAGTCATCTTCAAGAATCAAACCTACTGGGTTACAGTTTGACAGCTTCAAGTATTTCCCTCTAGCCATTCCAACACACTAAAAACTAAAATGAGACATCTATATAGCACATAAGAATACCCTCTAGAGTGACCTCTCAACTCCATTTAAAATCTCTCAGTCACTAAAACTTTATTTTGTTTCATTTCGCTTCCCCCTTTTGGTCAAGAAGATTTTCTCAATCCCACAATGCCATGTCCAAGCTCATCCCCGAGAGTCAGGTCCTATGTTGCCGGAGGGAATTTACACCGCTGGGAGTCATGTCCCACTTAGAAGGGAGGGCAGGAATTTACCTGCTGAGTTGGGTTAGCTAGAGAGAGGGGCCACATCTGAGCAACAGAGAGGTTCTCTGAGGGACACTCTTAGGCACAATTATAAGTCAGTTTAGCCTATCCTTTGCAGTAATGAGCTTCATAAGAGAAAGCCCCCCGATCGAGGGCTGAGCCTACTAAATAGGTAGTCCTCAATGTTTTGAGAAATATCAGTAATAACCCAGGTGGTCTCCCTCATTTTTGAAGGACAGTTTTGCTGGCTACAGAATTCTTGGTTGGCAGTTTTTCTCTTTCAGTCTCTTACATATGTCATAGCACTGCCTTCTTGCCTCCGTGGATTCTGCTGAGAAATCTGCATGTAGTCTAATCGCATTTCCCTTGTATGTGATGGATTGCTTTTCTCTTGCTGCTTTCAAAATTCTCTCTTTGTCTTTGACATTTGACAATCTGATTAGTAAGTGTTTTGTAGTAGGTCTATTTGGATCAATTCTGTTGGGGGTACACTGTGCTTCTTGGATCTGTAATTTTATGTCTTTCATAAGAGTTGTGAATTTTTCTGTGATTATTTTCTCCATTATTCTTTGTGCCCCTTTTCCCTTCTCATCTCCTTCTGAGACACCCATAACACATATATTTGTGTGCTTTGTGTTGTCATTCAGTTCCTTGAGACCCTGTTCATATTTTTCCATTCTTTTCTCTATTTGTTCTTTTGTGTGTGGGATTTCAGATGTTGTGTCCTCTAGTTCACTAATCCTCTCTTCTGCCTCTTCAAATCTGCTGTTGTATGTCTCCATTGTTTTTTTCTTCTCTTCTATTGTGCCTCTCATTCCCATAAGTTCTGCCATTTGTTTTTTTAAGCTTTCAAGTTCTTCCGTATGGTCATCCAATATCTTCTTTATATCCTTCATCTCCTTTGCCACATTTTTCCTTCACCTCGTTGATTTGTTTTTTTGAGCACCTTTAATTAGTTGTTTCAACTCCTGTATTGCATTTGGAGTGTTAGTTTGTTCCTCTGACTGAGCCATATCTTTGTGCTTCTTGATGTGACTCATGATTTTTTGCTGGTGTCTTGGCATCTAATTTCCTTGATTTGTTTATGCTGGAGGTCGTTTTCTCTCTTTTACCTAGGTTTTTCTCATTAGCTGGCTTTGTTCTCTATTCTTTGACATTCAGTTCAACTTATTCTAGACCTGTAGCATAGCTTCTGTTTAACTGATCGGAATTTTTCAGCTCTTGTTTTTCTGATTCTTGCTCTGCCTATATGGAAGTTTTTGCTGTTGTTGAGGAGGGTCTCCCCAGATAGGATCAACCCCAATCAGATTTTCCCAGACAAGACAGGTCCAGAACTCAAGAAGAGGGTGTAATCAGTGTCAAGTTTTCCTGGGGAGGAGACCCAGCAGGTTGCCAGTATTTCCTGTGAAGCCTCTTGTTTTTGTGTTTTTTCTATCCTGCCCAGCAGGTGGCGCCCATCAGCCCACAGCTCCCCAAGGGTATAAAGTGTTATGGTGCCTTTAAATCTCAGCAGACCCTGTCCCTGCAGGGACATGACTGAGTCAGAGGCTGAGGCAGAGGATGGGCTTAAACTATTTCTGTTTCCAGTCCCTGGGGCCTGAATTCTCTGAACAAGAGCCACTATTTGTACTGGGCCTTACACACACCCCTTTTCTTAGAGAAGAAATGCCCTTCAGGGAATTATTTCCTTCACTTGACTAGTTACTTCTTCTCTCAGATATTCCTTAAATCCATCTTTGCCTGGGGCATTGCTGACAACTGAGAAAGCCTGCTGTTTTCTTTATGCTAAAAAGTAAAAAAAAAAAAAAAAAATCCTTTTCAGAGCCAGTCCCCAGCCTCTTGGTTAGCCAGTCAAGGCCAGAGTTGGTACCTGGCTCTATGTGCCTCTTTTCTTGGGGCACAGCCCTTTTCTAGTATTCTGCACCCAGCTAACTCCAAACACCTCTGGTTACTCCCGCCGCCCATGAATCCCACCTCCTCTTTGCCATGGAGAGAGCTCTGGGTTTCTTTCCTGCTTTCTCTGGGTTTATCTGTCCTTGGAGCTTGTATTCAGCAGTCTGAATTTATTAATTAAAGCCACAGTTGGAACTTGGTTGAGCTACTTCCCCTGTTCCTTGAAGAGACTGCTTCTTTTTCCTGTGGTGAAGTGATTCCAGACCAGCCTGCCATGCTAATGGTGGAGGGGTGCCAGCCTCCCTCAGATTGGGAGACTGACTTACAGTTCTGCACTGGATCCCATTCCAGATTGGTGTACAATGTGTGTCTGGTCATGGAAGTCCCCCAAACAGTTGTTCCAGACAGTTCCTGCCTATTTACTAGCTGTCCTAGAGGGCAATCAAAATTCCACACCTCCCTATGCCAACATCTTGCCCCACCCCCATGTATTATTTTGTGTGTCAAATTGAGTTTCTACCAGCAGAATATCTAGCGCCTAATATAGAGTCATACAGCAAGAAAAACAAAACACCCACAGTCTCACAGCCCTAATGGGTCAGCTCATAATTTTTTCAGCTATCATCCACTCTCTGGACACAGTTTTATCTTCTCTATAAAAATAGTGAGGATAATTTTATATTATACTTTCCTCATTTGATATTGTTATATTTTTCTGTTTTGTTCCACAAGTCTCATATTTTTAAAAAATTTCTTTTAAAACTGTCTGGGCATGCCAGTTTTTCTAAAGTCCATTTAGATTTTTAATTATTGTAAATCATAATGGGAAACTTGCCAATACTAGGTCATCAGCAGAACACAAATCACTATTAAATTTCAGTTATTTTCCCAGAAGTTTGAGATAATTGCAGGTTGAATTAGTATGCCAGTTTTCCAAAAGCGCTAATTAAATAAAGCCATATTGAATAAATATGTCACGAAAGGTTTGTGTTTACTGATTTAAATGTTTAAAAGGCTCTTTAGATAAAGTATAGCAAGTATTCTAAATTGCTTAGGTCGTGTTTTGTAATAAGCTAGCCCTATTTGTGTTCTCAATCGTATCTTGAGTGACCTGGAAACTTTTGCTTTCAACAGAGTCAGCGTGTTCACAAACATCTACTATGCGCCTTGAGTTCTGAGATATTAGCCTGGGAGTGTACCTCTATAGGACCTGTTCGTTTTCCTTATGGAGTCAGCTGTCTAGCTGAGAAAATTGGCATGGAGTCACTTATAATAGTAATAATAGAGAAAATGCTGTAAATAAGTGTAAACAGAAAATTATGGGACCACTGCAGAGAGAGCAGAAACGTTATAGATTTTATTTATTTTTATTATATCCCATAAGAACTGTATAGGGTCAAGGTCATCCATTTATTTTATGGAGAATAACATTGAGGCACACTGGTTCACTGGTTAGCTTCCTTCCTCCTTCCTTCCCTCCCATCCTCCCTCCTTCTGCAATCCCCTGCTCTCCCTCTCTCCTTGCCTTCCCCAGACATTTACTAATAATACAACTGGCCTGAGACCATCAGGTAAATGGGCTGCAGAGACCAAGATCAAATTCCCATCCCTAAGATAATTAGTCCATTCCTTTGAAGTATTGACTATTGTCCTGTTAAACTAATTTATTATTACTGAACATTTTGTGATGCAGTTGATTCTAAATGATCAGTTCCTTAAATGTAATTTATAACAAAGCAAAACATTAATTTGTTTTTGTGATACTTGAAGGTTTTTTGTTTGTTATTAGGTGCACACTGCCTGCAAAGATTCATACGATCCCATATGTCCACTTGACCAATGTAAAGTGTCTGTAATACCTCCAATTGCACTGAACAGCACGGATTCTGATGGTATGTAGCAGTAGTGTAAGTATGTATATTTCTGATATATGTAATATTGATATGTACACTTATTTTCCTGGAATAAATAGAACTGTAATTGATGATTCTGGTCAGTTTTTATGTCATAGCTCTATTTAAAGTGCTGTACAGTACATTTAATTTTTAAAAGGAAATTTTAAAAATGAAGCTGTACCATATAGCTATTAACATGGTGAGATTACTGTGTATAAGACTTGGATTTTTACATTCATTTCAGTAAATAAAATAAGATCATTATTCTTTACTGAAATGCAATCAGAAAAGGTTAATTTTTATAAGTGGTTTTTTCCTCCATTATTCAACTGCCCATTAGCTTGACTGTTACTTAAATCTGTTTTTCTGTAATCCATGCAGGGATTTATATTTCCATAAACTCATTTACTTTTCCCAGAATCTTAGTTTTAAGTGGTTAGTGACTTATTTACAACACTGGGATTGAGATAGCTTACTAATAACGTCTTTCTAAGGAAATCATGTTACCAAAGGCTTTTACCATACACTGTTATTAATGATTTGCATTGATATAGTGTTCTATGCTTTTCAAACTTTGTATGCAATTTATGCCAATAGATATCATAGATGAAAGTTTCGAAAGATATGATTTATGTAACTTCTCCTCTTTCAACCCTTCCCCTACTCAAGACCTGATATATCTAGGTTCTGTTATTTTATTATAAATTTTAGAATATTTTCTCAGGCTTTATCGAGGAACAGTGATAATATCTTATGGTATCAAATTTGAATATATAAATTCTTTAACAGATGTGGGTTTATAAACTGTAATTGGCTTTCCCTATAATTAAGTATAGTTAAGGCAGGTGGTATATCTTGAATTACCTTTGATTTATACTTTTTTTATCTTTGGTGGGATTTTTCATTATAGTACATATTTTCAAAGATAAGTACTATTTACTTAGTATGTAAATAACAATTTCCTTTTGGGGTGCTAAATTTTAACTTATTGTTCAAGTAATAAATAATATTCTTAGTTTTATGAATTTATCTTCATTTCTCAGAATTTTTGTTAATAGTTTAAAAAAGAGAAAGCTTTACCTATTGATTTTCTTTTTACTGTGTTTTTTCTTTTACAGGTTTCTGTAGAGCAACGTATTCATTCTGTGTTAGTCCTCTGTTGGTTTTTGTCAATTCTAAGAGTGGAGATAATCAGGGAGTAAAATTCCTTCGTCGATTTAAACAGTTGCTAAATCCAGCTCAGGTGTTTGATTTAATGAATGGAGGTCCTTGTTTAGGGTAATTGATTATTAATAAGTCTTGTTTGAATGAAATATAGCACTAAGCATGAAATATGTTGTACTTTTTAGCTCATGAAAATTGTAGATTCATCTAAATATCTGTTAATTTTCCCTGCCCCTTTTTATAATTATAAATTTTAATACCACCTTTTAGATGTTTAATTTCCTTATGTGCTGAATACTGAAATTTGTTTAGAAAATGTTTTAGAATATTTTCTCCATCAAAGAATACCATCAGTTTGCTTAGCTTCTAGAAAGATGAACTTCAGTAAATGCAGAAATATAAAATAACATTAGAAAATGATTTGCACAGAAAGCTAGTATGGGTACACATAATACAAATAATCAAGTAATTTCCTGGTCTCGAGGACAATTTTGTCCTCAAGGGTTTCAACTCAGCTCACATAAATGCCAAAGAAGTACTTTCATCAGCTGTCTTTTTCAGCTTTCTGGCATATCATATAATTTAAAATCTGGAAAAAAAAAACTTTTTTTAACTACGTAATATTTATTTTCATTGAGAGAAAATATGGCTTGAGGCACTTTTAATACTTTTTTAGTGTATGCGTGTGACTTCCTTTAAAGAGGTGATGTGTCATCTTGAAGAGGTGATATGTGAATGTGCTTTACCTTGGCCAAGTCAGCTTTTCCCTTTTTATTCCACTGGTACCTTGGAGCCTAATCATAGAAGTTGGAATTGGGGAATTTGAGAAGCCATGCCTGAAAAGCCATTTTGTTTTATAAGTTGACACTTTTCCTCTGTCTTCTCTCTTTGTCTCCCTCAGTCTCTTTTTGTGCTTCCCTTTCCTTTTGTCCCTTTAGGGTCTTTCTTCCTCTTTGATTGCTTTTTTCTTCCTTCACTCCAGACCCCTCTGGCCATGTGGGTGTTGGTCGTCATGGATACCCACCTTCTCCCTATTTACCGGGGCCTTCCTTTCCTCTGTTTGGATCCTAGCATTTCCCCATCCAGCTTCTCCTCACATGCTGTGTCTCTTCATTCCTTGGTGCCTTAGTCTCCCTGTCTAGTGCAGCTATTTTGTAATCCCACTTGGTTCCATTATCTTAGCATATATTCTTGAGATTTATTGTCTATATCTGTCCTCTAAGATTCCAGGGATCTCCCTCTGTGAAACTTGGTGAGGCTGTTTGTGTAATGTTGTTTTAGATTTTCCACCATACTTGAGGTTTGCAAAGGTATATTTAGAGGTGGAATGTGTCTGAAATTGAGATGAAGGAAGATAGAAGTGAAAGGATTGCCCCTAGAGAATAGAGCAGGAGGGGGAGAAAGTGAGTTGGGAATTCTAAAGGTGATAGGATCGCAAGGTCTCTGAGGGACTGTCGCGGGTGCCGCTCAGAGCTTCAGCACCCAAATCATCCACCCCTGGTTTGTAAGAGGCTGTTTTTAAGGAAATTACTTTTCTTTATAATGGAACAAGAGGAATCACCACTTTCACCATCTTGTATCATTTACTTTTAGTTCTCTTTCCTAGTTTTGGCTTCTTTTTTATTTATTCTCTTATTTCTTATTCCCCTTTCTTCCCGATTTTATCTCCATTTATACTTATAATTCCCTCTCCTTATTTACATTAAGAATGATCTTGAATTAAAATTTGCACTCTATATTTGTAGTATAGTTAGTATGTTGGTAGATATTCTTATATTTAATCTGAACATAAACACACCAATAAATGCAGATTCACAGAAGATTCGGGCAAGTGTTTGAGACTGATTTATGCTAACGTAAAATACTTTTTACTTTCAGCTTAAGATTATTTCAGAATTTTGACAATTTCCGGATTCTTGTTTGCGGAGGAGATGGCAGTGTAGGTTGGGTTTTGTCAGAAATCGATAAGCTCAACTTGAACAAAAAGGCAAGTGCTAATCCTTTTTACTGCGAATTAACACAAATGCCTGTCATCATGATTACTTACGTGAGAACTGCAGAAATTGAACAGTCCCCGTTTCTCCCTGCCTGACATCTCCCCTCTGTGCTGTCTTTCAGTGTCAGGTGGGTGTACTGCCTTTGGGCACAGGAAATGACCTCGCTCGGGTGCTTGGCTGGGGAGGTTCCTGTGATGACGACACCCAACTTCCTCAGATCCTCGAGAAGCTGGAACGAGCCAGTACCAAAATGCTGGACAGGTACAAGCAAAATCCTTCCTAAAACTCGATGGAAAGTGGCATGCTGAAAGCACTTTTTGTTCATTTACATTTCATTGACTGTCATTGCAACGAAGGCAGAGACTTCCTGGGGTCTAGAACAGAACCTGGCACAGAGCAGACACCCAATAAATGGTGTCTGAATGGATGAATTGTAACAAAACCTGAGAAAACTAGCCTAATGCAGCCATTATTTTTAAAGCTAGAAGGCTGTGTTGATACTAATTATTCTTAATTCCTATTCAGGTCAGAGAACTAAAGTAATTAATTTTGGGGGGTGCTTTTTGATGAATAAATAGGTATGCCCCCATCATCTGTGGTTTCAGAAAAGCTGAGAAATACATATAAACTTCAGAATTATTAGAGTACCTCCTCCTCCTAATTATACACATTAAGAATGAATCAACCCAACAAAGCACTAAATAAAAAAAAAAATAATCCTTTCCCAGGGACGTATTGGGAAGAAGCTTCAAATGAAGGGACCTTACTGTCCCTTCTGCTGTCCTTGACCACATCACTTACCTGCTCTCTCCCTCTCTGCACCCACCATGGATAAAAAGAAATGATGACAAATGTAATCTGGAGCTGTTACAGAGGAGCTGTTTAGAATTTGGCTATAGGGATGTTAGGACCCAGTAAGCAGGCATGCTGCCACCACCACTCATACATGGAAGATAAATGTCACAAAATTTCATTGCAAATCTGAACCAGCATGAATCAACCCAACTTTGATAGGATTAGCCATCTGTGGAACTCTGCCCAAAAATAAACTCAAATCTCATCAGGGAGCCACCAAGCTAAAATGTAATTACTCTAAAATGAGCTCTAATCCAATTAATTGTAATCTTGCCTGTCATTAGATAATGTTGTAATGGTTGATTCTTTTGCTGAAAATGAGTATTTAGAAAGAGAGCCGGGCAATAGAGAATTTCTCTATGTTTATCTAAAACTGTGCATGAGAGGGATATTCCAGTACGTTGGACATAGAGAGGTATAAAATCTAGCGTGAAGATGAGTTCAGTCTGCAGTCTTTAGAAGAGCCTTATGTAATTTCCCAGACACCTGTCCAATTCTGTGCTTACCGGAAAACAAGGGGCGATTAAATGCTTTCTTTGCTGCAAATTTAAATACCGCTACCCCTGCATCCTGGAAAAGGTTGCTAGATACTTTCCTTTATCCTGAGAACGTGTGCTTTTCCTATGTGGCAAAGTTTAACTTCTCCAGCGTGGTCAGCAGAGAAACAGTGTCCCCTGGTGAAATTCCTCAATATAGATATAGACCTGCAAAACAAATAAAAACACACACACAAGAAAACAATAAAATCAAAGGGGATTCCATAATCTAAGACCATTATTACAAACGTGAAAATATTTTGTTATTGTATTTTCTTCACCAATTAAAGAATGTTGTTTATAAAGAACAGGTGAAAAATTTTTAATAATATTCCAAATTATATAAGCTTTTTTATATGTATTAATTTATTTGTATTTGATCCTCCAAACAACACTTTGGGATGGCTTGAAAAAGCATCATTATGGCTATTTTACAAAGACGAAAATTGAGGCTTGGGGAGGCCAATGGGAGCTAGAATAACAAAGATTTTTTCGTGTGCCCAGCACTTCTATTTTCTTTACTCTCTTTCATTTATTTCATCTAATGGTCACTCCACTCCTAGGAACAGCTAATGTTATCATCTGAGTTTTTTACATTGTCACAGCCACATGGCTCCTAAGTTATGGACCTGGCACTCTAAACCAGAATCCAGATCCCATTTCTCAGGGTCTTTCCCCAACAGTGCATTCTCTCCCCTTCAGCACACACACCAGACAGGGCCCTTACCGTTTAGACCCTCACTCTGCTTAGCTGGTACCGACACACATCCCTTCCTGAAGCGTGCTGGCACCTTCTCCCGTTCCTTCAGCTACAAGGAAGGAGGTCCGAGGAGCTTACACACGGGTAGATTGCTTTGACTGTCGTTTGACCAGAGAAGTATTTCCAGTTATAGGACCTTGCTATTTATGTTTCCAGTGATAGTTTTCTCTGTTTGAATATTTAGAAAACTTTATCTTTTACTTGGGTTATATCTGTTTTCTTCACTAGAAAATAAGCTTAATCGTTTTGTCGCCAGACCTTGGGCAAGTGTCTGTCACTTAGAGATGTTCAATAAATATTTGTTGCATGGATGAACAAATGAATGAACGAATGGCTTGTTGTGCTCAAATATCTATTTCCATAAAGTATTTCCATGTCATGAGTTTGCATAGTAGTTATGTCAGTTTACATATCCTAACATGTACACTTTGTCTTTTGGAGATTTTCTGGGAATTTGGATTTTTTATGCACACTTATTAGCCTGAATGATACATTAGGTTTTCTTTAAATATTGATGGAATTTCCCTCTACTTCTATTACTGGTTTCAGCTGTGATGTGCTTTTCTTAAAATCCATATATTGTGGGACTGCTTTTATTATGCTTTGTTTTTTGTGTAAAAGTTTTATTTCACATCCTGTTACTTTATGGTAACAACCCAGTTGTGCCTCCCAAATGTTGAAATTATTATTTTAGGTAGAAAACTGGGCTTAATCCTGAGTTGATTGCTCTAACACCAGATGATTCAAATATTTGGTTTGAAATTAATATTTACAGCTAATTGGAATAAATTTGTTGCAATCAGTATTATTTCTATTAATATTCTCCTCTTAGTTCCGTGCTTACTTTCTCTCTTAAGAAGGGCTAGTTAACTAATTTTCAGTTCATATGTGTATTAGCTGATTTTCGAAGAGAAGTTGTTATATGGAGAATGATATTTTTTTTCCATAGGTAGCATTCATATATTTAATCTAGGACACTGTTTAGAAACTTTGGGTTGTGATCTATTAGTAACTTGTATAATCTAGTTAGTAAATTACAATAAGCATTATTTTAAAAATGGAATAGAAAAAAAATAGTCAGAATACATTGGGCCTAGTGAGGTAGAGGAAGTGTTGTTACATTGTGCATTTCTTGTTGTGGGTTATGCTCTTAAAAAGTTTGGAAGTCTCATCAGAGACATGGTGAGATGTGGAAATCATAAATTATAAATTCAACATTTTATAAGAGTTCCAAAATTCCATCTCTCCTCCCATTCGGGGCTGCTTTAAGATACAGTGAGAGCACAGTTGATAAATATATATGTGAGTATATGAGAGGAGAACATCACTTTCTTATATTTTAAGGGAGTTTTAGACCAAAGATTTTTCTCCCTTCAGGTGGAGTATAATGACGTATGAACTCAAGTTGCCACCAAAGGCCCCTCTACTTCCGGGATCTCAAGAAGCAAATGAAGAATTTTATGTAAGACTTGACCCTTCACTATTTATCATTTGAAATGGGCAGCAAGATATTGAAACAAAAAGAAAACTTACTCATAAGATAAGTGACTTAATGTTATTTATATTGTTTGGGGTATGGTCTGATGGATGACTTCAAGTCCTAGCTCCCAAAGAAAAGAAGACTTAAGCTCGAGTTCAGAGTCCTTCCTGACCATCCACACAGGGCATCTTCTCTCGCCTTCATGGGCCGCAGCTACTTCATCCATGAAGTGAGGCTGCAATGTAGTGAGATTGACTGAGGTCACGAATGTTCCGCCTGAATGTTCTACCTGCCTGCTTCCACTTTATACACTGGGCTTGGACACGGAGCCGATGATGTGTTTCCTTTCAGTCTTTATGCAGTCATCCTCTTCATCAGCCACGAGCACTGGTTTGATCATTAGGTGTTAGCCCAGCTACCTTAACCATCTCCAAACTCACCAGTCCTCATGGCCAGAATATCATATCCTTTCTCTCTTTCCACTTTGCTCTTTTGAGGGTGCATCAGGTTAGGGTTCTAGGTTAAACCTGTTGATCAAGATAAAATGAAGACAGTGTCATTCCATCCTTCTAAAGACCATAAGTGACTAACTTTTTAGTCTTTTTTAAAGATTCATGATTCCGATTATACCTCAAAGCATTTAAAGATTTAAAACAGAACCTAATTTTCAAAGGGTTATTCTCTGACTCATTAAGACCATTTGATCTATGATAGCTTATGTTTTTCCCTCTAGGGAAAGTCATCTGTTTATTTTACAATTGAAATCTTTGTTTTGTCGTTAAGAAAATTGTGATCTTGTCAAAACCGAGGAAAGGAATGATAACTAGAAACATGGGGCTATTCCTGAAAGAAGCTAATTGCATTTTTAAACATTTTTTTCCTGATACAAAAGTAGCAAAAATTAATTCTAAAAAAAATTGTAAGATAAGAAATTATATGAAAAAGAAAATAAAAATCACTTATAGTCCTGCTACCCAAAGATATCACTATTCAAAAATTGAATACTGTTTTATTCCCAGCAGCATTTTTATTTATAATATTATTTTATCTGATAATGTTTTTTAAAACTGTGTGTTTTTTTTCTTGATAGTATTTTCTGTAAATGTTCCTGATTTTCTCTTCAAGAAGACAGAAAGAGAAATTCTTTGGTTCTACTTATTTCAGTGATGTCTATTTCCTAACATATGTTTTTTGAAAAGATAGATAGCTAACTTTTATCACTTATATAGTGATCACTAAATATGAGGTACAAGTGTAACTAAATGAAGGAACTCTCATTTAGGTGTATTTTGGTTTCTTATTAAAACTTATTTTCATAGCAAAGAAATAGGGTACCTTAAGATTGCAGGTTAATTGAGTGCTCTGAAGCACCTGGGCAAGGCTGAGCACCCCTCCATGTGACACCAGGCTTACACTTTACTGTGAGTGACCTTTTTGTCCTGAAACTGCAATAAGAGTAAGCTAAACCTTCCTTTTTTGGCTCAACCTAATTTTCCAGCATATATACATACATACATACATACATACATACATACATACATACATATATATATATCTATATATATATCTATCTATCTATATCTATATATAAAATTTCCTTGTGCATGATTATGAAACAAGTATTACTTTTTTCATTTTCCCTAGAAAGACACAAGATGTGGTAGATCTTCCTACCTATCTTTTTAACCATTGGCATTCTGCTGCTATCAAATCAGGGAGCTTAAGCAAATGTGGTAGTTTTATTGATTAATTCCCTATGGCAATAATGTTTGCTGTTGTACCTTTTAAACATTGTAAAATTAGTGATGCTTTTGTTCCTTCAGTAACAATGATTCCATTGTTTAACAGTCCTCAATATTAGAAAATTTTGTTGTTCACGTTTAATGTAAAGTTCCCATGCCAACATGCTCTTTCTACTGGTCTAGGGATAATGAGAAAAAACTACTAAGACGTGAAGGCTGCTGTGAACTCAGAAGGGAGGGTTCTCAGCCTGGCAAGTTCAGGGGGATCCTTCCAGAGGAGGTTGTGCCTCAACTGTGTTTTCAGCACCAAAAAAAAAAAAAAAAGAAGAAGAAGAAGAAGTAGAAATTAGCCAGCTGGAGAAGGTCTGTACATGAGGGAGCATCTCCATAAGGCAGTGAGCTGAGATACTATGGCACGGTGGGGCCACTCCTAGAAATTCTATATTTTAGAGCATGTGTGAAGAGTGTTGAGAAGATATGCCAGAAGAGAGGAGGGTTCCAGTCATGTTGGGGCTTGAGAATTAGGGAAGGACTCGAGTATCAGCTGAAGAGTTTGACTGTAAGTAGAAAGTAGGTGGGATCCACTCAGATGTTAAGTAGGCACGTGACGTGATCAGATTTGCATTGTAGAAGGAAGCTGCTGTGTTGTGAAGTGGAGGATGGATTGGAAGGAGATAAGAGAGACATAGGAAGCCCAATTAGGAGGCCGTTGATGATACAGTCGAGAAATGGTGAAAGCAAAGATGAAGATTCATTTCAGGACTGTGTGGTGGAAAGCCTGGAGTTTGCAGAGCTGGTTCCACTAGCTGGTCTACAGTTTCTTAGCAGTGGGTCACAGTCCCGCCACTTAATTCCCCTAAACTTCAGGTCCTTTGGCTGTAAAACAGACAAATTAGTGGGGTAAATATATACAAAGTACGTAATCATACTGTTACACAATACAAGTTCTAACTATTATTACCTATTTCCCAGACCCTACTAAGTGACTACAAAATAGATTAGTAAGTGACATCTACAGTTTTATCCTTGCATATAGGGGCTGTTTTATTTTCCACTGAAAGAAATTGTATTTGTCTTTGAATTTTTTTAATGGTCAAAAACTTGGATTCTTAAATACAAATTCAAATGGCATTAACAAAAAGTTTAAAATATTTCCCTTACCTTCTTAGACTTTGTGGCAATCTAGCCTTTAAGGAGGAGAAATAAAAATCATATTTTGGATGAATATTTCCTTTCTTAGATTTTTTTTAACAGTCTTAACTGTAAACGTTCAGTTTTTAGCAGTTAGACCAAGAGATCAATGAAATGGATTTATGGGTCAGTATAATTCTGTTTGTCATGTTGGGGATCCTCCCCTACCCTCCTTACTTTCATGTAAAATTCCTTTTCTGTATATGGTCTGCCTTTAAAGGAGATAAGATAGAAATTTAAGAGTAACATATGAACTAGCCACTGATGGAATTGAGTAAAGATCAGGAATGAGATTCCTCTGGGAAGAGGCTAGTCAGCAAAGCTGTATGGGGGTTTAATGTAAATCTTCAGTTGTCTGAATAATCTGCTGCTCATTGGTGAAAAGTGATGAAGAGTCTCTGAGTCAGGCCAAAGAGCTTGGGAGGCCAGCGTGGATAGAGCAGATGGTTTCCACTGGACATTTTTTAGCTGTGTGACATTTAAGGCAAACATCTGATAGGAAACTGAATATGAGGCTGTTTATATATTGCACATGTTCATGTATTAGGGAATGTTCTTTCAACAGGATGTTTTAGTTGGAGTCTGTGGGAGCCCCGGGCCCCCAAATTCTTGAAGACTGCACACAGCAGTTTGCTTGACCTAGGACAGTTAAGGTTTGACCTATTCTCCTTGTAATATAAGTTGCTAACTGTAATCTATACCTGAAACTACCTGTTCCCTGAGATCTGTTATCTACAAGATGATCTATAATCCTCCCCTACTCCCTGTTGATTACAGTCAATCCTTCCCTACGTTGCATGACCCCCACTCCCCGCCTGATGCTTTCATACCCATTGGAATGTCCAGCCCTTACAACCAGCTTATTCAGCTCCCCCAAAGTGCGGAGGATTTTCACATTGAGCTCTGAACATGCCACCATTCAGAGCAGCTCCTGAATCCATTCAGAGAAGCTCTTGAATTCAGGGCAGCGTGACTGGACTTCCCCACCCTGTAGCTAAGGCCCATAACAGAGTCTCATGTCTCAGAACGTGTCCGGCGCTTTCTTTAGTCCTTTGGCTACAAAAGCCCTCTTGGGCCATGACAGAGTCCAATAAGAACAAGATACAGGACTCTCTTGGCACATTGATTATTTTATTTGAGAGATATGTTTATTTACATGCCTGTGTGACAGTGCAGTCAGCATTTTTAAAGTTTTTATTGAAGTATAATTTACATACAGAAAGGTGTGCATTTCATAAAGGTACAGCTCGACAAGTTTTCAGAAACTCAACAAATCCATGCAGCCAGCACCCACATCACGAGACCGGTCACAGGACACCACAAGCCCCCCGGTGCACACTTTCACCACCGCCCCTCCACCCCTGTAACCACTGTTCTGACTTCTAGCAGCATAAGTTAGTTTTGTCTGGTTTTGTACCTTATTAAATAGAATCATTCTGTTTGCACTCTTATGTTTCTGAATTCTTTTACTCAATTTTACATCTGTGAGATTCGTCTATATTGTGGCATAGTTGTAAATCATTCATTCTCCTTGTCCTCTAGTATTCCATTGCACGAATATACTACAGTTTGTTATCCATTCTACATTTCAATGAATGCTGCTATGGACATTCTCCTACATGCCTTTAGGGAACACACATTTACATCTCTTTGGTGTGTGTATGTCCAAAGTTGAATTGTTGGGTCCTACGGGATGTCTGAACATGTCCAGCTTTAACAGATACTACCAAACAGTCTTCTAGAGTGTATCCACTTGCCCTCCCACCAATAGCTCTGTTGCTTCACGACCTTGCCACCACCCAGCATTTTCCATCAGTTGTTATCGTTGCTGTTGTTTCCATTTTCGCTCTTCTGATGGATATATAGTGGTACCGCATTGTGGTTTTAGTTTGCATTTGCCTGATGGTGAGGAGGTTACACACCTTCTCATCCATTTAGGACCATTTAGATATCCTCTTATTTAAATTTCTGGTCTTTTGCCCATTTTTTTTGCTAGGTTGTCTGGCTTTTTTGAACTAATTTGTAAAAGTTATTTATATATTCAGCTATTTAATATTTTTTTGAAAATTTTTAACAAGGGGTTTTTATGGGTTTTCCTAGGAATATAAATTAAAAAATTCCAGAAACTAAAAACCTTTCACAGGAGGAATATATTTAATTACAGCCATGGCCCTGCCTCTTGTGTGTCATGAACAGTTCTCATCTGGAAGCAGTAAAACTGAGTTATATAAATGCCGGCAACGTTTATACAGTGTAAGGTTTTTTTTGTTGTTGTTGTAGATGACAATTTATGAAGACTCAGTTGCAGCTCATCTTTCAACAATCCTCAATTCTGATGAATATGCAGTGGTCAGATCGTCTGCCAAGTGAGTGGTGGGGTTTAAGTCATGAAATAGTTACCTGGTAGAAATGAAAGGAAAGCCGGTTCCTACTATTATTTCATTTCTTTGTGATTTTTCCTTTCAAAATCTATCTGAGAAGTAGCTTGTAGAATGATATACTAAATTTGAGTTGTCTGTGTTAAAAAGTCACTTTAACATCTTATTTTACAATATATAGAGAGAGGGTATATTTTTCGGTGCTTAACTTGAAACATTTCTGTTATCTACGAGATAATCTATAATCCTCCTCTCCTCCCTGTTGATTACAATCAATCCCTCCCTACATTTCAAGACCCCCACTCCCTGCCTTGTGCTTTCATACCCATTGGAATGTCGAGCCCTTATAACCAGCAGTAAGGGTTTAGAGTTCAGTCAATCTAAATTTATATTTAAAGAAGCATTTGTGATTAATTATAATATGGAAAACACATTTCATTATAATGTGTTATTTCCATACACCCCTGCTATATAGAAACTGTTTACATCAGTAAAAGGGAAACAATAATGAGATTTTTCAGTGACATTTCTCAGCATGTTTAAATGTCATACTAAATTTTATTTAATTCAAAGTTATCAGATTTTAGTCCAAGTTGATTCAGTAAATGGAGCCAAAGCTATTTGGTATCATCATCCCAAATACAGCCCAGCTATAGGTTAGAATTTCATTTGAGGCATCCTATACTGATGTCATAAGAATTAGAAAGTCAACTAGTAAAAGTGGGTGGAACTAACTTGAATTTTCAACTGACAAGCAAAAATAGGAGAATTGTTTAGAATTCTGGCTTAGCAAACAAATATTACTACGAAGAGGAAGAAGAAAAGAAAGGGGATAGGTGAGTGGTGAAGGAAAAAATAGACGAATTTTAATGTATTACACACTTAACTGGCAAAGAAATCAAGGAAGGTCAAGAGAAGTCATAAACAAACTTGATTGTGGCAAAAGTACAAATGTAGTAACAATTGCTTTCCGTGACATAAACCTCCACAGAACAGAAACAGGATGAAGCAAAAGGAAGAGGATGCACAGCTTAAGACAGGGAGAGCATGGGTTGGCTGAAGTAGAGGTGGCGTTTGTTTGATGGGCACTGGTGCTGGTTGGATTTTTAAGCTTTTAAAATGAATTGTGTTGCTGTATGGTAAAGTGTACAATTCTCCAACAAGTCCCTGGCTCCAGCACTCCCTGTCGTCCCAGGTCTAACTCATACCCTAAGTTACTTGCCCGGGACCTCTGACCATTTGTGTTTGCCACCCTTACCCCATGAAGCAAATACGTCCTTATAGGCATTTTAGAGGACATTGCCAGAAAAGATGGAAAGCTGAAGTGTAGTAGTAATAAATAGTAAAATTATTCTTTCTTCAGTATAGTTTAGTAAATCTTTAATCTGGCCACCTTTCCTAGCAAAGTGCATTGACCTTAATATGTTTGATTAATACCTCCTATACATTATATATTTTAATTAAATGGAACAAATGATATGAAATTTGGACAGATGTAAACAGGCTCATCACGGTAGCCTCCCTTTTTTCTCCCTATCTTTCTTAACCTCAATATCCATATGGTAAACCATTTTTATCACTAGGGACCTTTTTCAAGTAAAATCTTACACAGAATCCCAATATTTTAAAAAAGTTCTATTTTGTTATTAATAAATTGTATAGGATTAAATTATTAGTCATTTTTGAGAATAAGCAATCAGGTTGTAGATAACAGTTATAGTTTAATATTTGGTGCAGTTTCCAGTTATTTCTGCTTTTTATTTGATTAACATGATTGTAAGGAAATTGTCTTCAATTAAATGAAAATGGCAGAAGATGCTTTAGTCCAAGATTCACACAAAAACTAGTAAATTCTAAAATATGAGTTAACATATTGTTGGTCTCAAATGTCTCTAATAGTCACTGAGCATCTTAAAAATTATACGTTGTATTTTTAAATGAAACTCAAACCAAGCATTTGTGGAACCCTTGAGACATCACTGGAGCATAGTTTGCAAACGACTGGAGTAAGCCTCTAGTGTTTTACTGAGTAGGAATAAATTGGAGTCTTAGTTGAGAGTCAACAGTTTATTGACTTTGTGATCTAAGTCCTCTTTTAGGCATATGAATGGAAAGAATGCCTATACTTCTTCCCCCATAGGAGTGTTTGGAGAATTAAGTTGAGTAATAAAACAGAGTGCATAACTCTACAGAGTGCTTTATTAGATTGTGGTCCTATCTAGTGTTTTACCCAAATCCACTTCAGTTTTTTTCTTTGGCCTTGGTCTGGCTCCTTGTCTAGGCTCTTCTCCTTGCCCTGGCTTTTGGGTTTCCCCCCACTATCTCCCCTGCCCTTGAGCAGATTCCATTCCATTCCAGTCCACACCCTTGGGCTCCTGGGCTGCCTCCCTGTTACAACTCCAGATCCCCTACATTAAAATTCTAGAGCATTTCTCATAAAGAGTTTCAAGACAGGGACAAAAAAAAAAAGCAACAGTATGTAAGGACTTCATACCAGTAATGCAATATATTTAAAATTTTATTTTTGTTATGAAAATTTTCAAACTACATGAAAGTAGAGACTGGCAAAAGGTAAAATGTATTCCCACCATACCCTCCACCTGGCTTCAGCATTTATCAACATTTTGCGATCAGCTTCCCACCTTTTTGCTACAGTATCTAGGCAAATCCCAGAAATCACTTGATTCCACTTCCAGTATGTGTATCTAGTAATCTTTAAAAAAAAAAAAAAATTAAAATAATCCTCTCATGTCATTGGTATTTTTCAGTCTGTATTCCATTTCCCCCAATTATCTCAGTGTTCTGGGTTTTTTCTTTTATTGTTGATTTGTCCAACTCAAAATTCAAGCAAGGCTCACACATTGAATTTGGATTATATGTCTCTTTAACTTTTAAAAAACCTACAACTGTCCCCCCCCTTTAAAAAATTCTAATTGAAATATAACATATATACAGTAAAGTGCCTAAATCATAAAGGTGCAACTCAATGATTTTTAATATTCATATTTATCTAACCATATTAGATAATCTAAAAAGTTCTTTTGTTAATACTACTTATTTGTTAAATGATACAATATAAAGTAAAACATTTTAACCCTCTTGTGCATGTTTAAAAATTTATTTCTGTAAAATAGTAATTCACAGCAGTAATATTGTTCAACCATTTTTAAATGTTAAAAATGCTGTCAGAGAAGCTACATCCCATTAGCACCAGCTAATATGTAGGTTAACAAACGTAGTTAATATAGATTAACATACATACTATAACTTCTTCGACTTTGGTTGGACTTTTATCAACTCAGCATGGTATCAGGCTCAGAAGCTCTAATCAGCAGTCACAGATACCATTTATTTATAAAAGTGAAAGACAAAGTTCTTAAACACAATTTGTTCTGAAGACAAAATTTTTCAGGAAATGGCAGGAAAAAATAATAAGATTGGAACCATTATCATAGATCCATAGAATTTTATGTGTGGACTCTATCTTAGAGATAATTTGGGCAACCAGTCCTCTCATTGAATTGATGAGGTAAGGCATGTCATTGTTAAAATCTTTCCCCAGAGTGACAGTGTGATTGGGGAAGCCATGTGGATCACACTCCCTTTTGTCCAGTGTATGGATGGATGAGTAGAAAAACGGGGGCAAAAAAAAAAAAAGGCACCCAGTGTTCTTTTTTACTTTAACTGCTCTTTTTCACTTTAATTTTTATTCTTATTATTTTTGTGTGTGTGGTAATGAAACTGTTCAAAAATTAATTTTGGTGATGAACACACAACTATATAATGGTACTGTGAACAATTGATTGTACGCTTTATATGACTGCATGGTATGTGGATATAGCTCAATAAAATTGAATTAAAAAAAAAATCTTTCCCCAGAGCACATGGATAGCTAGTGGATGTTATATTTTATGCACTGCTAACTCAAAAGCACCTTTAGTTTCTGGGTGGAACTGTAAATATCAGACGAAAATGAGTTTTTCAGGTTCTCATGTGTTGACACTGCCTGCCAATCTGTGACTGTCTTTGGGCATCATGGCCATATTTATCTTAATATAGTGTTTGCACAGTTTATTGTCATTTGCCCCTATTTTATAAAAATAAGCATAAAACTGATAAAAGAAGGTGCTCATACTAATGATAAAAAGTATAGATCTCTTAAAGATAATGTAACTGAGATGATGGTGGAGCTCATCAAGCATGCTAAATGTGGATCATTATTAGCCTCAATTGAAAGACTGTGTTCAACTCTGAAGGAAGAAAACAAAATGAAAGAAATAAAATGTTGAAAATATCTCATCAGAAATTATGTCTGATGTTAATTAAAGATGTAAATATGAATTTAAAACTTTTTTATTTAGCATGGATTATTTAGGAAAATCCATGTTCCATTTTCACTTATTTGATTTTGGAACATGTTGTCTACAAGTCTTTATGTATAAAAGTGTCAGCCGGAAAATGTCTTTCATGTTACTATTGTAAATACATCTTAAAATTGACTTTTTCCAATTTGCAAGTTCCTGGTTGATATGACTTTGAAATCATACTGTTTTTAAGTGTATATTTTATTTCTATTTTTTAAACTGTATTCACTATTTAGATGTAATAGAAGGTTAATTCATTCCCTCAAAATATAAATATCATATACTTTCTGGAATATGGAATTTAATGGGCCATAAGATAAACCATTTCTTCTGATTCTCCATACAACTTAGGTGGCAAGCAACCCCTAAACTTTCAAGTTTCCATTCATCAGCTCTCTTGGCCACAGATTTCATAGGATCAGAGCTTTTCTCAAGAATTTAATTTAAATATTTGAAAAAGTCTTGTAACAACCTTAAAATTATTTTTATTTACATTACATAGAGCAAGGTTTCTTCTTGTATCCATTTATCATCTAGAACTCCTTAAATTTATGGGACCTCTTTCACAGCAGGGGGAGGTATGGATTTATGTACAAATGATCCAGATATTTTGACAGTTTGCCTATTGTTTTTATTTTTAAATATGTCTATAAATCAGAGGAAATCAACCTAAGTTTACTGAATTGTACAATTTCTTTGCCTCAAAGGATATTATGTGAAACTATCAAGGACTTCGTTGCCAAAGTAGAGAAGGCCTATGAGAAAACATTGGAAAATGCTGTTGAATCGGATGCAATATCCAGTAAAGTAAGAGGGACGTGTTCAGGGTGTGCATGTGTTTTTCTAACAGTGTTAAAACCAACCTGGGTTTTAAAGCTAAACTGATTAAGCAATTGGCCTGCCAAAACATCTGAAATCAAGAGAAAAAATATTTTCAAATCTGATATGAGGGTTTTAAATATATACATATATATGTATATATATGTTTGTGTATATATGTGTGTATATGTGTGTGTGTGTGTTCTCTTTTATGTATATATATGTGTGTGTCTGTATATTCTCTTTTATGGTGGCCCTTTAACGTGTATTAAAACTTCGTTGCTGAAAACTATCCGACAAGCTGAATTTTGTAACTCAAATCCCTTTTCCCACTGATAGGCACCTCCAAGGGGAAATGCACACTAGTGAGGTCACAGGGGACAGTGCAATGAGGTGTTCCAGTGGGGAGGAGGATTGGGGGCCTCCACGTCCAGGCCAGCCAGGCTTCCTCCCAGCAGGTTCCTTGGATGGCCCAGGCACTACAACCCTAGGCCCCTTACAGAGTTCTTTTTTCTCACACTGCCTTTTTCCTTGCAGATTTTTCCCCTTCATCAGCTTTCTGTGGCTAAAATAACAGCTCACTGAACCTCAAAAGCTATTGTCTGGGCTCACGAAAGGACATTCTTATGAAAGGCCTGGGTATACTGGGTTTGCAAAGGAATTAGGTCCCCCAGATTCATACTATAGCTGGTGGATTAATTGCGTGGAGGGAAAGAAACGTAGAAATAAACGTATTTTTGAAGCATTCAGCCTCTTTCTCTTGTTTTCTCCTGCCCTATGGAGAGTTCCAGAAAGCAGAAACCCTCTAGCCACACTTTTTTTCTCTGAACTATTTCTGTAGTAATTGTCTTGGCATGTCATCATAGACAACTAAATGGAGGAAGGAAGGACTGGAAACTGTGGAGATGGAAGGTATATTACAGGGTAGCATTGACGGGTTCAGAACCAAATGTTTCTTCAACCCCAATAATTCAAGAAAAGCAGAAAAAACCAGGGGAGAGTCAAATTGTTTATCTTTATGTATCTCTCTTCCGTTACCCCTTTAGCCTTGTGCATGTTCCTTTTTATTCTTTCTTCGAGCCAGTAATCCCCTAGAAGCTGTTCACTCCTTTGCAAACCAAAGCTTTGAATGCGAGCTGGCCAAAACTCGCCAGACCTCCAGTTTATCATGCTCAAAATGGTGCCATAAGTTGATTACTTCAAAAAATAAAAACATATGTAATTTATAGCAAACTTTGACTAATGAATAATTTTGTGTAATGTGTCACTTATGTATAAAATGTTTGCTATTTTCTTTTAAGGAAGAATATATGTACAAAAGCTGTAGGATGTTTATCCATGAAATGGGAGTCTGAGATGTAAATCAATGAAACCTACATACAAATTGTTATTTTGTTTTTTTAAATTATAAATTTAGTCCATAAACTATCTGAAGTATAGTTATAGTAGCTTCTCTATAATTCAGAAACCATTAATTTAAAAATACCATTTTTCCATCTCTACTAAATAGAGATTTTAAAATTACATACTCCCTGAACCAAAATATCTGTAGAATCATATGTGGTAGACATTTGAATTTTAGTGTTTCTCTTTTGTGAGTCAACGTTCAAATCATCTTACTTAAAGAGTTTTGTATTTTTTGCAGCTGATCTGACTGCTTATTGTTGATTCTCTCATTATGGTATTTCTGTTTTCGTAGTGTTCAGTCCTAAATGAGAAGCTGGAGCAACTCCTCCAGGCTGTGCACACAGAGGGTCAGGCTGCGTCAGCGCTTCACGGGGATTGCCCTGTCTTTGTAGAAGTAGATCCTGTGGAATCTTCCAGTGACGAATCCTTGTGTGAAAGCAAAGGACAACTCATGGATGAACTCACCAGGCTGCCCTCACAGAAAACCTTAAAATCAAGGGAAATACTGTCGCGGGCAGACAGTTTAAAGAAAGCAGTGAGGCAAGTCATTGAACAAGCCGGAAAAGGTACACACTAGCAAAATTAGCCTTTGAAGAATTTAGTAGCACTCCTATTGCAAGCAAAGATAGAAAATAAAGCCATTAAAATGAAATTTGTGCTTAGACTTATTTTTTAATTTAGTAGTAAGAGTCAGCATATTAATGATAAATAAAATCTCAGAAATACTTAAAGTACATTTGAAACCTGAATTTTGAAAATTAATTTAAATACTATATCTATGTTTGTAATATGGAATTTCTTCTGGTGTATGTTTCAATGTATCTTTCCTAAGCATATCTTAATATTAATGGATTTTATTTTTACTTGTCCAAACTTATTTATCTTCTTACTACTTAAAGTTATAGATGAGCAGTCAGGTCACCCCTGTGATCCAGATAATCAGTCATCAGAATATGATCATGCAGAAACAGATGAATGTAAAGAAGATTCTAAAGATGATGGAAAAGAATCATTAGCCGGTAAGAAAACTAGGATAAAATTATTTTGGGATTAAGTAAAATGTAATTTTGCTTTTGTTTTCAAATGACTTAGTTTGAAATAAACCATTTGAATATTTATTTTTGACAAAGCTTTTCAGGTGTTAAATCTTAGATTTTTATGAATGCTAAAATAATAAAGTTAATGGAGATTATTTCGACAAATGTCAAGAATCTTTCCATCCCTCTTTTATAATATTCTCCAGAAATCATAATGATAAGCTAAGGATTACAGGAACAAAGACAGCTAAATATCTTATTTTTTTCTGAGGAAAGAAGGGAAAAACACCCAGATCACTAGATTTTAACCCACAGATTCTTTTGGCAATTGTATGAAAGCTACAAACCCCCTACCCATAAAATCTGGCTTATAATTTAAATAATTCAGCAGTCCCTTGAATTCCATTCATCAACATTCTAGGTTGATAATCTTTATTGCTAAATTAAGCTTTACAGTCACAGGACACCTAGTTACAACCGTTTCTCTATCAAAATTATTTTTTCCAAGAAATTGATTTGTAATTGGTTGAAAAATATCAACTGTTCTATTTACGTTTTAATTGAAGATAAATAAATACCTTTAATATTTTATGTTGTATAAAGGAAAATTCTTAGGACACTGGAATAAAACAAAGTAGAAATTAAAATATTAATGAGGATGAGAAAATAATGGGACAATAATTACATAGTAATCAAAAAGTCAACACCATTATATCAGAACTGTTTGCAGTCATTAGGTTTTTGCTTTTACTTTCATTACATATAAATTTGGGCAGATTACTTAACCTCTCTTTGGTTTCCTCATCTGTAAAATGAAGATACTGTACCTACTTCATAGAGCTATATGGCTAGAACAGTGTGTACTCACTGCTGTATAAGAGTGTTTGCTGTCATCATCATCATCACCATCATCACTGTAGTGTTGCTTCTACTACTTATATTAACTTTGAGAGAATATTCTTTACTTGCATTTAAAATTTTTTGAGACTTCATAATTAGACCTTGTAGAACTTACATGTCCAGAATACAACCTAATGTGGGCATATTGTATAAACTTGGATCTTTCAGAGCTTCATGTCCCTCTTGCGGCATAGAATTCAATTCAGGCATATTCTGTCACCTTGCCAGCTGGTTGTTGAGCCTTTGGACCACTCACTTTCAATACTGGCATTTGGTGGTCACATTCTAATTGTTAAAAAGTTGCTCTTTATATTGAGCTTTATATTTATTCTCCCTTATAATTCTACCCATGATTGCAATTATTAATGGGGTTTTATATATCACAATGTTAGCATTAACAACTACTGGCGCTTGTGTTGTACTTTATGGTTAATTTAAAGCAATTTTACACACCTTATTGCACTCTGTTGAAGAGCTGTATCTTACTCTTCTTCCATGTGGCAGCCTTTAAATGATATTGATAGCAGCTTTCATGGTAACACATCTTCTTCCCATACCCCTTGTCTTCTTTTTCCAGGGTATCTGTCCAAGGATCCTGTACCAGTCTTCAATTTGATGATTTCAAACATTTTGTTTTTCTGGTTGCGCCCCTTTGGTCAAAATTTATCTTAATTTGGTGCCCCATTTTGGACAAAATTCTCCATATATTTTCTGTAGTGTCATGGAACACTGAGACCCATACACTATTCATTCACTTTTGATGTTATAAAGACTTTCAAGACTTCTTTTTTGGCTTGAGGTACTATAAGCTGGTCTTCTGTTTTTGTGCAGGTGATTTTTTAGAAATCTAATTAAGGTAGTTTATACTCATCCCTGTGAACTTTTATCTTTTTGATTTGGGTCTGTCATTTTGTCCCGTCAGAAATCTTTTTGAAGCATGATTCTACCATCTCAAATTTACTTCATCTGTGAAATTCATAAGCAGGCCTTCTATGTCTTCATCCATTGAAATAAATGTTGAGCAAAGGAGTCCTTACAGTTTCCTGCTTGATAATTCCCCCTAAGATAATAGCTGTCTTTGGAGGATTGGTTTTTCAGTACTCATTGCAAATGGTTTTCCAACCAGTTACCATTCTACCTTACCATACTCTCATAAGCGTCACATTTCCATTGTAGTGCTCAAAGTAAACAAAAAATATAGAGACATAGATATATAGATATTGATATTGAAATAGACACAGTTGAGAAAAGCCTTTAACTGTGTTTATCTGGTCTTATTTTTGACTAATAATCCAGTTTAATGGGAACCAAGAGCAATAATAGAAGTGTTTCTGTCTTAAATAATCATTCTATTGTTGAAGCAACTCATTGTATCATTGCTAACTTATGTAATAATTCATATGTCTAGATGTATAAAAAACAATATATTAATATGGCCAATGATATGTTCTGTCTCAGAACCATGAAACATTAATTTAGTTACCTACAGTGAGCCATCAATCTTAGTCATTAGGACAATGTCTGCTTTTTATCAGAGATGAATATCAAAAGGTTGTTTTTAATAAAAAATTAGTTCCAGAAGTCCCATCTGTCAAATAAAAGACCAGCTGTTCTGCTACTTTTCTTTAGTGCAACTGGACTGTTCTGAACAGAAAGAATATAGTGTAAGATTAATATAGTTAGTTTGTAATTAGTCTTAATTAAGAGTAAAGATAATTAAGTTTTAGAGTATCTTTAAATTGAGTTTAAGGATTACTGTTTTTTCAGTCACCTGCCCATAGCTCCTAATTAGTTAAAGGTACTATTTGCTCATCATTATATTACCCCTGTTTATGTAGAATTAAGTTTTTCTTTTTTGTTTACTTTGAGAGTAATTGTGTTTTGGAATAATTTTCAAAAGATATTGAGCTTTTATAAGAAATAATGATAGAACAGTTTAGGGTAAATCATTATTTTGAATAATTGATAAGTACAGGAATTGTATTTTGGTTTTATTTTAAAACAAAAACTGTTTTCCTTCCATTTATGGAAGAAAATGTCAACTCGTCTTTCACATGTTAACTCTGGGAATTACATTAATTAAATTTGATCATTCACCTAACACTTACGAAAGGAATACTGCACTGTGTTGATAGTATACATTATAACACATATGTTCCATTTCCAAAATTCATCATGCTTAAAGATTTCTTTTTACCTTAAGGTGTGGATTGATCACATTCCAATGACAAGTATTACTGACTTTAATTATGATAAACCTATTTTTGAGCTGAGAGATCAAGACATCTACCTATGGCAGTGTTCTGTCCACATAGTAAATCTCAAGAAAATGAGAACAAAATGGTGAGAGAATAGGTACACACAAAGTAATATTTTCAGTTCCACTGCTTATTTAAACTTGTATTAAATTATTTGATGCCTTGAGTTTACAGAAGCTTGTTTATTTTTATAACTATATCATTACCTCTTTTTCTTCTGGACTCTTTGCCAACAGTTAAAACCACACCCCAGTCTCCAGATGGGCAGACAAGTCGTGGCTATGCCCAAACTGATATCTGCTCTGGTCCAGCTGTGGCAGCCAGCAGAGAGAATCTCCCAGTGCTCAACACTAGAATAATCTGTCCAGGTAGTACAGATTCTGAAACATGGTAGATTTTTAAGTAATTATGTAAAAATGTGTAAGTCCTTATTTCCATGTATTGTAGAAATGTGTTCTTAAAGATAAATGTTCCTTTTTAAGAATGTTCATTGTAGACCCAGTCAGAATCCAGGTCCTTAGACTTTGTGTGCATAAGAATTGACTGGGAAGTATTAAAATACATGTTTCTGGGCCCCACCCTGGGAAATTTTAATTCAGTAGTTCTAGAGTGTAGAGCCCAGGAATATGTATTTAGCTGACATAAATCTTACCCTCTATTCAGTTACCTCTTAAGTATTTCCACTGATGTCTTTTCGGTTTTTTAAGCCACAGGTATCTCTGTAGTCATTTTTGGCCTAGTAATATTGCTTCATTTTAGAACACAAGGCATCTATTCCAGCCTTGATAAAATGAATTTACTTTGGGATTAGGCTAGTAGGAGTGGAAACCAAAGGGTTTGTAAGGGGTAGGGGATGGAGGAAAATAGGAGTGTTTCCGAGGATTCCTTTAATACCAGTTGTTTGACTTAGTGAATACCCTCTGGATTTACTCCAGAGTAGATTGCAACTCAAGTAAGAGCCTGAAAATAAGTTTTTCCTACAATTCCTTTTGAAAGATGAATCACAATTCTGTAATAATATTTGGAGATTTCGATACCGTACTTCCAGTGATGGATAGAACAACTAGACAGGAGGTAACAAGGAAATAGCAGACTTGAAGAACACAGAAACCAACTGGATCTTGAAGATTTCTACAGAACCCTTCACCTAACAGAATGCACATTTTCCTCAAGTACATATGGAATATTTTCCAGGATGGACCATCTGCCAGGCCATAAAACAATTCTCAATAGATTTATAAGGATTGAAATCACACAAAGTATGTTCTCCAACCATTATGGAATGAAATTAGAAATGAGTTGTGCAAGGAAATTTGTAAAATTCTCAAATATCTGGAAATTAAACACTACACACCTAAATAAGTAGTGGGTCAAAGAAGAAATCACAAAAGAAATTAGACAATACTTTGAGATGATTGAAATGAAAATACCGTCTATCAAATGTACTCGATACAGTGAAAGCAGTGCTTGCTTAGGGGGAAATTGATAGCTATAAGCATCTAAGAAGAAGAAAGATCTCAGATCAATAGCCC
Organism: Choloepus didactylus; assembly: GCF_015220235.1. Classification (NCBI taxonomy): domain Eukaryota; kingdom Metazoa; phylum Chordata; class Mammalia; order Pilosa; family Megalonychidae; genus Choloepus; species Choloepus didactylus. The sequence goes on from NC_051318.1 coordinate 88,485,107, forward strand.
AACTCTTCACCCTAAGAAACTGGGAAAGGAATAGTAAACTTAACTCAAAACAAGTAAGGGAAAGAAATAGTAAATATTAGAAGGGAAAAAATAAAATAGAGAACAGAAAAACAATACAGAAAATCAATGAATTCAAAAGTTAGTTCTTTGAAAAGTTCAACAAAATTGACAAACCTTTGCTAGACTGACCAAAAAAAAAAAAAAAAGAGAGGACTCAAATTGCTGAGAGTGCATCACTATGGATCTTGTAGAAATAAAAAGCATTATAAGGATATACTATGAAAAGTTGTATGCCAACACTTTAGATAATCTAGATGAAATGGAAAAATTCCTAGAAAATCACTATCAAAACTAATTAAAGGAGAAACAGAAAATGTGAATAGACCAATAACAGTAAAAAGATTGAGTTCATAATCCAAAGAGAAAAGCCCAGGCCTGACCTGATGGCTTCACTGGTGAATTACACCAGTGTTTAAAGAAGAATTAACACCAATACCTCATAAACTCCTCCAAAAGTTAGAAGAGGAGAAAACAATTCCCAACTCATTCCACAAGGCCTGTTACTCTGAAAAAAAACCAAAGCCATAACAAGAAAAAAAAAAAAAAAAAAACTGCAGACCAACATCCCTGATGAATAGAGATGCAAAAATCCTCAAAATACTTACAACTTAATCTAGCAACATTTAAAAAAGTTTATATACTGTAATCAAGTGGGATTTATCCCAGAAAGGCAAAGGTGGTTCAATATATAAAAATCAGTGAATAATATATACCATGTTAATAGAATAAAGAACATTGACATGACCATCTCAGTAAATGCAGAAAAGTGTTTGACAAAATCCCACACCCTTTCTTGGTAAAAACACTCAACAAACTAGAAATAAAAAGGAACTTCTTCAACCTGATAAAGGGCATCAAAAAAGAAAACCACAGCTAACATCAAACTTACTGCTCGGAGACTGAAAGCTTTCTCCATAAGATAGGAACAAGACAAAAATATCTGTTCTCACTATTTCTATTCAACCTTGTACTAGGGGTTCTAACCAGAGCAATTAGGCAAGAAAAAGAAATAAAAGGGATCCAGATTGGAAAGGAAGAAGTAAAACTATCTCTTTTCTCTTATACATAGGAATCCACATACAAAAAACCCCACACAAAGAAGTATTTAAGCTAATAAAGGAGGTCAGCAAGGTTACAGGATATAAAATCAATATACAAAAATCAATTGTATTTATAAACGCTAGCAATGAATGATCCAAAAATGAAAATAAGTAAATAATTCCATTTATAATAGCATAAGAAAGAATAAAATGCTTAGAAAGAAATTCAGCAAAAGAAGTGCAAGACTTGAACACTGAAATCTACAGAACATTACTGAAAGAAATTTAAGAAAACCTAAATAAATAGAAAGACATCCCATGTTCTTGGATTGGATAATTTAACATTATTAAAATGACAGTACTCTCCAAATTGATCTACAGATTTAACACAATCCCTAACAAAATCCCAGCTTTCTTTTTTGCAGAAATTGGCAAGCTGATCTGAAAATACAAAGAACCCATATTAGCCCAAGCAATATTGGAAAAGAGGAATAAAGTTGGAAGACTCAAACTTACCAATTTCAAAGCTTACTACAAAACTAGGGTAATCACAATGTGGTTTAGCATAAGGACAGACATACAGCTCAGTGAGATAGAGATGAGAGTCCAAAAATACACTCTTACCTTTATGGTCAATTGCTGATTCAAGAAGGTGCTAAGATAATTCAATGGGGAAAGATAAGTCTTTTCAACATATGGGGGTGGGACAACTAGATATCCACATGTAAATAAAGGATGAAGTTGGATCCTTATCTCACACCATATACAAAAATTAACTCAGTTGGATAAAAAATCTAAATATAAGAGCTAACATTATGAAACTCTTAGAAAAAAATATAGGCATACATTTCCATGACCTTGGATTAGGCAGTGGTTACTTAGATATGATACCAAGAGCACAAACAGCAAAAGAAAACATATGTAAATTGGATTCATCATAACTAAAAACTTTGGTATTTCAAAGGACACTATCAGGAAAATGAAAACACAACCCACAGTATGGGAGAAAACATTTACAAATAATATATCTAATAAGGAACTAATATCCAGAATATATAAAGAATTCTTATAATTCAATTATAAAAAGACAACCTGTTTAAAAGATGAGCAAAAAATTTGAATAGACATTTATCAAGAAAAGATATACATATACAAATGTTCCAGTAAGCACATGAAAAGATACTCAACATCATTATTATTTTATTCATCATGGAAATGCAAATCAAAACCACACATTGAGGTGTCATTTCATATGGCTAGGATGGCTGTGGTCATAAAAGATAATAACAGATATTGGCAAGGATGTGGAGAAATGTGAACTTTCATATATTGCTGGTAGTAATGTAATATGGTGCAGTCACTTTGGAAAACAGTTTGGCAGTTCCTGGAGACATAAAGTTATCATATGACTCAGTAATTCCACCCCTGGATATGTACCCAAGAAAAATGAAAACATGTGTCCACACAAAAACTTGTACATGAATGTTCACGGCAGCGTTAATCATAATAGCTAAAAAGTAACAACACAAATGTTTATCAATAATAAATGGATAAACCAAAGTGATATATCCATACAATGGAATATTACTCAGCCACTAAAGGAATGAAGTACTAACACATGCTAAACATGGATGAATCTTGAAGACATTATGTTAATTGAGGAAAACCAGACACAAAAGGCCACATAGTGTATGATTCCATTTATAGAAAATGTCCAGAATTGGTAAATCCATGGAGACAAAAATTGGTTGGTAATTTTGGGGAACTGGGAGAGAGTAGGGAATGGGTAATGAATAAGAGCTAATGGGTATAGTGTTTCCTTTAGGGTGATGAAAAAGTTCTGGAATTACATAGTGATGCTGATTGTCCAACATTGGTAAACACTAAAAACAAATGAATTATATACTTTAAAGGGGTAAATTCTATGGTGAATGAATGATATCTCAATAACATTAAAAAAAAAAAAAAAAAGATTAAGAACATGTCTAGTTCAGGAAAGGACTCCATGGAGATACATCTGTCTTCCAACCAGAAACCCTGCTGAGGTTTGCAAGACTCTTCTGAGTTTGCAAGCTGAGAATATGGCTAACCTGAAAACATTTTAGAAAATGTTATGCTTTTCTGGGAGGCAGCTGGAGGATGGCTCTTCACCTCTCCAAGCTATTCTTTATTCTCACCAGAAATATTGTTTTATTTATTTGTTTACTTAGATATAAGAAAAATTGATATAACAGTGTATGCCATTGCAGATTCAAAACTAGTAAATTAAATGACATAAAATTCATCCTGGTTACTTGATAATTGGCTAAAGTTTAGTGGCTATGATAAGGAATCATAATAATCCTTTAAGAACACTTTGTTTTCCTGGTATCCCAGTGTTTCTCTATTAGCATGACATGTTTTTTTCACTATTCCTTCCTTCCCTTTTGTGCCCTTAGTCCCTTATTACTTTATCTTCTCTCCAGACTTTAGTGCTTCTAGCCTTAATGTTGGCTTGAGTAGATCATAAAGTTCATTAGAAAGCATATTGAAATAATTGTGGTTTTACATTTTTGGATATAGGATAGAAGCTTCATTCTTTACTTCAATACTGTAATCTTCTAAAATTCATAAATGCCTGTGTTTAATATTTTACTACATTTTTTACTTTTTTAAATGCAATTTTATTGAGATATACTCACACACCATATAAGCCATCTGTAGTATACAATCAGTTGCTCACAGTATCATAGTATAGTTGTGCATTCATTGCCACAATCAATTTTCGAGACTTTTCATTACTCCAAAAAATATATATAAAGAAATAAAAAGGATCACCCAAACCATCCCATGCCCCTCATCCCCCCCCATTATTTATATGTTTTTTGTCATTATTTTATTAATCATCTGCCCATACACTGGTTAAAGGGAGTGTCAGTCACCAGGTTTTCACTATCACATGGTCACATGATGAAAGCTATGTAGTTATGCAGTTATCTTCAAGAATCAATTCTACTGGATTATCATTCAACAGATTCAGGTATTTCTAGCTATTCTAATACATTAGAAACTAAAAAGGAATATCTGTATAATGTGTGAGAATAACCTCCAGATTGACCTCCTAACTCGGAGATCTCTCAGTCACTGAAACTTTGTTTCATTTCTTTCCCCCCTTTTGGTCAAGAAGGCTTTCTCAATCCCACGATGCCAGGGCCAGGCCCATCCCTGGGAGTCCTGTCCCCTCATTGCCAGGGAGATTTACACCCCTGGGAGTCAGGCCCCACATAGAAAGGGGAGGGCAGTGAGTTTATTTGCAAGAGTTGGCTGAGAGAAAGAAGCCTCATCTGAGTGACAAAAGAGGTTCTCTGGGACTTACTCTGAGGCATAATTATATGTAGGCTTAGCTTCTCCTTAGGAAGAGTAAGTTTCATAAGGGCAAGCCCAAAGATCAAGGGCTTGACTTATTAAATTGGTGTTCCCTAATGCTTGCAGGAATATCAGGAATTCCTGAGGTGGGAAAGTTTAGTATTTCCACGTTTTTCCCAGTACCTCAAGGGGACTTTGCAAACACTTTTTAATTTCCTGCCTAAAGTACTTTGGAGTGCATCGGGGTATCGTATTAACCTGTACAGAATAACAAGACCTCATTCCCTATTCTAGATTCCGTGCAGTCATGTTGTTTAAATAAACTGACCATAATACCGGTTGTATTAGAAAGTGTGCTACAGAGAATATAAACTTTGTACCAAATAAACATCTCTTAATTAACATTCAAAACTCAGGAATAGATGTGACTACTGTAAGAGCTTACAATCGACAAACCTTTGCAATAAGCCCTGTTGAACAGAGTGCACTCCTGCATTGCCCGTTTCCCAATCTCTGTCCACAGTCTGTCCCCTGGTACCTATGCTCCCAAATTCAATTCTCAGAATTTGCTCAGTATAATAAATTTATATTAGTGAGGGCTTACAATAGTTTTCCTTTTGTTTCTGGCTTATTTCACTCAATATCATGTCCTCAAGGTTCATTCACCTAGTTGCATGCCTCATACTATTTATTTTTGACACCAACCCTGAGTTTTCACCTTTGTACATCTCAACAATTTTGAGTGTTATTATCTATGCTTTGAGAATATAGAAGTGATAACTCCATGCCATTTTGAGTAATTCAGCTTTTTTTGTAAATTCTTTAAAGACTCAATACCTTATTTGCTGTAACAAAAGCAGTACTGGTATTTATTAAAGTTATAAAGTCATTGAGATGGTGAATGAGAAATTGTCAAAAGTAACTCCTATTGAGATCTTCATCAGTTTAATTTTCTAAGACAATTTCTAGATCCTTAGAAGCATCAGCAGCCTTGCTTTCACTAAAGTCATCATTCTTCGTTTTGATTAAGGAGACCAGTAGGCATTGAAAACCATGCTTCAGGAGCAAAACAATGGATTGGTTCTTTCTCTTTTTTCCTTAATGTGTGATCTTGTATGTGTTTTTTTTTTTCTGGGCAGGTTTAAGAGCAGGACTAGCTGCCTCAATTGCTGGGAGTTCTATCATCAACAAAATGTTACTAGCAAATATTGATTCCTTTGGTGCAACACCATTTATTGACCCAGATCCAGACTCATTGTAAGAAAATGCTTTTGCAAGTATTTTATTTTGACTTTTCTTGTCTCTGCTCTGTATTAATTGTAATATTTAAAAGTGTATTTTAATGAATATGGTTCTATATACAAAAAGGATGATCAGGATATTTCACATTTTGATCTGATGAACACATTGATCCATTTGAAATTCAATGGCTTCCACATGTGTCCCCAAACTAGACCTCTGGTAGGAGGTGGCTGAGTGAGGCGTAGCTCTCGCTTTCCCTGAGTATTTTTCTCAGTGTTGCATTCACACCCATATTGATGCTGTTCCCTCACCTCCTCTCTTCTCAGACTCACCAAATCTGACCATCTTCCCAAGTCTAGCTTTTAGGATGACTTATTTCCAGAAGCTTCTGGCCCACATTGATCTCTGTCTTCTCAGAACTCCTAAAACCATTTTTGGCACCTCAATGTATAATTCCTTTTACTGTTTTTAAATTTGCATTTGTTATGTCTTGTTTCTCTAATGACACTCCTCAAGAGGATATATTTAAACTTCTTTGTACCTTCCCAAGAACCTAGCAGAATGGATTGGATTGAGTAGTTTTTGTTCAATAAACATTTGTCCACTGTTAAGAATAGAAGGAGGCTGCTTTTCTAATAACTGAAAAAAGAGAATATTGATAGCTGACTGCTAGACCCTTCCCAAATCATCCTCATTTGTCTGTGTAGTGACGGATTTATGCAGGAGGGAGGAGGAGTAGGATTTTGGTACAATTAATAGAAAAGCAAATCATGACTCTGCCTCTGCTTTGCTTTGCCCACCATCCCTCTTACCCACACATGTCCTGGGGCCGTGCACATGGATTGTGGATGGGAAGAAATTCCTGCTGAGTTTTGCTTTCTGCTAAAGAACAAGAAGCTTAATTTAAATGGTTTTCGGTGCTGTCTTATGTTCAGATTATAATTGTTGTTGTGAACCTGAAATTGACTTTTATATGCTTTTCCTTGTTATCATAGAGATGCATATTCAGAAAAATGTGTCATGAACAATTATTTTGGGATTGGATTAGATGCAAAAATTTCATTAGAATTTAATAATAAGAGAGAAGAGCACCCTGAAAAGTACAGGTAATTTTGGCATTAGTAGTAATATTATTACATGAGGGCAATTTTACTTTAATTTTATGTATTATCTCTTTTGCTTGCTCTGCTTTAAAGAGTAAATAAATAATATTTACTGAAATTGCCTGACACCATTTCTTTTCAGGAGCAGGACTAAAAACTTGATGTGGTATGGAGTCCTTGGAACCAAGGAGTTATTACAAAGATCATACAAGAATTTAGAACAAAGGGTTTTGCTTGAGGTAAGTTCATCTTGAGGTGAAGACGTTTCAGATCATTTTAGTAAAACAAATAACAGTTTCATTTGTGGAGCTGATGTAGCCTGAATTCTTTTTCATTAGTGATTTAACTTTCAAGGGGAAAGAATGGAAGAATGATTTTTAAATTACTGTTATCAACTTTGTACTAAAAGAGGTATATTACACGCCTCTTACTATCATTAGCTCATGAAATCTGCATCCTCCTCTGGAGTTGTGGACACCCCAAGAAAAGGGGAAGCCAAAAGGAATACATTTATAGGATAGGGATTTGATGGATTTTCTCATTTAAGTTTCCAAGTTCTGCCTCAATCTTGTAATGCCTGAAGTTCCACATAGCCTTGAAAAGAACTTTAGTGTACAAGCATTCCTTGGAGATATTATGGTTTGGATAAAGTGAACATCGCAATAAAGCAAGTCTTATGAACTTTTTGGTTTCCCACTTATGTTTACACTGTACTGTAGTCTATGAAGTGTGCAATAGCATTACATCTAAAAATAAAAACAATGTACCTACCTTAATTTAAAAATATCGCTAAAAATGCTCTAACCATCATCTGAGCCTTCGGCAAGTCAAAATATTTTTACTGGTGGAGGGTCGTATCTCACTGTCGATGGCTGCTGACTGATCAGGGTGGTGGTTGCTGAAGGTTGGGGTGGCTTTTGAAGGGTGGGGTGGCTGTGGCCATGTATTAAAACAAAACAGCAATGACGTTTACCACATCAATTGACTCTTCCTTTCATGAAAGATTTCTCTGTAGGATGTGATGCTATTTGATAGCGTTTTACCCACAGTAAAACTTTTTTAAAAATTGGAGTCAATCCTCTCAAACCTTGCCACTGCTTTATCAAGTAAGTTTATGTAACATTCTAAATCCTTTGTTGTCATTTCAATGATGTTCACAGCATCTTCACCAGGAGTAGATGCCTTCTCAAGAAACCACTTTCTTGGCTCATCCATAAGAAACAACTCCTCATTTGTTCAAATTTGATCATGAGATTGCAGCAGTTCAGCCATATCTTGAGGCTCCACTTCTAGTTATAGTTTCCTTGATATTTCCACCATATCTGCAGTTATTTCCTCCACTGAAGTCTTGAGCCCCTCAAAGTCATCCATAGGGTTTGGAATTGACTTCTTCCAAACTCCTATGAATAGAATATTTTGACCTTCTCTCATGAATCATGACTGTTTTTGATGGCATTTAAAATGGTGAATCATTTCCAGAAGGTTTTCAATTTATTTTGCCCAGATGGATCAGAGGAATCACTATCTATGGCAGCTAAAATCTTATGAAATGTATTTCTTAAATAATAAGACTTGAAAGTTAAAATTACTCCTTGATCCATGGGCTGCAGAATGGAAGTTGTGTTAGCAGGCATGAAAACAACATTCACCTTGATGTACATCTCCCTCAGAGCTTTTGGTGACAAGGTCCATTGTCAATGAGCAGTAATACTTTGAAAGGACTCTTTTCTTTTTTCCTGAGCAGTAGGTCTTAACAGTCGGCTTAAAATACTAGTAAACCAGGTTGTAAACAGGTGTCTGTCATCCAGGTTTTGTTGTTCCATTTATAGAGCAACAGGCAAAGGAGATTTAGAATAATTCTTAAGGGCCCTAGGATTTTTGGAATAGCAAATTAATGTGCTTTGGCTTTATCTTAAAGTCACCAGCTGTGTTAGCCCCTAATGAGAGTCATCCTGTCCTTTGAAACTTTGAAGCCAGGCATTTACTTTTCTCTAGCTATGAAAGTCCTAGATGGCATCTTTTTCCAATGAAGGCTGTTTCATCTCCATTGAAAATCTGTTGTTTAGCGTAGCCACCTTCATCAGTTATCTTACCTAGATCTTCTGGATAACTTGGTGTAGCTCCTACATTAGCAGTTGCTGCTTCACCTTGCACTTTTATGTTATGGAGACTGCTTCTTTCCTTAGACCTCATGAACCAACCTCTGCTAGCTTTAAACTTTTCTTCTGCAGCTTCCTCACCTCTCTCAGCCTTCATAGAATTGAAGAGAGTTAGGGTTTTGCTCTAGATTAGGTTTTGGCTAAAGGGAATGTTGTGGCTGATTTGATCTTCTATCCAGACCACTAAAACTTTCTCCATATCAGCAATAAGACTGTTCCACTTTCTTATCATTTGTGTGTTCAGTGGAGTAGCAATTTTAATTTCCTTCAAGAACTTTTCCTTTGCAGTCACAACTTGACTGACTGGTGCAAGAAGCATAGCTTTCAGCCTGTCTTGGCTTTCAACATGCCTTCCTCACTAAGCTTAGTCATTTCTAGCTTTTGATTTAAAGTGGGGGACATGCTACTCTTCCTTTCACTTGAATGCTTGGAGCCCATTGTAGGTTTGTTTATTGGCCTAATTTCAATAGTGTTGTGTCTCAGGGAATAGGGAAGCCTGAGAAGAGGGAGAGAGCTGGGGAACGACCAGTCACTGGTGAACATTTACGAAGTTCACTTTCTTTTATGGGTGTGGTTTGTGGTGCCCCAAAACAATTACAATAGTAACCTCAAAGATCACAGCTCACCATAACAGAAATAATAATAATTAAAAAGTTTGACATATATTGGGGATTACCCAATGTGACACAGAGACATGAAGTGAACACATGCTATTGGAAAATGTGTTGGTAGACCTGCTCGATGCAGGTTTTCCACAAACCTTCCATTTGTAAAAAACACAATTATTTGCAAAGCACAGTACAGTGAAGCACAATAAAATGAGATATGCCTGTAAATAGATTCTTGTCATTTAAATGAATACTTATTTTTTGGTTCCAGTTATTTCTGACAAGTTAGTAAAAGAAAAAAGATTTTGAGCATTTAATTTTTTTAGTACTATTTACTATTTTAAACAGGAAATTAGGGACAGCAAAAGTTATTTAATCTCTGCAGATAATGGGAAAAATAAGGTTGGGGACATGGCTTTGAACAGTCTATTAATTTCTCTGGATTTTACTTTTTTTTTTTTGTACTTCATCAAGGGCTCTATATGCATGCTGATAAGCAAGACTTTCCTATCTTGGATCTTTTTATAACTAAATATATATAAGTAAGTTATATCATACAGAAAAGTATACAAATCTTAAGTCTACAGCTCAGGGAATTAAATAGAACATTATTATTTTAAATGTTATCTTAACATTGTAATGTGGAATTTAGAGGTGCCTGTTTCATTCACTATCAACCAAATGTTCCGGTAAAGATAAGTCTGTTGTACCTTTCACTCTAAGACCACAACTACATGATTAGTTGGTTTGTAAAATTTACTTTGCTTGTAAAATTAAGGTAGACGTTACTGGCTGAAAGAGAGCAAAATCAGGGAGGTTCACGCTTTTCTTTACAGCCCTATTCCTGGGCCACCGCAGACAGCTTCCTGTGGATCGTATTGTAATCATTCATTTTCTTACCCATGTCCTCTAGTCAGTCTCAGTTGTCTTCATCTTTGTTATGCTCAGTGTTAGGCCAGTGCCTGGCCCTGTGGTAAATGATCCTTATGGTATAATTTTTAACGACTGTGATCCAGCCCCATAGTCACCTTTAAGGTTTCAGGAATCTTATGGAATCAGAATAGCTGGAATGTCTTTATTCCTGGAAGAGTCTTCAGTGGTTGGGAAATAGGATTTCTCGCCTCTTCTACTGGTGTTCCAAATTTGAAATCTACTTTTACTTAAACAGCTGCTTCTTTTACTATCCATTTAACAGAGGTTCTTAACCTTTTTGGGGGGGCTGAGGACCCTTTTGGCATTCTGGTGAAAATTATGGACTCATCAGAATATTGTTTGTAAATGCATTATATGAGGTAATGTAGAATTAGAAAAGAAACCAATTGTTGAAATAAATTAACAATATTTTAAAATTTTTGTGAAGTAATATATGTATTCCATTATCATGTGTTATATCACCCTATATTTCATCATTAAATTTTTATTCTAGTAACGTATATGACCTAAAGTTTCCCCTTTTAACCACATTCACCTGTACAGTTCAGTGCTGTTAATTACACTCACAATAATGTGCTACCATTACCACCATTCATTTGCAAACCTTCACAGTCAACCTAAATAGAAGTTCTGTACAAATTAAGCATCAGCTCCCCTTCTTTACCTCAGTTTATCCCCTGGTGACCTGTATTCTGGATTCTAACTCTATGCATTTGCTTATTATAGTTAGTTTGTATCAGTGAATGTGCTGGGTTTGAATCTATTATGTCCTCCACAAAACCATGTTCTTTAATGCAGTCTTGTGGGGGCAGACTTATTAGTCTTTTGATTAGGGTGGAAGCTTTTGATTGAATGTATCCATGGAGATATGACCCACCCAACTGTAGGTGAGACCTTTTGATTAGATCATTTCCATGGAAAGGTTTCCCACCCATTCTGAGTGGGTCTTAATTAGATCACTGGAGTCCTTTAAGAGATGAAACCCCCGGGAGAAGCTCAGAGAAGCTCAAGAGAGACATTTTGGAGAGAAGCTAAGATACGTAATCCAGAGTTTGCCCCTAGGAGAAGCTAAGAGCCAGTTCAGACCCAGAGACTTGGAGACACTGGGAGATGCAGACAGAAAGATGTTTGGAGATGCTAAGCTAAGAGATGAAGCCCCGAGTTTGCCCTGGAGAAGCTAAGAGAGGACTCCCAGATGCTTAGAGAGAAATGCCCCAGGAGAACCAAGTAGAGCTCTGAGAGAAGCTAAGAGAGACAGAAGCCCAGAGACATTTTGGAGAAAGCCATTTTGAAACCAGAACCTGGGGGCAGAGTACCAGCAGGCACCAGCCACATGCCTTCCCAGCTGAGAGAGGTGTTCCAGGCACCATTGGCCTTTCTTCAATGAGGGTATCCTCTTGTTCCTGCCTTTATTTAGACATTTAGAACTGTAAATTTGTTGCCTAATAAATCTCCTTTATAAAAGCCAATCCATTTCAAGTATTTGCATAATGGCAGCTTTTAGCAAACCGGAACAGTGAGATCATTCAATTTTTGTCCTTTTGTGCCTGGCTTATTTCACTCAACATTATGTCCTCAAGGTTCATCCATGCTGTCACAAGCATCAGGACTTCATTCCTTTTTACAACTGAGTAATATTCCATCATATGTATGTACCACATTTTGTTTGTCCATTCATTTGTTGGTGGATGCTGGGGTTGTTTCCATCTTTTGGCAATTGTGAATAATGCCACTATGAAGATCAGTGTGGAAATATCTGTTTGAGTCCCTGCTTTCAGTTCTTTGGTGTATACACCTAGTAGCAAGATTGCTGAGGCATATGGTAATTTTATATTTAGCTTCCTGAGGAACTGCCAAACTGCCTTCCACAGTGGCTGCACCATTTTATATTCCCACCAGCAATGAATGAAGTGTTCCTAATTCTCTACATCTCTAATACTTGTAGTTTTCTGTTTTTCTTACTAGTATGCATTTAGCGGATGTGAAATGATATCTCATTGTGGTTTTGATTAGCATTTCCCTAATAGCTAATGAAGTTCAGCATATTTTCATGTTTTGGGACTATTTGTATTTCCTCTTTCGAAAAGTGTCTGTCCATGTCTTTTGCCCATTTTTTAATTGGGTTGTTTGTCTAATTTTGTTGTTGAGTCGTAGGATCTCTTTATATATTCTGGATATTAAACCCTTATCTGATGTGTGGTTTCCAAAATATTGTCTCCCATTGCATAGGCTGCCTTTTTGCTTTCCTAACAAAGTCCTTTGATGTGCAAAAGTATTCAATTTTGAGATCTCATCCCATTTATCTATTTCTTCTTTCATTGCTCGCACTTTGGGTGTAAGGTTTAGGAAACTACCTCCTATCACAAGATCTTTAAGATATTTCCCTACATTTTCTTCTAAAAGTTTTATTGTGATAGCTCTAATGTTTAGGTCTTTGAGCCATTTTGAGTTTATTTCTGTATAAGGTGTGGGATAGGAGTCCTCTTTCATTCTTTTGGATATGGATATCCAGTTCTCCAAGCACCATTTGTTGAACAGGCTGCTTTGTCCCAGTTGAGTCCACTTGACTGCTTTATCAAAGATCAGTTGTCCTTAGATGAGTCTATTTCTGAACACTCAATTAAATCCATTGGTCAGTATACCTGTCTTTATGCCAGTACCATGCTATTTTGACCACTGTAGCTTTATAATATGCTTCACAGTCAAGTAGTGTGAGACCTCCCATTTCACTTTTCTTTCTCAAGATATTTTTAGCTTATTCAGGACACCCTGCCTTTCCAAATAAATTTGATTATTGGTTTTTATATTTCTGCTAAGTAAGTCGTTGGGATTTTAATTGGTATTGCATGAAGTCTATAAATAAATTTGGGTAGAATTGACATCTTAACTATATTTAGTCTTCCCCATGAACATGGCATAGCCTTCCATTTATTTAGGTCTTCCTTGATTTCTTTTAGCAATTTTTTATAGTTTTCTGTGTAAAGGTCTTTTGTGGCCTTGGTTAAATTTATTCCTAAATATTTGATCTTTTGGTTGCTGTTGTAAATGGAATTTTTTTCTTAATTTCCTCCTCAGATTGCTCCTCACTAGTGTATAGAAATATTACTGATTTTTGCTTGTGAATCTTGTATCCTGACAATTTGCTGTACTTGTTTATTAGCTCCAGTAGCTTTACTATAGATTTATCAGTGAATGCCTTAAGTTTTGACATGTTGTGCTCTTGTTTTCATTCATCTTGAGCTATTATTTACTGATTTCTCTTGCAATTTCTTCTTTGACCCTCTGATTGTTTAAAGGTGTGTTGTTTAACTTCCATTAATTTGTGAACTTTTCAGTTATCTGCCTGTTATTGATTTCCAGCTTCATTCCATTATGGTCAGAGAAAGTGCTTTGTGTATTTTCAATTGTTTTAAATTTGTTGAAGCTTGTTTGGTGACCTGGCATGTGGTCTGTCCTGGAGAATTATCCATGTGCAGTTGAGAAGATTGTATATCCTGCTGTTCTAGGGTGCAATGTTCTGCATATGTCTGTTAGGTCTAGTTCATTTATCGTATAATTCAAGTTCTCTGTTTCCTTATTGATCCTCCATCAAGCGTTCTATCTATTGATGAGGTTGGTGTGTTGAAGTCTCCAGTTTTATTGTCTTTCCCCCGTCAGTTTTGCTAGTGTTTGCCTCCTGTATTTTGGGGCACCTTGATTAGGTGCATGAATCTTTATGGTTGCTTTTTCTTCTTGGTGGGTTGCCCCCTTTATTAATATATGGTGTCCTTCTTTGTCTCTTATAACAGTTTTGCAGTTTTGCATTTAAAGTCTGTTTTGTCCAATATTAGCATAGGTAGCTCTTTTTTTGGTTACTGTTTGCGTAGAATATCTTTTTCCAACCTTTCACTTTCAACCTATTTGTGTCTTTGGGTCTAAGGTGAGTCTCTTGTAGGTGGCATATAGTTGGTTCATACTTTTTAATCCATTCCGCCAATCTGTGTCTTTTGATTGGGGAGTTTAATTCTTTAGCATTTAGTGTTATTACTGTGAAGGCAGTACTTGCTTCAACCATTTTGTCTTTTGGATTTTATATGCCATATCTTATTTTTGTCTCTTTTTTGCACCCTTTTAATTACCCTTCATTTCTACACTCTACTCCAAGCCTCTTTCCTTTCTTTTTCCTTCTGTCTGCTGAACTCCCTTTAGTGTTTCCTGTAGGGCAGGTTTCTTCTTTACAAACTCTCAATTTTGTTTATCTGTGAATATTTTAAATTCTCCCTCATTTTTGAAGGACGGTTTTTCTGGATAAAGAATTCTTGGCTGGCAATTTTTCTCTTTCCGTACCTTAAATATATCATTTCACTACCTTCACGCTTGCATAGTTTTTGATGAGAAATTGGAACTTGGTCTTATTGCAGTTACCTTGTATGTGATGAATTATTTATTTCTTGCTACTTTCAGGATTCTCTTCTTATCTATGGCATTTGACATTCTGATTAGAATGTGTGTTGGAGTAGATCTAATAGGATTCGTTTTGTTAGGAGTACGTTGTGCTTCGTAAACATGTATATTTATGTCTTAAGAGTTGGAAATTTTTCAGCCTTTATTTTCTCAGATCTTCTTTCTGCCCTTTTTTCCTTCTCTTCTCGTTCTGGGACACCCATTACCAGTATGTTTGTGTGCTCTGTGCTGTCATTCAAATCCCTGAGACCCTGCTCATTTTTTTCTATTCCTTTTTCTACCTGTTCTTCTGTCTGTATGATTTCGATGGTTCTGTCTCCTAGTTTGCTGATTCCTTCTTTCTTCTGCCTGTTCAGAACTGCTGTTGCATGCCTCTAGTTTATTTTTAATCTCTTCTATTGTTCTTTTCATTCCCATAATTTGTTATGTTTCTTTTTATACTTTCACATTCTTGTTTATACTCACTCAGTGTCTTCTTAATATCCTTGATATCTTTAACCACATTTTCTTTCATCTCTTTGAATTGGTTTAAGAGATTTGTTTGAACATCGATTGGTTGTTTCAAATTCTGTGTCTCCTGAAGTTTTAATTTGTTCCTTTGACCAGGCCATATCTTCCTGTTTCTTAGTATGGCTTGTAATTTTTTTGCAGATGCCCAGGCATATGACTATCTTGATGAGTTTACTCTGAAGGTCTTGCCTAGGACTTTATTGTTTTTTGGCTTTGCATTAAGGCTCTTTTTGATGCTTGGTCCAACTTTTTCTAGATCTTTAGAATAGCCCCTGTTTAACTGATCAGATTTTCTCAGCTCTTTTTCATCTGATTCTTGCCCTGGATATACAGTACAGTTTTTAAGGTTGTGCTTTTTGTTTAGTTGTTTTACCTCCAGGAGAACACTTCCTTTCCTCTATTCCTGCTCCAAGAATCTTGATCTCTTCTGTTTGTTTTAGTGCAGAATTTTCTTCCCGGCTCCTATGATTTGTTTAAATTCTCTGCCTCACTGATTACCCTGTTTTTCTTATACTTTTCAGTTCTGGGATCCTCCTGTTTTACAGGAGTTCAGTTTAACACCACCCATCCCCCCCCCTTTTTTTTTCCTGTGAGGCTTTTCTGACTCTGGTTTCTTCCCTGTTAGGGTATCCCACCCAAGGGAGCTAGATGGGGTCACTCCGGAAAGGTGGGTCATCCCAGAAAAGTCCGTTTTGCATTTAGATGATCCAGCCAATAGAAACTGCGTTGAGTGAGCACATCCCTTGCCAGCCACAGTTCTATCACAGTCTCCTGCCCCAGCCTCCCAGGTGTCCCT
This sequence comes from Choloepus didactylus, assembly GCF_015220235.1. Taxonomy (NCBI): domain Eukaryota; kingdom Metazoa; phylum Chordata; class Mammalia; order Pilosa; family Megalonychidae; genus Choloepus; species Choloepus didactylus. Next base: position 88,501,346 of record NC_051318.1, read on the forward strand.
CCTCAGCGGCTTGTGTTCTGCCCTGGGTCTCTCCGGACTTGGGTCCCACTGCCTGGATTTGTGTGGAGTTCTAACTTCCTGCTGTGAGTGCCTCTGTGGCCCATGCCCCTGGTGATAGGTGGGAGGGATCTGGGCCGCTGCCTCTGAGCAACTCCCAAGCTGCGCAGGGCTGAGTGGGGAGAGGGGAGAGGACTGGCGGGTCAGGATGGAAGTTTCCTACTGGATATTTCTCTTTTTTCTCTGATTCAGCATTTGTGGAGTTCTTCTCCAGTCTCTACTATTCTCCAGAGATCCAAGCAAGTTTGATTTGTCCTTTCATTTGCTGGATTTCTTGGGAGGGTTTTTCAAGGGGTGTCTTACATTGCCATGTTGATGATTTCACCTGTTTTAAAGCTCTAAATCAATGTGATTTATGATTTATTGTGTAATAGTAATTTCTGTCTTTGTTTAATTCACTTCAGTAAGCTTCTTTTTATCACTTTATGATCACCGAAGTTTAAGAATGCTTTCTATGTAATATTGCCTTTAATTCTTAACCTCTGCATATGGAAAGTATTAACATTCTTTATGACGTAGGTATTATTATTTAGTTCAGGGGAGTGAAGCCACTTCCCAGATATCAGACAGTTGATAACTGAAAGAGCCAAATATTCACATCCAGTGCTTTTTCACCATAAAATAGAAATTTGTCATTGTTATTGAGAAAAGAAATGTACTGACTTCCTTCTCTGTGTCTAGGTGCTTTCCTATACTGTATCACATTGGCCACACTGCGAAGTAGGTATTATTAGCCCCATTTCACAGATGAGCAAAGTGAAGCACTGAAGGGTTAAGGGACTTGCCCAAATAATAAGTGGCAATCAGAATTCAGACCAGGCCCACCATCTTCCCACTATACCATGTTGCCTGGAGAAAGATGCAGAGAGAGGGACACCAATCAGAAGAAAATGTAACTGCATTTTATAACAATCTGCAACATCATGAACCACAAATGGAAATGTGGGAAGACAGGGAAGATTGTGAAAGAATGTACCACTCTTGAAATCTTCCCTGAATATAAGAGAAATTTCTGAGTCCCATGTCCCTACTTTCTTAAATCTATGCTGCTCATATTTTTCCATGAAACTCTATGAAATGGATATTTCTATTCAAAACTCTGGGTGATTTGTTTAATAAAAAAATGTTAAATTCAGCATTTTTCATGGAATTTCCTTCTGCAAATGTTCATTCTTTGCCACAACATGCTTGCAAATAAAGTGCGTCCATTTATAAAATCTTTAAAGACTGCTCTGAATTGGTTTTTAAAATACTTCTTTTATATTTACAGAGATAATATTTTTCTTTTCATTTCAAGTTAGTCACATAATTGATAACTGATTTTTTGAAGCACACAAAGAGATCTGTTTGTATACAGGGCTTAGAAAAAGTTTGTTATTCTACTGAATACTTAATATTCATTCATTTAACAAATGTACATTGAGCACCATCTCTGTGCCAGGCACTGCCCTTGGTGCTGAAGTACAAAGTGAACCTTTGAACATGAGGTGCTCACCTTGTCTGCTGGTTAACACTGTTTCCGTAAAAAGGAAAAGAATTACTTTAAAAAAAATAAAAAGCACATGCGGCAGTGAATCATATTTGAAGTCACATTCCTTAAAATGGTTCAAAAATGGACTCAAACTGGATTCTCATTTGTTCTAAAGGTTGGAGATAATTTTGATTGGGCATTAAAATATAATTTTTATGATGCTATGTTAATTATTTTTAATAATTATATGGTGAAAATTTTGGTACCTATTTTAAGTATGACATTTACACACTCTTCCCCTCTTTCAAAATAAAGGCTTAAATCTTTCCGTTGGATTAGATGTTCACTTAGAAAAATTGTAAGTGGTTCTGTTTAAATGCTAATTAGAGTATCAAATATGATTGTCATAGAATTTGTGTAACCTAATTACTACCGTTTTTTCTAACTAATTTTTAAAAATCAATTCCTTAAGTGATTGTCTCCTTAATAACTAACCAGGCCTGAGTTTAGTGGATCACCACTTAGTTATAGTGGACTCAGCAGTGTGCCGGGGGCTGTGAGAGATACTAGAAGAAGTCGTTAAAACCAAAGCTCTGTCCTTACAGAGCTTGCTTTCAAAAGGATGGTTTAGATAAGTACAAAGTTAACTATAATACAAGTGAGAACATCTTAAGTGACCTCAAAAAGACATAAGGAAAATACTGCCTGATTACAAAGGAAAGAAGAGTTAATTTTTTTTTTCATATCCAGTTTTTGTAACAACTTGGCTATAGGTATCACACTTGTAAATTTTTCAGATGAAAATATAGGATAAAGGCTTTAAATGTGTAGGAATGCTTTGAGAGGGGAGCAGACGTTACCAACACTTTGCTCCATCGGCCTTTATCTTTGGTATTTTAGTAACTTCCAATCTAGTGGTTCTGCCCTTTTCCTCTAACCTCTGAGCTTTTTACCTTACAGTGTGATGGACAGTATATTCCTCTCCCCAGTCTGCAAGGCATAGCGGTGTTGAACATCCCAAGCTACGCTGGAGGTACTAATTTCTGGGGTGGAACTAAAGACGATGATGTAAGTAGCATCATGATGTGAGAGTAAGTAGTTTGCTTCCTCAAAAGATAATTAAACGATTGGAATAACTGGCTTTCTAAAAATGTGTCAGTAAATCATATACCATTCATTTGATTTCCAGCTGGAATAGGCTCTTCTCCTACATTGGGGAAGTGAGGGGTGCAATAGATGTTTTAAGATTTTATTTGAATAGTCTTTCATTGAGAAACCCTAAAATTTTTACATGTCAAATATATAGATATGCATACCTTGGGATGTAGCTAATGTTTTTCTGAATAGACACAGAAAAATCTTTTTTAGGAAAGAAGATTTAGGGGATAAAGAAGGGAAACTTGCTCTTTTTCATTTCACGCCTGTGTTAGTTTCTGTAGCTCACCAGCTTGATTAACGCGCATTTGTTATCAAGTCTGACATGGGTCTCACTGGCTGAAATCAATGTGTCAGCCGAGCCGCCTCCTTTCCTGGGGATTCTAGGGGAGAATCCATTTCCTTGTCCTTTCCAGCTCCTAGAGTCCACCCATGTCACCTGGCTGGTGGGCTCTTCCTCCACCTTCAGAGTCAGCAGCAGTGAGGGTTGAGTCCTTCTCACAGCGCCCCCCTCTGCCCTCCTCTTCTGCCTCTCCCTTCCCTTGTGATGACGTCGGGTCCACCCGGATAGCCCAGGACAACCCCCCATCTCCAGGTCCTTAACCACATCTGCAGAGTCCTTTTTGCCATGTGAGGCAACATATTCACAAGTTCTAGGGATTAGGACTTAGACATTTATGGGGTGGCATTATTCTGCTACCATTTTCCCTTTCTGTACTTTTAATTTTCTAAATTTATATAGATATTCTGTTTATTTTTAGACATGTCAATTGACCAATGAGATTTAGGGCCACTTTTGTTTCCTTTTTATACTTTCCTGTAATAAAAAAGAAAAAAAAAATAATTCAACAAATGTAATTGATTTTAAAATGAATGATAAAGAGGGCACAATTCTTAAAATATATATAATAAAAATGAGGTCTTGTCACAGTCTTTGCTTGAATAGTCACATATATTGATTGGTAAGCCCTTTGCTTTGAGGCTTATAACAGTTCTCCCTGATCCATTTTCTCAGTGCTCTTAAACTGGCACACAGGGTTAAAGTATAAAATAAATGAGAAAGTATTTGTAATTCTGATGATATGAATATTTGGCAATCCCACTGGAGCATAAAAATTTACATTAGCAATCAACATATTTTGTTACCATGTCACCACTCTTAAATATTTTGTAGGGATAAAACCATATGCTAAAGGTAAATAAAGCTAACATTTCTTGAATACTTTCAAGGTAGTCAAGCTACATTAGGAGCTTCACATTTATTATCTAATGCCCACAATCTTAAACTAAATTTTACCACTGAGGAAACTGAGACAAAGTTCATACAGATTAGTAAGTTGCAGAACTAGGATACAAATACAGGCAGTCTGATAACAAAAGTGATGAGAAATCATCAATACGACCAATATTACTTGGTGAAAGTTTTATGTTACTATTTTCTGTTGAATAATTTTTCAGAGAAGTAATTGCTTATGTTATAGAAAAGGAGAGAATAAAAAGGAGAGAGTAATACCACCTAAATTTAGAAATTGAGATCAACTTAATTTTGTGAAAAGGTGTTTAGGGTAAAATCAAAGTAAGCCCACATGTTTTGTATCCTCCAAAGTTTTTGTTTCCTTTCTTTCAAATGCCCTAAAAAGTTGTTGTGTTGAGATATAAAGCATATATGCATATTGAAATCTTGAAAGATTTCCGTAAAGAAGTGGCTGCTTAGAGCATACCGAGGGAACCCAGCCATAATTTGCCTGTTCATTTGCCTTAATCTTATGAAACCTAGATCACCTTTCAGGCTTTTTGGATTTTCTAACATTACAAGCATCACTTTATCCAGGCAGCTGATTTACGTATGAACAAATATTTAACATGTTTTATACCAAGATAAAATATTTAAAAATAAAGTCCAAAAGGGTGCTTTGTGAGAGGAATGAGAATTATATCCATGTGGATTTTTTAATGTTTATTTTATTTGTTTATTTTAAGCCATCTTCAGAGATTTTTTTCCTTGAAAATTCTAATTTTCTAATAATATTCCTTACTTTTCTGCTTACTATTTGTATAAGATTTTAAAAACACAGTATTTGCGGAGTTTTTGTTGAGGTGCCACTTTACCTAAATCATCAGTATATCAGTGGAACTGTAATGTAGTTTTTCCTTTCAGATATTTTCAGCGCCATCCTTTGATGACAAGATCCTGGAAGTTGTTGCCATCTTTGACAGCATGCAAATGGCTGTTTCAAGGGTCATTAAACTACAGCATCATCGAATAGCCCAGGTTCGTTTCTGAATCAAATCTGACTACTACTTGGGCCACTGGGGGGCTGGGAAAGCTATTCCAAATGATTTCTACACTGTCTGTCCATCTATAAAATACTGATTATCTTTTCATGCCAGTTATCAGGACATCATCATAAGTGATGAAGTAGAACTTTCTATTCTACAGAATGGACTGGCCAAATGCCTCATCACTAAAGTCAAGCCTGAATGCAAATTGAGTGTCAATTTCTCAGGTTTTTTAACCCTAACATAACTTGTTTATTTTGTTTCAGTGCCGTTCAGTAAAAATCACTATATTTGGTGATGAGGGCGTCCCAGTTCAGGTGGACGGTGAAGCATGGGTCCAGCCTCCAGGGATTATCAAAATTGTGCACAAAAATAGAGCTCAGATGCTAACGAGAGACAGGGTATGTAAACAAAAAACATTCTTCTAGGTTTTTGTCACGCTGGGTTTTTAAAAAATCTGAAAGTTGTTATGAAAAATAGAAAACAAGGAAAAAGATTCAAATCATCTCTTACATCTGATATTTAAGTCATTTGTGATTTGAAATATGGGCAGCTTATACCTAATATTTTTAATTAAGGTCATGCTCTTAACAGATAAGACTGACAACATTAGTCCTGTCTAGCATACATAAAATAGTAAAGATTGAAGATTGAGTTTCTCTCTTTTTAAACATTTCAGTGACGTATTCATTCCCACAGATTACATTACTTTTTATTTGTTGTAATATATGCAGGAAAACTTTAAAATATCTTTTTATCCTTGTGATTTATTTAATGAGATGCTTGATTAGAAAAAAAGCAATAGCAGTTTCTAAGTCATTCATGTAATATCTAAGTACACATTTATTTGTGTCTCAGAGCTATAATCTAACCATCCATTGCAATATGGATTTTACACAGGCTTTCGAAAGCACTCTCAAATCTTGGGAAGATAAACAGAAGTGTGATTCTGGTAAACCAGCTCTTCGAACCCACTTGTGCTTTCATCATTCTGGCGACTTGGCATCGGAAGAGGCGTCCCAGATGCAGATGTGTTCCCAAGCTGCTGAAGAGCTCATTACTAGGTATGGTGAGTTTACAGGCTTTTTGTCCTAGGAGAACTTTGGTCCAAGCCGATTTTGGTTTTCCATCTGCGTGCATCATTTCAGTCGTCTGTGGCATCTAAAAGAGAAGTAGTTACTCATTTGCTGCATCAGTAATTGCTGCTCCTCTTTGTCATACCCTGCCCCCACTCTCTAACACACACCTATGGCATCATGTCCTCAAGTCCAGCTCTTAGGCTTTCCCAGACACAGTGCTGAGCTTGTCTGACACAACCTACCCCACTATACTCTCTTCATTATTATTTTCCTATTTTATACACAGTCTTCACACTGTACTACCTGCTTATCTATTGCTTGTAATTATTAGTTAAATGTATATGGCATTAGAAGGAAGTATAAACATTATCCCTACTTCCAAGGATAGTTGGGGGAGAAAATAGAGTCCAAGAACCAGTTTACAACAGATACATAACAGAGATTGCAAAGCTACACATAAATTAATTTTGGTTAGATAGAAAGGGAGGAGATTAACAAAAACAAACACAGATACTATGAGTGTAAAACAGAGAAAATTCACTATGGCCAAGAGTAAACTTGAGAAAAGAGACATCAGGGACAAATTTCTTAACTCCTCTGACCCTTGGTTTCCTAATCTACCAAATGGGAAGAATAAGAGCTACTTTACCAGGTTGTTGTCAAAATTAAATGAGACTCTACATATAAAGTGCTTAGTAGTACATTACATCTGGCATGTTTAGTGCTCAGTAACTATTCAGTTCTTCCCACACCATTATCTGGTCACCAATAAAAATGTTGAAAAAGTAAAGAAGGAAAGCAAAGCTAGTGATACAGGGACTGTCTTCCTCCTTCTGTCCTACTCACCATCTGCTCCCGCTCTCTCATTCCTTACTTTCCTTTTAAATATGTGTTAGATATCTAAAATGTACTAGATGTTAGAGATACAAGGGAAAAGACATCTATTCCTTAGTGCTGGAGACCAGTGCTCAGAATTAGAATGTAGTATGATAATTGCAAGATACTGACTAGCTTAGAAGAAAAGTAAGGAGAGATGAATATGTAGTGAGCTACATATTCATAACTAGCATAACTAACATAACATGACTGCATTCATTTACATCTCAGCTTCTTATCCACAGGGATATTAGTTATTCATTCAGTGACCTTTTATGACTTCCAATTTACAGGACTTTCTTGAAGTCAAAATATGCTTCCCCTATTGTCATCTTGTTGACCCACCAAATAACCTTATCAAAAAAAGAAAGTGAAGATTGGCCTGACTTGCTTTTGGTCAACCTGGTTTGGTTCCCCATCTGTCCTTTAAATTTTGCCAAAGATGAAAGTCAGGCTCACTGATCTATTTTCAGGGTTTATTCACTTGTTATTCAGCGAATGTTTTTGAGCCCCTCCATGTGCCAAACACCACCAGGTGCTGGAAACACCAAGATGACTAAGTCTTGGTCCTGCTCCTCGGTTTACTCGCAGAATAACAGGAGGGAGAAGTGTGGCCTAAGTGCTGTCAGAGGGGGCCGGAACAGAGAGGGAGGGCTGCCTGGAGGAAGAGGAGGAGAAGGCACGAGCTAAGCATAGAAGCCAGCCTGTCGAAGGCACAGAGGAGTGTGAGGGCATGGTATTTTTCAGGAAATCTCAGGACTTTGGTGTGACTGAAATGGTGGCACACGGTATGTGTGAGTGTTTGGGAAATGCAGATGGAGAGGTGGGCAGGGGCAGTTCGTAAAGGGCCAATTATGCTTTGCTGAGAAGTCGGATAGTTTTCTCTACAGAGAATGAAGAGCTGCTGAAGAAAGTTAAGCAGGGGGTTTGTGTAATATGACACTTTATTGAGTCGGTTCTGGTGGTGGCTTGGAGATTGGAGGACAGCACAGTTGGGGCAGAGCAAACACAGAGGGCACTGTCAGGATGGCCCTGATGAGGAAAGATGGGTTAAGGCAGTAGAGATAGAAAGGAACAGAGAGATTTAAGGTAGTCTAGGATCTAGAATCAGTATATGGGTATCAATTAGGAGACAGGATGACCCTAAGATTTCTGGTGAAAATCTGGATGGATCGTCTGTCCTTTGACAGAGCTATAGAATTTAGGAAGAGGACGGATTTGAGAGGGAAAATAATGGGTTCTCTTTTGGATTTATAGAATTTAAATTGTGTTATAAGTATCTAGGAGGAGGTTCAGTAGCTAGTTGGGAACTTGGATCTAAAGGTTAAAAATTAGAATAATATTTACTCATTTCTATTCTGCGAAATAACCCTTTATTATAGTTTCTTACGATTATTGATAATAACTCTGAGGTGACATTTGCAAGTTCTGTTGTGCTTTGGATATCGGTTGTCTGAGGCTAACGATTTGAACTTTTTTCCTTTACTCTTGGTTCAACCATCTGGAGTTCTGACCTTTTCAGTTTAAAGATTATTCTCCTTGAAGATGTCAGAAGCAAAAAGTATTTGGCTAATCCTGCCCTCTCACTCGTCCGCAAACTTGACATCATTTTTAAGCAATTGATGGGACTTTCCTTTTTATCTCTTCTTTGGCCTTAGCGCCCTGTGGGATTTTGTCTTTCTTGGACTGTTCTTGGAGGTTTAGATACCATAGGAGTGTAGCATCACAAGTTTTGGAATTGGATGGACTTAGAGTCAAGTCTTAGATCTACCACCTGTTGGCTTTGGGTACATTCTAAATTTCTCTGACCTTCAGTGTCTTCATAAAGTGGAGAAAATTAATCATTGATACCTTTTAAGGTTGTGAACATTAAATTAGGTAATGTATTAAAGCACTTAGCATATCAGTGATAAATATGGTAATGCTTTTCCCCTAATCTTTGGTATTTATTTCTAGATGACCTTTCAGTGAATAAGTTTTTACTCTTTAAATTTGTAACACCTCTCACTTTCCAATGATAGTGAAAGACGCATTATTAACTATATTCTGTTCTTCCAAATATTTATCTCTGACTCTCAGCCTAACTTTTTAAATAAAGATTTTCAATTTAGTATTCTTTGTTGCATGGAGTTTGAATTTTATCTACCCTGAGCCACTCATAATTGAAGTCATTAATTTTTTTTCTTTATCGGTTTTATATTTTTTCCTTGTTTTATTCTGCTTCTACGCTTTAAAAAATCAGCAATGCTCAAAAAAGTGTTTTGCTCATTCACTTTGTTTTTGCTTTCAGGATTTGCGATGCAGCCGCAATTCACTGTCTTTTGGAGCAAGAACTGGCCCACGCTGTGAATGCCTGCTCCCATGCACTGAATAAAGCAAACCCAAGGTGTCCAGAGGTGAGGAGCTAACGGTGAATTCCCATTCCACATATTTTTTAGTGCGTTACACATATATTTTAATAATATACAATATGCCACCCCCTTTGCAATAAAGTTATGTAATCTATATATGTCTTGTGGCCAAATTTTTATTTCCCTGTTCTTGCCATTTTTCCATTCCTGCTCTTAAATTCTTTTTTTTTTTCAATTTCACTTTCAATCACTTGTCCTCTTGCCGTCTGTTCTGTCCTCCTTTTCCTTTTAGCCCCTGCCATCGCTCCCTGTTCCGTCTCCCCTGCACTCCACATTGGGAAGCCCAGGTATCACAAGTGTGCACTTTAGTGGAGATGCTCATTTGTTTGTGGAGTTGTACACTGACATTTTTTCTTACTCTGTTTTGTTATATTAAATTGGAAATCGATGGTTTTGTTATTTTTTAATGTAAAAGCTAATAGCATGGACAAAATATATCTCTCTTGAACAGTGATACATGGTACATTGCTATAGTGCAGGGAAAACTGATAGCCATATTTATTCTTTCCATTATCCATTGAAGTTACTTAAATTAATATACAAATAAGTGTTGGTCCACACAGTGGGGTCTAAAAATCCTTCTGCTTGTGACTACTGAGAGTCAGCAGATAAAACTAATTTTAGTCAGATTATGTCCCTACTAAGGCATAATTTTCTTTGACTTAACTTTTTTATGGGAATATGTATATGTTGGTGCCAACATATACATACAGTTGATCCTCATTATTCACAAATTCTGTTTGTGAATTTGCCTTCTCACTATAACTCATTTGTAACCCCAAAAGTATTTCTTGTAGCACTTTCATAGTCATTTATGGACATGCACAGAATGGTGAAAAATTTGACTGGTCTGATGCATACATTCCCAGCTTAAGGTTGAACATGGTGATGCTCTGCGTTTTTGCTTCAGCTCTTTTTGCAGGTGTTCTTTTTGCAGTACTTAGTGCCATGTTTTTAGCATTTTTTTGTGCTTTTTGTTTGTGATGTCTCTGTTTAAAATGGCTGCCAAATACAGTGCCGAAGTGCTGTCTGGCATTCTAAGCACAAGAAGGCTGTGATGATGTGCTTGACAGAGAAAATACTTGCGTTAGGTAAGCTTCATTCAGGCATGAGTTACAGTGCTGTTGGCTGTGAACTCGATGCTAATGAATCAACAATTATATTAAATAAGGTGTCTTTAAATGGAAGTGCTATAAAAGAAGGTCATATACAGCTGGTTGACAAAAATGTCATGACCAGAGAGTCGCGGAAACTTAACCCTGTATTTCTCCTAGGAGGAATGGTTCAGAATTCACTAATCTGGTGTTCTCGGTGACTTTGTAAAACCCAACATTACCATGAGTAATGGGAATAACTGTTATCTGTAGGTAGGATTTGTACCCTGAGTACATCCACTATGATCAGTCTATTCTTTTGGTTCTGTGATTTAATCAATGAAAGAGCTGTCGTACCAACAAATGTGAATGTGAACTTTTGCAAGTATAATAGAATTTTGGAAGGTTTTTTAAAAAGTGTGTTATGAATTTAAATTGTGGAAATGATATTTAACGTATTCACTGGTGATTGAATCACAATTTAATACAGAGCCACTTATCTTTGATATTCTTCTCTTCTAGAATCTTACAAGAGATACTGCTACTGAAATAGCCATCAATGTGAAGGCACTATATAATGAAACAGAATCTTTACTAGTTGGCAGGGTTCCTTTGGTAAGGAAAGGAAATGATTGTTAACCTGAGAATGATGCCATAAATCAATGGGCCTTCCATTCATTAGGAATATGCACTATCAGATTCTAAAGCAGAAGCAACCTTCTGTCCTACATCCTAGGCTCTCCTTTGTGCCTAGCTCTTGCCTTCAGGAAAGTATATGGCTAACCCCAAGAGTTATGATTCAGGCCAACAAGAGTAGAAATTTTCCATCTTATATGCTATCATGTTTTGATGCAAGCCTGCTCTACCCCATCAGTTTTGAGAGTCTTGAACTTTGTAAAATGTGGTGGGCATTCCTAAGGTGCTCATTATTACAAAAAAAAAAAAAAAAAATAGAGGAAATCATAGTTTTTGTTCCCCGAATTTACCTATGCAGTATGATTGGTATGGTCCTCCAGATTTGCTTACCAGTAGACACTTCCTAGACTCAGTGTTTCACACAGTACATTTCAAGAACTAGCCATAGCCCCGGGTTAACTCATATTTGTCCTGGAAATCAAGTTTAGGCCCTGTCCGAAACTGACCGCAGTCCATGGACTACAAGCGTAAGTACTAGAAGCCCTTAGATGTCCTTCTGGGTTGCCCGGTGTTTGCTTGGTCAGCCTTTCTTTACTGCCTCATTTTCAGATCTTGTAGCATGCTGGGTCTTGATGCCACCTAGTGCTCGATTGTGAGTTATTCACACAAGCTGTTGTAACACTTGGAAGGCCTCTGACACGTTGACTATTATTGTAACAATTTGATTAACTGATAGGTGGTGAGCTTGAATCAATCTCTCAATAGTAATTTTATCTCTTGCTTGGGCCTATACACACCCGAATAAAAGTGATACTAAAGTCATAATGCCTGGCCCTGTGGGAGAATCAGAGGTGTGTCAGACAGCCTAGCTAACTAATGATTGACTGTGGATGGAATTTCTGTTTGGTTGGGATCCACCTGCGTGGGGTCCATTGCCCTTGCCCACCTACAGAGCACACTTGAACACAGCTTCCTTGGGGCAAGAGGTGAGCTGCCTCTGCCATAGCCATGAAAGAAAAACTTTTAGGAAAAAACACTGTTATCCTTTTTGATAAAATCAAATGAGGACATCTTTTTGGCTAATATTGGCACTACTGTTTTTTTTAATATATATATATATATATATATATATATATAAATGTTTATTGAATGTCAAGCATTGTGAATTTTTTTTTTTTAATGTTGGGTAATTTTTTTGGTTTTACATGGTTTAATATTCTTAAACTATGTTCTTCTGGGACCAGCACTACTGTTTTTAACCAGAATTTCCTTGCAGTTCTTTTCAAATAAGTCCTGTAGGAATCCAGTGAATTGTGACTTTGGTCCCAGTTTTTGGCTTAAAAACATGTATTTTGTTGTTGTCATTGTTGCTTGAAACACAGTTAAGATCATTTCTGATTGACAAGAACTAGAAGCGTAGCCTATTCTGTGCTTTTGTTCTCTACAACTAATGTACCCATCCAGGTCCTTGGTGAATATTTATCAATTGCATTATGTCAATCTAACAGGACCCCCTCCACATCATTGTCAAATATGTGTGATTTAAAAACAACATATATTGTGATGTCACAATGAAGAGTCGATGATATTTATTTTACTTCTAGAATGAATACATAAGAACCATTTTATCAATTTTATAAGACATATATTCTTAAATTAAGAGGAAAATAGTAAATTTTTTAAAACACGGTGGAGAATCTCCATATTCTAGTAACTAATAGAAATGATAGATTCTTTTAAAATCAGAGGGAAATAAAAAATAATGTCCATTATAAATGACAGTAATATTACCCAAACATTCAGTTCTAAAATTCTGTGAACTTACGTATAGAAACAATATAATTTTAAGGTAATTCATAAGCCTGTTCATTTGTTGGAAGAGATCTCAAAAAAAAACTTCACAGGCTGCTATTTACGGAGGAGGAACTAAGTCTCGGGAAATTAATTGGCCTTCTGTTGGTTGCATAGCTGGTTGCAATTCTAGGTCCAAAACCCAGCCACCTGTCTGCCAGCTCTATGCCTGGTAGCCTTTATTTCACCTTTATTCATTTATTGAACTTATAAATGTATTTTAATACTTTGGATGGGTTAATGTGAATAATAGGTGACCAGCTAAATTCTCTTTGAAGTTTCCAAATCCCCTTTTCTAACTGATACATTCTGACTGATGACCAGATTATCAACCATTGAGCATTTTGGTTTTGACCTGATTTTTACAACAGCTTTCATCACAAATTTTTCCATTTCATATACTTGTTCCTTCTCTTCTTTTCAGTCTTCAGGAAACTTTCATGCCAGGCAGTTCTTGTTATTTGACAAGTTTTTGACCAATTTTTAAAACATTATTTGTTCATGAAATGACCTATGTTAAATAAGGATTTTTGATATAAATATGTAGACTATGACCACGTGCTAGTCCTAAGAGGCAGAATGGATGGATGGAGGGGAAGAAGGAAGGGAGGGAAGAAGGGTGGAGATCACATAGAAAAAAAAAAATCAAAATCTGTACTTTTCCTGGGAAATTAATATTGAAGTCCTACTCTCCGTATATATCACCTGTGGGAAGTAAAGATTAGACCAAATCTCTCCCGATTTTTAAACAAAGTCAATATCAAAGAGTATGTTCCTTTTTTTCTATATTCCTTTATAAAAATCCAGAAGAGGATGTTCACTGTCTAAATGAGTTGTTATTTTATTCGAGGTTGGTAACTGAGTCTTGCTCTGTTTTGTTTTTCAACCTGCTGGTGAATAGCATTTAGAATCGCCACACGAAGAGCGGGTGTCCAATGCCTTACACTCTGTGGAGGTGGAGTTACAAAAATTAACAGAGATTCCCTGGCTTTATTATATCTTACACCCTGATGAGGATGTGGTATGTACAATTTGATCTGTTTCTTTTTTTAAAATTCAGTTTTATTGAGATATATTCACATATCATACAATCATCCGTGATGTACAATCAACTGTTCACAGTACCATCATATAGTTGTGCGTTCATTACCCCAATCTGTTTTTTGAACATTTTTCTCATACCAGAAAAAAGTAAAAATAAGAATAAAAAACAAAAGTAAAAAAGAACACCCAAATCATCCCCCCATCCCATCCTGTTTTGCATTTAGTTTTTGTCCCCATTTTTTCTACTCATCCATCCACACACTGGATGAAGGGAGTGTGATCCGTAAGGCTTTCACAATCACAATGTCAGCCTTTGTAAACTACATTGTTATACAATCGTCTTCACGAGTCAAGGCTACTGGGTTGCAGTTTGATAGTTTCAGGTATTTCCTTCTAGCTATTGCAATACATTAAAACCTAAAAAGGGTTATCAATATAGTGCACAAGAGTGTCCACCAGAGTGACCTCTCAACTACATTTGGAATCTCTCAGCCATTGAAACTTTATTTGGTTTCATTTCGCATCCCCCTTTTGGTCAAGAAGATGTTCTCAATCCCACGATGCCAGGTCCAGAGTCATCCTTGGGAGTCGTATCTTGTGTTGCCAGGGAGATATACACCCCTGGGAGTCATCGATCTGTTTCTTTTTAAACATAGACCCTATGGCAATAGAATTCGAATTCATCTTCTGACAAAAGGGGGGACACATTTTAAACACTGCTGTTAAATGTACTGCTCTCGAATGAGCCATCAGTAGGCATTTGTGTGAATGAATGCATCTTGTGAGAATCTGTACCTGTTCAATAGTACATTAGATCATTAACTTCTTTTGAAGGAGCTACGCTATTCTGTAATGTTTAGTATTTATTACCTATTCTTCGGTTGTATCTATTATCAGAGTGAGTTTTTCTTCTCTTTACTACTCTGACAAAATTATTTTCTCACTCAATTTGAACAGGAGCCTCCTATAGATTACACCAAAAGAAACAGCAAAAGCACAGTGTTTCGTATGGTGCCAAAATTTAAAAAGGAAAAGAATCAGAAGCAGAAGACAAGTTCACAGCCTGGTAGGTGGTCCATGTGGGAAGGAAAAGTATCACATTACGAAAAGAACAACTTATAAAGATCCTATCAAAGTATTCAGTAGGAATCTGTACTTAGGAAGCACACCAGAAAATTAGGTGGTTACTAGTTTGCGTCTTCTTCGTCAGGGTCTATTTAGATGGTTCTTTTTCTTTCTCAACAGCAATACAAGGCATCAGTAACGTGTTTTCCTTCTTCAAAGTTCAATGTCTAGATTACTTTGATAATGGAACGTAGAGACTTTCATGTACCCTTTTAACTTGCTAAGTATATTTTCCACCTAAAGTTGCATATTTTCTTAACCCTGCTTTAAGGTCTTACTCTACCATTCCCCCCCGTAGTAAAAACAATCTACTGTGATACTTAAATTCTCAAGCAAAAATTAAACACCCTCTTTTGCTGCTCTTTCTAGTTGCCTTTCTACCTTTCTCTGGAGATTGAACTTCCTACTGTACTAGTACTAAAGCTCTTTCATGTTCTGCGGATATGGCAGTACTGCCCTTTATGATCAAATCATTTTATATTTCTTCTGAGTTAGCTATTTCACTTTAAAAAATGTTATAAAATCTGATTTGTGACTTTCACAAAGCAGCTTTTTAAAGGCTTTTATTAAGCTAATCAGTGTTGAATAAAATGTCCAAGAAAATAATTACAAATATGAAAAATAATATAATCCAACTAATCGTAGAGAGCAGTGTGAACAAAGTGTTTGCGTTTCTTGTTAAGTTGATTTAACAACACATTTGTTGCTGTAATTATCAATAGTAATGAAATCAATGAAGGCAGCAGTTGAGGTCAGGAAGACCATAAGCAGGGAAGTTTGCGAAAAATTGAGTACCCCATATCAGATTTTAAATTCTAATTAGCATTTATCGCCCATTTCTGACTGTCACTGGTTTCCTACATGGCCTTAGGAAATAATCAGAGCTTATTAGACCTTGCACCACTAATCCTAGTAATGAAAAATACTAGTAATGCAAAAACGGGTAGCCTTGATGAGGAAATTAGGCTAAAGCTAAAGGCATGGCTGCACAGCAGTGAAAGTGTTTGTATAGTCATATCCTTGTGTTTATTGATAGTCTGTAACCTGCATGGGAAAAAATGAAACTGTAGTTTTGTTGAAACAGCACCTGTAACCCATCCCTTTTGCTAGCACTGCCGCTGTACTCTGTTTTGCATCTTCTTTGGCCAGTCTTTTGCTTTGTAATGCATTGAGCATGTAGAAATTAAGGGGGTTTTGCTCTTAACTTTAGTAGTTCAGAAATGGGGCACAGAGGAAGTTGCTGCTTGGCTGGATCTGCTCAATTTGGGAGAGTACAAAGAAATCTTCATCCGCCATGACATCAGAGGGGCTGAACTTTTGCATCTGGAAAGGCGAGATCTTAAGGTATTTCCTTTGTGCTACTCTTCTGCTCATGAAAATTTTCGTGCAAAACAGAATCCTTTCTCCTGTGCCTCTTCTGTTAACATGCTTTTAGCTTGGCTTATGTTATGCAAACATGCAGTAATCTAACATGCATTGTCCGGTGGCCTGAGTTCCTTGTATGCTTTCTAAACAAGAACATCAGCAATATTTTCCTGTCAAAATCATTCACCTTCCATTATAGCTGAAGCTCAGCATGAACTTAATTTTTCTCAGCATCCATTGGTTTGGCTCTTCCTGTGCTAATGTTTTCAAATAGATGATGTTTCCATCAGCTCATTTTATTGGATCTGCATGAAAGGTGATCCTTGTTAGTGAAAATGACTAAAATATATATCAAGTATAAGATTGACAACCAAAAATTTATTCAAAATTCCACTAAGAAAGTCTTTTTAATGAGTGAAACTACAGGAGAGGCTTATATGAAACTACAGGAGAGGCTTATAGCAAAGGCTAGCTGTATCCTACAATTTTGTTATGTTTCCAAATTGTCCTCTTTTGGGTCACATGAGCAGCTAGACCAATCAATTCACATTTCCTTTCCACCCTTTCCACAACTTACTGTGAAAATTTTATTATTTTCAAAAAGAAAAGTTATTATTTTCTTTAATAAATGATATAAAAATATGCCTAGCTTTTTTTAGAAAGCAGATTAAAGCCTGTTTATCACTTATGATAGAGGAGGAAAATCATTAATTCATGGTCTACAGCAATTCTTTTTATTTTTGGTGTGGAGATTCAACAATGGAAACAGCCAAAGTAGCCTCTGTCTATCCGCAAGACGGGAGTAGGGTTTTGTCATGTTTTATTTTCTTACCAAGAACTGCCATTTTAAAATTCCACGTTTGAGTTATAAGCAAGTGACAAAGGCCTTCATCATTTGTTAAAGCATAGCCTTTGTGATATTAAGGGTTATAGACAATACCCACTTTTAGGCACAATACTTTTCTGTACACCAAGTCCTAAAATCCATAGAATTATGATACAGTAAATTCCTATCAAATTCATGAACCCTTACACCTTTATTTATAAATATGTTGGCAGAGATCTTTGCACAGAAAATGGGTAGTATGACTATAGCTTTTAATTAAGCAGAGTCATACCTAAACATTTTTAGCCATAATAATGATAATAAAATAATAATTAAATTACCTTAGTTGAGAGCCCCAAATCTGGAACATAAAACAAATTTGTACATATCTGAATACTTAAGTTATAGCACAATATACAGTTCAAGTTCATAAAGCCAAGATTGACTTCAAAACCTGAAATGAGTGCACACACACAAAAATAAACATAGGGGATCATTATATCCAACATATTTGTGTTTCTTCTGCTGTCCCTTGCAAGGAGCAGTATTTATTGAGTAACTACTGATTAATACATTATACCGGCTTCTTTACATGAGATCTGCCCTCTAGAAGCTTGCATTTCATTTGCCATGAATAAGCATACATTCAAGATAAAGAATATGGGTGTGTGTATATATACACATATATGTATTGTTGTGTGTATATATACAAACATCAACATGCAGGCATCTGCATGTATATATATATATGCACACCCATAGACACATACAATGTATATTTTTGTAAACAGGTATTTGCAAGATAAAACAAAAAAAACACACACATGTACTCAAAGAATAATAGGACCCAGCTAAAAAAAAAGATAAAATAAGAGTTAAAAAAAGGAGGTGTTTAAAAATTATTTTAGTAAACTTTCTCTTTAGCTTTTTCTGGAACTTCTGTGTTCTGTTTCATTTTTATTTTTAATGCAAGTTGCATTCTCTCCCTTAAATTAGTATCGACCTTGTCCTTGCTAACTACTTTAGTTCTAACATAAAGTGTGGGGAAATGGGAAAAGGAAAGTAATACTACAGAAAGAACCTTCTGTAGCACATGAAGCCAGAGAAGAATCTCCCATGTTTTCTGTTGTTAATAGCTGTCAAAAGGAGTGTGCCCTTCAGAATAAAGTCTTTAAATATTGGGTGAAGGATTCTCTACTCCCTAGGTAATCTCATCCTTCCCCACTACTTCAAATACCGTCTATGCATATATCAACAGCTCACAAACGTATACCTCTAGCTCTGACCTCATTCATGAACTTCAGGATTGTATCACCAACTGTCTACTTGATAATTGGATGTCATGCAGGGCTCTCAGCCTTAACATGCCAAAATCAAACTCTTGGTCTCCTATCCCACTCCCACCCTGCCCCTTCTCCAGTGCTTTGCATACTACTGTCCCTGCAGGTGCTCGAGCCCCAGAAACCCAGAGCCATACTTAGCACCTATCTCTTCTTTGTCCATCTCCCCCTAGTCCATCAATCCGTCACCAAGTCTTGTTGATTGTAATCACCATCCATTTCTCTGTCTCTTTCCACAATCCTCATCCAAACCCATGTTGCATCTGGCCTGGATCACATCAGTGGCTTCCGAACTGGCCCCTCCACTGCTACTCATGCACTCTCCAGTACATTTTCCACGTTGCAACCAGAGCAATATTTTAAAATCATAAATCAGGTATATCATTTATCTGCTTAAAAACCCTCCTTTGGCTTCCCATTTCATTTAGAGTTAATACCCACATCTTCATCAAGGTCTACAAGGTTTTGCCTATTTATCACCCTTGTAAGGAGTCAGTGGCCCCTCCTTGGACTGGGCTATACCCCATCCACCCTGGCCTTATTTCATTTACTTATAACTCTTTCTCACCTTAGGAGTGAACCCTCTGTTGGCCTGCTTCTCCCTCTACCCTAATTAGGCTAACTCCTGCTCAGATCTTGGGTCAAGTGTTACTTCCTTGTCACTAGATAGCAACTAGAGATAGCAAAGTGTCAGTCCAAAGTTGGCAGAAGAAAAACATTTGCCATGTGCTTAGAAGACGAAGATGTGAAGCAACTGCATTATTTTACCTGCTGCAAGAGAGGAGGACAGAATGAGGGTAAAGACATGGTGGTGGGAGGGGGTGTTTATTTTTTTTTCCAGCTTTGGTTTTTTTTTTTTTTTCCATTTAGGAAGTTATGTAGATCTGGGTGAAAGAATAACTGAATATCTAGAAAAGGTGCATTGGCAAAGCTAGGCCTATTCATCCAAAGAAAGAAAAAGTCAATCAAAGAATATGATAAAAATAAATTTAAGATATAACAAATGTCATGGCATAACTCTAGTGCAGCATAATTCTTGGAAGACCTGCAACTGTTGAACTCAAATTAAAGTAAAGAAAATATAGCTAAGAAGTTAGTGTAACCCAGTGGAAAACGTTCATCTTGTTGCACTGAAACAGTAATGCTGTGTAGACTCTACTTCCCGAAAAGTTTTTATTCTTGAGAACAGTGTATATATGGCCTAATTTAAAATGTTTTCTGTGGGTTGGTTAAATGTTATAAAACTGTTGTCCTGAAATTATTTCAAGCTTGCAAATAGCACTGGCTGTGGAGAGAATATTTTCTAGAAGGACTCAGATTCATCACTAGCACTGCTGCTGTAGAGTTAGAAGAGCTCGTAGAGATGTGGGAGAGAGTGTGGGTGAATCTTAAAATAATTTGATCTATTTCATTTTTTTAAAGTTTTTTTTAAAAATAATGTGTTAATTTACAAAACAAGGTGGATGTTTGGAATCTTTATTGTCTCAGACAAATAATCTTGTGCCTTATAGTCCTATTTTCTAGGCTGCTTTGGAAGTCATCTTTTTACTTATTTTCAAATATTTCAAACTCTGTTTTGTGAAGGGGTTGTTTGACTTCAAACATTTACAAACTGATTATAAACATTACATTTAAAGTTGTCATAGAGTTTTTAGGCCTTAACCCTTCCACTTAGTTTTTCAGATATTGAATATTATGGCTATCTTGGAGGAGTTTCATTCATTCTTTGATAAATATTTGCCCAGTGCCTGATATATGCAATTAGCATCCATTTCTGAAGGCTAAATATTGAGTTCTTAGGACTTTATCAGAATATAAGTCTTTGAGAAATGAGAAGAATTCTGAGGGAAAGGAGCCAAACGTATGTTCAGATACTGATGTTTAAGAAATTTTTTACACATATGCATTTCAAAGTATGAAGAATATATAAACATTATGCTCAAAGAATCTAAATGCAACTGTAAATGCAGTTACATTCCAAATACAAAAACAAGGAGAAGGCACTGGTATCGTCTTCTAGTATTTGGGCTTGCCTTTTTTTTAAAAAAAAAAGACATTTTTCTCTGTTGTACTGTTCGAACATCTTTCTGCAGGTTGTTTTTTTTTTTTTTTTTTTTGGAATGATTTTAGATGTTCAGAAAAATTGCAAAGACAGCAGTGAGTTCCCATGTACCCTTCCTCCAGCTTCCCCTAATCACCTTACATTGCCACAATCTGTTTGCCAAAACTAAGAAACTAACATGTATTGACTAAACTACAAAACTTATTTGGATTTCACCAGTTTTTCCACCAATATCCTTTTTCTGTACTAGGATCCAGTTCAAGATACCACACTGCATTTAGTTATCACAAGTCCTTTGTCTCCTCTGATCTGTGACAGTTTCTTTTTTTCCCTAGTAGTTTTTTTTTTTTATTTTTTAATTCAATTTTATTGAGATACATTCACATATCATACATTCATCCGAAGTGTACAGTTGTTCACAGTACCATCATATAGTTGTGCATTTATCACCACAATCAATTTTTGAACATTTTCATTACTCCAGAAAAAAGAATAAAAATAAAAGCAAAAAAGAATACCCAAAACATCCCATCCGCCCCCCCCTTTATTTGTTTAATTTTTGTCCCCATTTTTCTACTCATCTGTTCATACACTGGATAAAGGGAGTGGGAGCCAAAAGGTTTTCCTAATCACTCAGTCACACCATGTAAGCTATATAGTTATATAGTCCTCTTCAAGAATTAAGGCTACTGGGTTTCAGTTCAACAGTTTCAGGTATTTCAATACACTAAAAACTAAAAAGGGATAGCTATATAACGCATAAAAATAACCTCCAAAATGACCTCCCGACTCTGTTTGAAGTCTCTCAGCCACTGAAACTTTAGTTTGTTTCATTTCTCTTCACCCTTTTGGTCCGGAAGACTTTCTCAACCCCACGATACCAGGGCCAGGCTCATCCCTGAGAGTCATGTCCCACGTTGCCAGAGAGATTTACACCCCTGGGAGTCAGGTCCCATGTAGGAGGGAGAACAGTGAGTTTACTTGCAGAGTTGGCTTAGAGAGAGAGGCCACATCTTGAGCAACAAAAGAGGTTCTCTGGAGGGTGACGGTCAGGCCCATTATCAGTAGACTTAGTCTCTCTTTTGCAGTAACAAGGTTCATAAAGACAAGCCCCAAGATTGAGGGATCAGCCTTCTAAATTGGTAGTCCCCAATGCTTGTGAGAATATCAGTAATTTCCCATGCAGGGAAGTTTAATGTTTCCTTATTTTTCCCCAGTCCCTCAAGCGGGCTTTACAAATACATTTTTATTCTCAGCCCAAATTACTCTGGGATGTATCAGGGCTTCACACTAACCTATACAAACCAACCAGATCTCACTCCCTATCCAAAGTTCCATGTAACTGTGTTTGAATAAACTGACTATACAAGTTAAATTATATAGTGTACTACAGGAAATATAGATTTTGCACCAAATAAACATCTCTTCCTTTGGTTGTCACACAGAAATTGAAATTTTAAAACACCATCAATGTCGTCCTTTACTCTTTAGTCTTATTTGCCTTAGTCCTAACCAGATCAGCTTCACTGATATCTCAAATTGAAGTCTGAACTCTTTTTCAGCTTTTTTAATAGCTGCTGTATGGGGTAATACTGACTTTCATAGCTGCAGAACTCTAGCTCTGAGCCTCAGGTGTCACACAGATACCCAAACTTGTGACAGTTTCTTAGTCTGTCCTTATGTTTCATGGCCTTGACTGTCTGAAGAGTACTGGTCAAGAATTAGAATATGTGCATTTTAAAAAGTTATTTTTAAAGGTCTTGACCAAGAAGAAATAAATAAAGAAGAGAGAAAATAGGAGAGGGAAGGAAGGAAGGAAAGAAAGAAAAGAAAAGATAGAAAATGGGAAGAAAGACTTTTTTCTTTCTTCTCTATTTTGTCAATAGAGAACTTCATTTGAGACAACAGATGTGGCTTTCCAAAAAGTTGAGGTGACATTATCCTGCCCCAAGCAGTGCTGGTCACCTGGTTCCTTGACTGGGCTGAACTAGTTGTAATAGGAATTGCCTCCATGGGGTGACTAAGAAGATTCACAGAGATATGAATGAATTCAGCCTTACACGGTACTTGGTGCCCACAATCTCAGAAGCAGAGGAAACTGCTTTCCTGCTGGTTTTAACTGAAGTCCCAGGAAAAACTCTGACTGGTTAGGCTTGGGTCACATGCCCATCCCTGAAGCAATATTAGTGGCCAGGAGATGGGGTAATCTCATTGGCCAGCCAAGAATATGCCTGCCCCTGAGGTAATCTCATTGGTCATCCAGGAATATGCCTGCCCCTAGGGTGATCTCATTGGCCAGCCAGGAATAGGCCTGCCCCTGGACTGATAGTGAGGAGGGTTTTTCTTCAGAGCTACAGAACAGACATAAATATGTGTTCATTTCACCTTGCAACCCATTTTTCCTGGGTTATGTCCTGTGTCTCTTCTTTTCTATTCATGCTGCGTTCCAGCTAAACGGTGCCATTTTTCCATGCTTTGTTGCCTCCTTGGCCTTGCTTTTATGTTTGATAATTTAACACATGCTCAGGAAATGTATAGTTGCCTTAAGCCTAATTGGATGTCCTGGAGTTATATGAGATCTTTCTCAGAGATCCAAAAAGAGCCCGTGTTTAAAAAAGGAAAGAAAGAAGAAAAAAAGGAGAAACTAAATTAGTTTTGAATCTTGAAGAACTGCCATTGGACAGACTTTATGAGAATTCACAGTTGAGGTTTGTGTTGGAAATATTTTTTCTAGTTGGTAAGTTTCATTGTGTCAGGTAATGTTTGTTTTATAAACTTATTTTTCTGGCTTTCACATCCTGAACCACTGAATGTGAACTGAATGCTAACTATGCTAATTGCTGGTTAAATATTTAATGCTCAGTTTTCTCTTATCAATAAATTTCTTTCTCTTCTCCTTTTCTTTCTTCCTGTCTTCCTTCCTTCCTTTCTTTTTTTCAGGACCTGGGGATTCCGAAAGTGGGGCATATGAAGCGAATTCTCCAGGGAATTAAAGAGCTTGGAAGGAGCCACTCCCCTGTCTGAGGTGTAATCATTTCGGTGCTATTCCTTGGAAGAGAAGTAATTGCTACTTAATACAAAGTTCTTGGAAGCAATTTGCTATCCTTATAGTTTTCTGCATCGATAAAGTAAGCACCACTGAAGCACCTCGATGGCTTGATATTTTGCTGAGGGTGAAAGATTTGGTTTGAGTTATTAGAAAATATGTTTGTGCCAAAAAATACATTCCAAGAAGCCATTTTCTTATTGTGCAGACCTGACTTGTTCAAATACGATCATAGTAGTAAAAAGGTAGGAGGAAGCTGAGACAATTGCGTTGTCTAAAAGATAGACTTGCAAAATGTTTTCTTTCCTTAAACCTGGTCTATGTAATATTCTTACTGCTCAACTGCATAACAATATGCGGTTAAAACTCTTTGGATTCATTATTTAGAAGTGTTGGCCTCTTCTTTAAAACAATTGGTTAGGAGACTAAGATCTAAATTAAGCTGTTTCAAATAACAGATTGGTATCACCGCAGATTTTCTAGTGCTCAGTGGTCAAAGAATATAGTTAAAGCCCCTCAAATACTATGAATGAAAGCAAATCTTAATGCACGGTATTCCTGCCTGAATTGTCTTTCTTTTCCTTGCATGTCACATCTAATATTGTAACATTTTTAACGGCTTTAATGTCAGTTTTAATAGAATTTAATTTATTATTCCCCAAGTACCTTTTTGCTGGCTATGGGCACTTATCTGTTCTTTAAGGTGGAATTTTGCATAAATAATCTAACATGTAAGAATTTGTGAACATAGGTCGGTGCCATAATCAACAAATGATATACATCTTATGTAAACCGATTCTATTTCAACAAATCAGAAACAGCTGGTGTGTAAATTAAGAAAATTCTCTGGGTATTTTCATAAAATTACATGATCTGTTTCCTAACAGAACATATTAGCTTTCCAAAGCAAAATTACCACATTTTGTTATATTTAATTTCAATGTAATAATTATTTAACATTCTCTTTATTTATAACATAGTAGACTGTTGACATCCAGGAATTCCCCAAGGAGTTAACTGAGTCTTTGTATACTTTTGGGTCACCCTGACTTACCCGCTAGCTCAGTGGCTTTCTGACACAAGCTCCCCAATGAAAGAGATTTCAAATTTTGCTTCAGGGCTTTTCATTATTATTATTATCTCAGTTAATTCATGCATCCTATGAGGTATATTTTATTTTCCTTTTTAGAAACCGTTAAACTTTTGACTCATTAGGAGTAAAAATTACAATTATCAAATCTTTGAAAGCCAGAGGGCGTACAGATCAAAACTCCCAAAAATATCCTTAAACTTTCTTTAGACATTATATACCAAAATATTGATTATAATAGTTTTAAAATGTCTTATATAAGAGAATAAAATAGGGTACTGACCCAGCTGTGACAATTTTCATAAAGCAGCCGTCTAGGTGCTCAATAAATACACATGCATGCACACACACACACAATATACATACGTATGCATACATACACATATGCACATATATACACTTATATGTATATATAAACACTTGCATAGTCTTGTGATATTTCTAGACAATTGTTTGCCATATGTTGAGAGAGAAATATATATAGAAGACCATTTCAAATAAGTTATTGTCAGACATAATTTAATTATAGCAAAGGAGCTTAAATATTTGACACTTGTCCATTGCTTGGGTATTTGACCACTAAAATTACAAAATTTGGATATAAATTTTTTTCAATATGAAAATGATTCTTTTTAATTTTTAATTTTTTTATTAGAGAAGTTGTAGGTTTACAGAACAATCATGTATAAAATACAGGATTCCCATACACCACCCCACCACCGACACATTGCACTGTTGTGAAATATTTGTTGCAACTGGTGATAGCACATTTTTATAGTTGTGCTGTTAATGGTTGTACTGTTAATTCAACTCCATGGTTTAACTACACATTTGCCTTGTGTAGTCCCATGGATTCTTTTTTTTTTTTTTTTTTTTTTTTATCTTCATTTTATTGAGATATCCCATGGATTCTTTATAATTTTTTTTTTCTGTTGTCATGTCTACAATCCAGCATTTCCCCCTTCAATCACATTCAGATATATATTTCAGCACTGTTAATTGTGTTCACGATGTTGTGCTACCATCACCATGGGGTATCTATTTTAAAAGTGAACCTAGTCGGTTCCTGAGCAACTGGGTCTGACAATAAATTTCACCTGTTTAAGTTGTGAACAAATGGGAATGTTCCAAAGGGAATTATATCACGTAGTTTCAAAGGGCAGTGAGCTATGCACTTAATGATATTAATTTTACAAACATCTATGAAATGAAAAGTCTCCTTGTTCAGTCCTTTTACAGCCTCCACCCTGTGTGGGGTCCTCTCTTCTAAGTACTTTCGTGTGAAAGGAAAAATATGAGATACCAGGTTCTCGGAACTCCTCTGAGATCACAGAGCCCTGTGCAGCCCTTCCAAAAAAAAGGCAAGTTCGAAGCAAGGAGCAGAGAAACTCTAGAAAATAGTGTGTGACTATGAAAATCATTATTGATTTTCACTGTCCCAAAATATCCTTTCACCGATAGTAAAGATTCTCAAGCTATTACATGTTCAGAATTTAAGAGTAAGATGAAAATGATTGAAATTTTGTTTGCTGTTGCTTTTTTCACTCTTAAGCAACGTCTTTTATATATGCTAAACTTCAGTCACCAGAATCCTTAATTAGCTGGAATTTTCCTGCATAAGGCTTTGGATGAGGGAAATCCCTTACAATGAAAATGTTCTCTCTTCTGTTAAATGAGAGCACGTTTTTCCGTAAGCTTTGGCCATGTATGGCTGTGTAGGACCCAGATCGCTGTACTCACACCTGTTTGCCAGGACAGTGCCCTCAGCACCTGTCAGGGTCACAGAGGAACCAGCTTCTTTTTGTAGATAGGGTTGCAAAAACACAGAACAACTGTAGGAAGAGCTGCTCCCTGGGATCTGATCCCACTGTGGGAGCACAAGCAAGGCCTCTGTTCTTTGACCCAGGCGTAAGCTGGGTGAGAAAGCTCAGCCTGCATGGGGTTGCCCACTGTCGTCGCTGTCACCACTGTCATCCCCGTCACCACTGTCATCCCCACCCACTCCCGGCTAGGCTCTCCTGCACGGGGAAGATTTGGGAAGGGTGGGGGGGGGGGTGCAGCCAAGACCCACTTCCTTTCCCGGGCTCATTTTCCAAAAGGGAAGGGGACAGGGTCAGTCCTGAGTAAAACCTCAGAGTATGCAGTTTCCCTTCAGCATCTTCCCTCCTGCCTTTCTGAGATTTTTTCCCATGTCCTGGCTTTCCATCGTCCCACGTGGCCAACACAATGCTGGCCACTCAGATTCTCACTGCCTCACTGCCTTCTGTTCATCTGGCCCCATCAGCTGTCCCACCACAAAATTACACACACACACACACACACCCTTTCCTCCCACCCCAAACACACATTCTGGTCATCTAGCTAAAAGGGTTAGGAAGAAAATGGTTTATAGAAAGTCGTTTTGCAGTTTGCATTTTATAAAAGGATACCTGCTAATCCAAATAAATTGAGGGGGCCAATATTTTGGGGGCTGGGATATATATTAATGTTCTGTCTGAGAAGAGCTGACCCAGGAATGTCAAGATCTGTGCTGTCCCTGTGGCAGCTCCTAGCCCTGTGGCTATTTAAATGTAAATTTAATTTAATTGATTTAGAAGTTCAGTTGCACTAGTCACATTCCAAGGGCTCAGTAACCGTAGTGGAAAGTGCAGATGTAGAATATTTCTTTTACTGCAGAAGTTCTAGTGGACAGCTTAAAATGTGGTCCACGAGCCAGCCACAGTCAACATCACGTGGGAGCTTACATAAACGCAGACTCCCAGGTCCGCTCCAGACCTACCGGATCAGAATCTTCTTTTAGTAAGATCCTCTGGTGATTTACACTAGCCTAGATCCCTTTTGTCCCTCCTAGATATCAGAAATCCCGGGTCTTCAGAAGGTCCTCAGAATAGCTGGCTGCCCACCCCATGTTTCCCATGTCTCCAGCTCACCCCAGAATGGAGCTGACACATATTCTTCACCCTAGCTGAAGTGTCTTCTCAACACTTACTTCTAATTCTGTTCTAGATAAGCACAACCTTCCCAGTGGTTGTGTTTTGGTCGCTTAAGTTGAGCAGAAGAGAAGGGCTGACCAGCAGAGCTGGCCACTCTCAAGCACCTCACCCCACCTTTAAGTCACTAAACAATCCACATTTGCTCAGTTTTCTGCCCACTGGTATGCTCATTTGTTCACAACTTAAGTCCCAGGGAACATTTCAGAAGAATATGTACTTAGATAAGGAAAGACCAGCTCAGTCCCTTAGAATTTGTACATTTTCATTTATCAGTACATTATCCTGTTGATTTGGTTCATGCCTGAGGGTACATAGCAGCACACACATAAATTAGTCATTAGGCATGCCAAAAAAAAAAAAAAAAAGATTGCAAGTAAAATGAATGTTTCACTAAAGCCCTCAAAGAAGGCATGTTTGGCTAGATACAGATCTGTTTTTGTGTTATGCTCATTTATCTTGAGTTTTACGTGGTTAATAATACCTTAAAAAAGTGCCTGAAAATAACATCTGATATGTTTGACCCAAAAAATGCATAATTAATTCTGTAATGAGATCTTTCCCAATGATTTGTCAGAAATCCTTCACTTAATAATTTTTGCATATTGGTTTAATTTACTAAAACATCCTTGCCCCAAGATTCTTTAGCTCAGTTTACTGAACAAAGAGGACACTACTTTAGACTTTGTGGAAATTATTTTTAACAGGAACCCAGGAGGAAATATTCATAAAAAGCAATGACTTAGAAAATTATAGTGGTTACCTGTATACATCATATCTAAAGCAAACTGTCCATTATCTCCTCCTGGGCTGTCAACATAGTGGACTTTCATGTTATATAGATGTGAATTCCTTAAAGGTAATAGGTTTTAATTAAGCTACAAAAACATTAAGTCTCTCAATCTTGACCTCTAGCCCTCACCCCTCTCCCCCACAATGAGCACGTCTTGCATCTTTCAGATGCAGGCTGGATAAGAAAATCCGTTTAGAGTTGAATAACCCAAGTGGCAGTTTAAAGACACCAAGTGCTTTAAATCAACGGAAAAGAAGAGTGCAAGTGACGATTTCTGATATGGTAATTGTTGGCCAGTGGACTAGCCACACGGGCAGTTTCCACAGGGCTTGACTGCCCGCTCTCCTGCTCCTCTCACTCCCCCGCCCCAAGGGTGGTGAAGGCCAGGAACTCATTTCTCTTATGGCACCTCTTAGTTGACCTTTCCAGAGCAATCTCTGTCAGATGGTTAATAGGATGCCTTCCTGCAGAAACTGCCAAAACTACACGTATGGTAATACTGGTTTTTAGAATACTCAAAGCATTAATTTTTAAAATCTTTACCATTGTTTTCTCTTTATTATTTTTTCCAAGTCTTTGTTTAGAGATATTTCTATTGGAAGTGAAAAGCTATAAAGTTTTATCATTACAGAGAACAGAGAAATAAAAGACAGCTGGGCTGTACCTATTTGTATAATTCATTCTGTTATTAACAGAGTAACTGAGGCTGTATTAAACTCAATCACAGTGTTTAATATAGACCCCAAATTACATAATATAGTTGAACAGATCAATTGCTATTACGTAACAAAGATATTCTATTTACATATATTTATATACTCTCTTAAGTTCTTATGCACTTCCAAGTTTTAGTTGGAAAAATAAAATCCAAGCCACTACTTGAGAGTTTTAAAAACTCTACATAAAATATATCTTTTAAGCTACAAGTGATTCATTTCATAGGAATACAGATAGTCTGGATGTTTCGTAGGAACTGCATTTCAAGAATAAATTAACCAAACCTAAAGGAATATAGGGTTTCTTTTAAAATGCGTTAAAATAAAGGAGATTGATATGCAATAGAACACCATAAAAGTAGGCTAATGCAATTAGATGTACAAGCTAAGAAGGAAAAAGAATTTATTTTGTGGTCCCTGATGTTTGATTGCACTACTGTTTGCCACAGCTTAGCCATATCCAATTTTATATTCTCTAAGTGTTATGCTGATTGTAGCTAAAGATTTTCTAACAGTTCTGGTAACTGGTAATTAGTGCTGTGAAAGATTTTGGTATTGTAATATTCCCAGTTTGTGAGTTATATATATTGTATATAGAAGATGACTAATAAATTGAAGTAATATATTTATGTAGAGCTGGGAAAATATGATGATTATTTTCAAATCTTCAAGTAAGTTGTACTGAATTTCTTCCTTCTTTATAAGCGAGATAAAAGTCTCACTTTTATGTTAAAATGTCTATTTATACAACAGGTTTCTCCTTTTACTAGTTTTATGAATTATCACATTAAAATTTTTTCTTCTCTTTTTATACCAAAATAACTGTCACGCCGACTAGTCAAACTGCCAAATTGTATTTCAGTTTGCAGGACTTTTGGCAGACAAGAATATTTAATAACAAATCAGCTTTTTATATTTTGTGGCTTTGGGGGGCAAGGATTTTTCCTTTGAATCTCTATATGTAAGGCAGTGCTAATACCGGCAAAGACAAAAATAGACAGTATTACTTGCAATCATCAGTAGAAGGTTTCCACCCGTTGTATAAATCAGTGCATTTATTAATTATGTTTGGACTTTACTCTTTTTTACAAGATGCATATTCTACTCTTTTCATGTAATAACAGCACTGTCAATGATACACTTACATACTTGAAGTGCTCATTTCTGTCAAACAGATGCCCAATTTTTTTTCCTTGCTAAACAAATGGTATTTTTTTGACCATCATGAGTAGCTACATAGTAATAGGAACTCCTTTGATCAGAAATAATTTTCATGTTTCAGAGAAATGCAGACAAAGACATAAAAGCCAAAATGAAATTGCTAATATTCAAAATTTAATGTAGCCAAAGGATTCATTGTGCTATACTTACCACCTATACTTTTATCTTCAAATCAGAACTTCTTTGCTGTGGTAAATTCTCCATTTTTGTTTTAAGGGAGCTCTCAGTCATTGTACCACTGTTATGACATTCAAAAAATATGAAGAATTTTGAACTCAAAAGGCATCGCATGCCTCTAGTGGCCAGCTCTTGGTCCCAGGGTGTGTGTGTGTAATATATGTTTGAATATGACTGTGGGCTACTTTAGAAAAGAAATCACAATGGGTCATGATTTATCTGTTTCTGTCAATTAAGTTGATGGGATTTTAATTGAGTTTTGGATTATTTCTGTTTGAAAGTATTCTCTATTCAGCTGTTTAAAAACATTAAAAATTTAAAACATGATGGCACAACATTCCAAACAGAATAAAATCACAACTGTTCTGACTTCATGTGAAGCAGTGTTGTACACCAAAGAAGTCACTTTAACAAGCCCTAAATTCTACTGTTTTATACTGTTTCACAATGTAAGCAATAGATGATTTAAGAACGATCATAGGAGAGTATGAATTAATTTACTATAATTTCAAAGAGTTTTATA
Organism: Choloepus didactylus; assembly: GCF_015220235.1. Classification (NCBI taxonomy): domain Eukaryota; kingdom Metazoa; phylum Chordata; class Mammalia; order Pilosa; family Megalonychidae; genus Choloepus; species Choloepus didactylus. The sequence goes on from NC_051318.1 coordinate 88,532,574, forward strand.
TTAATTTTACTATTGCCTAAGCAATTATTGAAAAGAAAGGGGAAAATATGTGAGAAACCATTATATGGAAAGTAAAGGAAAAAGGAGCTTGAGTGGTAATGTAGCAGATTCGGAATGAATAGACATGTTTCACCTTGCATTCTAGAATCCCAAAACATAGGTGAGATGTGTGCTAGAGACAATATTACAAAAACAAAAAAAGTCAGTGATGAAGTCTGACAGTGAATCTATATCTTATCAAAATAACCAGTGGGTTCTACCATTGAAATTTAAAAGTCAGTGAAGCAGGCAGTTTCCATGGCCTAATCTTTAGAAACATTTGATATAGTCTGCACAAATAAGTGTTTTTTACACGAGGCAAATGTTTGTGCCCCCTCTACTTAGTGATTGAGAAGGGGAGAACTTGTTAGAAGGGCTTAGCTAGCTCCTATAAAGAACACTGGTAAACATGGGTCAGATCACAACCTTGTAGACCAAAGAGATTTTCATAAACCTGCTGAGCCTTAAAATCATTAGCAATGATGGATTTCCCTTTCATTTGAAACAACAAAATCAAAAACACAAAAAACTGAAAATATGTTAAAGAGCTGAACTCTGTAATTCTTGAGATAGGAATATGGCTTTGTTTTATTGGGTTTTCTACACCTGAGTTTGGCCCTGGCTCATTGTGTCCTTTTTACAAGCAATTTGTTTGGGTGCCTGAGCTTCCCCAGTTAGAAATGGAGCACATTATTAATTGTGAGTACTCAGTAATTTTTCTATTACAAAAAGAAATAGATAAGTGTGAATCATATCTACGTTTGCCATTTCTTTCCCACTGTCATTTTAGATATAAAGAAAGGCTTCCCAAACTACAGCATGAAAATCAAAAGTACAAGTTAATGTCCCTTTGATGTTCAGTTTGAAAGTTAGAGTGAATTTGTATGTATAGTACTCTCTGTTCCAGAATAGGTTATGGGTATGTTCATCTATTTACTGCAGGTTCATAACATTAATTTTAGGATAGGCTGAAAACTCACTTCTGACTTCCTCAAAAATTTTGAGTAGTTTTTTTTCTATGTTCACCCCAAACAACAGTTTTATATCCATGAAAAAAACATATTGTATGTGCATGTATATTTTTTATTCAGGCCTTGACATCCTTTCTTAGATTAACTCCCTGGAAGAGGAAAATGTCTGCCTCTAAGATGGAGGTTTAAAAAATGGAGGAGGAAACTTCATTATCTAGTGTTATCCTATGACATCACTTCTCTATCCTGTGGGAATTCTGAGTCAGTTTCCTTTCCTTTTGATCTGTAGCGTGGATAACTAGCTTCATTCTCTGGCCATGACATTATATTTCCTCATGCAAAGTACCTTAAAAACTTCCCCCAAATAACTAAACTAGAGAGTGTCTTAATCATTACCAGAATGGAAATCTGGGCACAATTAAGAGAAATAAATTAGAAACTAGAACAACCTAGTTAAAATTATTAAATTAGTTACGCATGAAGGCAAATGAATACTGACTTTATTTTTACATGACATTTGAAGGCAAGCACTATCTGATTCTGACCTAAATGTTTCTTTGCCAAATCAGGTATCTGCTGTTTATTTATGTTTTAATGCGTTTTTTAAATTGTGAACTTTAACATGTATACATAACAGTGATAACTTTCAAAGTACAATTTAACAAGTAGTTAGAGAACAAATTTCAAAGAATGTCATTAGTCACAGTTCCACAACTTCGGCTATTTCCATTATTGTAAAATATAACATACATACAGAAAGGTATTAACTTTCGATGTACAACTCAACAGCAGTTATATAGGCAATTTCAAAAATTATGGGTTGTAGTTCCACAGTTTCAGTTCTTTCCTTATTATGCGACATAGGGTATATACAGAAAGGTGGAGACTTTCAAAGCACAATTCAACTAGTAGGTATAGGACAAATTTCAAAGGATGTTATAGGTTACAGATCCACCATGTCATTTACCTCCTTCCAGCCATTCCAACACCACAGTATCTAATATATATATATATATTTATATAAAGTTTCAGTATTCATAGGCCTTTGTTAAATCGTATCTTGTTGTTTTTATCTGGCACTTATTATAGCATAGGATGGTAACTCGGAGCACCTGTCACATCCCTCTACCCCCAAAATTTTGGGTTTAAAAAACAGTGTATAAGCTACATGACATAAGGAAAAGGACTGAATCAAAAAGCTTCACTATGGTATTTTGATCTGTCTTACTGACACAACTTAATTATCATGATGATAGTTCTCTAAACAATTATTCCAGAATGATTTGATAAAGTGCCTAGAAGAAATTTTTTTTCTGAAAATTTGCTTCCCATACTGACCTTTTGTACAGATGACCTCAGTATCATTGAAATTAATTACAATTTTAATTAGAACCTGCCCTGTTTACAGATTTCAACCATGCAGTAGTTATTTTAATACATAATGATGAGGATGAGAGAATTGCAAACCTGAGCAGTTCTTTTGATTCCTCACCTTCTTTGACTTGAAAAGCTTTCAGAAAGCTTTTGAAGGATGATGCAGTTTTCCTCGTAACATTATGTGAATTATGTTCTTCTGCCAAGAAACTCAAACTAAAATATGGAAGAAAACAAATTTCTTAATCTTGGTCTTATAATGTGCAAACACAAAATTTCACATACCAAAGGTATTTTTTTCAGTATTTATGAAGTTGTTTGTTTCACTTTTTGACCATCTAAAAAGTTGAATTGGCATTTTTATGTTCTGTTTTAATTAATTGCAGTAAAATGACAATTCTGTCAGCTTAGGCCTTCATCAGTCCAAATTTGGTTTTTCTTTCTTGTCTTTTTTGTGATTGTTTTTTAGGAACTGGTTCTCCCTTCCTTCTGTCCCATCTCTATTCCATTTTTCACTTGGTTGACAGAATGGTCTTTCTGAAACACAAATATGCTTTGTCATTCCTTTGCTAAAATTCTTAAACAGGCTCTCATTCCCTGTACAGCAGAGCAACCTAATTCCTCGGCATGATTATTAAGGATTTCTATGACTTTGCCTCTTTGCATCTTTTTAACATCCCACCATCTCTGTCTTTACAAGCCTTTTGAATTCCAGGAATTTGGAATTACTTACAACTCATATGGGGCTTATGTTTTTCCATCAACCTGCCCTAAGTGACTTCCCCTGACATAGATCAGAGTGAAGTATTTCCTCCATTCTCCATAATACCATGAACATTTTTCTGTTAGAGTAACATCACATTTTAATAATTATGTATGTATGTGTGTGTGCCTTTCTCCCAAACTGAACTACTGTCTCTCAGTCTTTGTAGTCCCAGGTTTAGCTGGCACAGGATAAGACTTTAATGTTTTTGAATGATTGAAAGTAATGTAAAACCCAAACTTCTATTTATTTTTATACTTTCACAAAAGTTTAGAAAGAGCCCACCTGTGGCCTGTGGATCCTCAGGCTCATGTGTACAACCTGGGCAAAGCAGCGGAAGATCAAGAGCAATTCATGGCACAGTCTTTTGATTGTAAAGGGAGTAATCTATTAGCTCTACATCAGAAATACCAAATCTGGACTCTTGTTTCTAAAAATAAGTCCTACAAAATGTTTGCCTATCATATTCTTACTTGCAATTCATAAATATGCCTTAAAAATTGTTTTTCTCTTTGGTAGACATTCAGTGTGTTCACTCTGCATCAACATACACACCAATTACCTACACAAGTAATGAGACTTGAGAAAGAGAAAAAAAATAGCGAAGCTGAAAGGTTTTTTTTTTTATATGTAATTTTCAGTTGGAGATATAGGTTGGATTTGTGTGATTTCAGGTCATTTATAGTTAATGATTATTTCATTTTTTATGTTGCAAACGTGAGAAGGCTTACTTGTGACATTGTTGCCTCCTACAGAATATAATGACTAAAAATAATTGCTATGACCCTGTTTTTCTTTTGATTCTAGAATGTCTTTCTGCCATGTCCCCAAATCACAGTAAAGGTTAACGCAGAGAGTTCTTTGAAGTTAATAATTTGTAAAATTAAATACAAGTCAAATATATGTTGTTAAATGTCCTCTTCCTTCACTCACTTGATAGACATTTTTGTGCCTGCTCTATACTAGGCACTCGATTAGATGCTGGGGAGACAAAAGAAAATGAAACCTAGCTCCTGCCTGGGAGAGCTCATATTTATTTTCACAATTATTTTCTACAGTCTGTTTAAGAAACTGGGTGGACATTTTTTTAAACCAAGTGTTTCCCTGGTTGTTTCAGAGAAGCAGTCTCTTTCCACCTAAAAAACTTAACAAAATTCTGTGTCATAAAGAAGCAATCCCATGTTTATGTCCACAATTTTTGCATTTTAGTGTCAGCCACAAATAATTTTTTTACCATCTCTTGTCAAGTACATGTTTCATTGATCCTCTAGCATCCCATGCCCACAACCATATGTGTGATCCAAGTGACTGATAGATTTGTAGAACATGGGTTATATTTAAAGTTAATTTTAGGAAGTTATATATCCCAATTAATAATAGATACTGCAAAATATATGAGGTATGCATTTTGAACCTGTAATAGAAGAAAGAAGTTATAAATGCATTCAGGGGCTTCATATGAAGTTAAGGGGTGATGTTTCCACCTCAGTTATTTTTAATAGGGAGTAGGGAGTAATATTATTTAACAGGTAGCATATTTAGTTAAACATATCATCAATATATTACTAGTATCTGTGTGCCACAATGCACTGATATATAGATGAAATAAAACAAAAATATTTGAGTTATAAAAAATTAACTTTTCTGAATATCTATTGATTGTTAGGTGATAGGGTTCCTTTATGAGAAAGGAAGAAAAACTATTTATCTTTATTATCTGTGTATATGGGGAAGAAAATCTTGCTTATGTATGTATTCACATTTTGACAGGAAGTCACTGTTTCCCATCAGTATAACATATGAAGTATTTCTATGTTTTCTAGCAAAAGGAAATTCTTAGTTTGGCACAACTTTACTCTTTATTCCATGTTGTAAAAGGTCCACAAAAAAGGGAGGCTTAGAAGGTTGGAAACTTTACCCCTATATTCAGCATATTCGTTTTACCTTTCAATAAAAATAATCCATAATTGTTTGCCTCCTATTCATCATCATGTTGAAAACATAAAAGTGAAGTCCCTTTTGTTCCTCCCTCCATTGCAAAAGATAGTTTTCTTTTAATTTAGCCTTTGCCATATTATTTGTAGTTACAATTTACTACATTTGGTAGTTTGTTTTGAAACTAAGTACTTGTATCTGAAAGAGGCGGATGATGGCTATTTATTACACAGTGGGCTCTGTTTGCTGCAGAAAAGAGTGAAACTTTAAACTGCTTAGCACACTTGCCAGTGAAATATACCTGACAGAGCAGAGTTTGTAACTTTGGCTCTAATTACTTTTAATAATGGTAAGAAACCGTGAGTTTTGTTTGTTTACATGCTGTTTACAATGGCATAATTTTTTAAATATATACCATTGAGATATTTATTGCATACTATTTTAAAGATGTTTTATGTGTTTTCACCTTTGGAATATATTGTTACATTTCCTTGTACAGATAATTTGGGTGGCTTTGTTAATGTAGCTAGTAATTTTTATGACTACTAAGTGACCAGTTTTCCGTGCCTTTTATTGTGGGATGCATGATTACGTATTTATTGTACGGAAGTCACTGATGTGTGTATTTTTGTACGCTGAGAATAATGGTGGATCAATGTACATGATGATGAGAATTGCCTTTTCTAAAGGGCACTGCCATGAGATTGTTCTTCTCAAATAAAAAGAATGCATTTGGAGAATGTGTCAAGTCTGCCTTCTTTCTCGTAGGGGGGATCTTGCATTTTTAATGAAACTTTTTATTTCGAGATAATTGTAGCTTGGCATGCAGTTGTAAGAAATAAAACAGGAAGATCAATAATACGGGTAGATCCCGTGTACCCTTTACTGTGGTAACCCCTTGGAAAATTACAGTGGGTATCACCACCAGGTAATTGATACTTAAAAACATCAAGATACTAAACAGTTCCTTCGTCACAAAGATCCCTCCCATTGTCCTTTTTCAGTCTCACCCACTTGCCTCCCTCTAACCACCCTTCTGGTTAGCCCCTGACAACCACTAATCTGACCTCCAATTCTATAATTTTTTCATTTCAAAGGTGTTATATAAATGAAATCACACAGTATCTGGTCTTTTTTTTACTCAGCGTAATCCCTAGAGATTCATCCAAGTGTTTGCATGTGTCAGATAGTTTGTTCCTTTTTTATTGCTAAGTGGCGTTCCGTCTGATGGGAAACTCTTAATGGTAAAAACAATTTGCTCTGCTCCTCACAGTAATGATTCCTTGACATTCACCAATAAACACCTGGTAAGTGTCCAGTGTGTGTCAAGTGCTATCTCCAGGGCTAATGATTTAGGAATAAGCCCTTTGAGGTCACTGTCTAGTGAGGAAGAAAGATTATTATAACTCCGAGTGCTATGTGTAGTGAAAAAAAAAATGACACCAAGTATTTGAGGAGCACAGAGGAGGGGAGGATTATACAAAGAGTTTAGGGAAGACTTCCTGGATAGATGGCATTGAACTGAGTCTTCAAGCAGTTGGCCAGGCAAACTGTGTTTACAAGAAAGGCAAAAGGGGTGATGCAAGAAATGACGGAGAAACAGCATGGAATGTACAGCTTGGCATTGCAGAAACAGAGGTTAAGCAGAGAGAGAAGATGGAGCATGAGGGGCTGGAGAAGGTGGAACTGTGCAATCCAGCTTGAGCCCTGGGCACATCACTGGCCTCTGTGGACAAGACTGACTTAAAGAAGATCAAGGGTCAGGAGATAAGCCAGATGTTGTTGAAGTCTAGGCAAGAGATAGGGACCTCTTAGGGAAATTTCAGTGGAAATGGAAAAGAAGGAACAGATGAGGGAAATATTTAAGTGGAAATGGTTTGCACTTGGAGACTGGCTGTGGTTGGATGAGAAAAGTGGGGATGAGTTCCAGGTTTCTAACACCTGAATAGAAGGGCCTGGAAGTCAAGCTCAGATTTGTGCATCAAGGGTGTAAGGAAGTCTGTAGGATACATGGCAGTGTTGGAGAGAGGTATGGTAAGGAAATACCTATCTGGAAGTCATCCTATGGGTTGAAGCCATTAGAAAAGGTAAATTCCTGAAAGGTCCTCAGGAACTCAGGAGTCCCCCAGAGCTGGGACGTAGACATCTGAGGAGGCACTCATGACCTGATGGTGCCTCTGGGGCAGTGGGTGTGAAGAAGCTGGTTCTGGGACACCAAAGGAAGAAGCTGGAGAATGGAACCAACTGCCTTTAGCAGGATGATCAACTGATGCTGAGGCAAACCGTATCTCCAACTGTGTTCTGGTCTCCATCTAGTGCCCCCTACTGGCAGAACAGACTGGAAACCACCTGGCAAAAGAACAGTCCCAGCTGAAGTATCACAGAGGACCAAAGAGACAAGAGTCTAGTAGCTGGCGCAGGCACACTTTTAAGTACAACATGCTCCACAGAGAGTGGGGCTGGGAGCCTCCCCAGGAGGAATTGTTGAGGGAATGGAGGATTCTTAGCTTGGAAAAGAGAAAATTCAGGGCTAGGGAGTGGACGTAGAGGTGGGGGCAATGAGATGGACTGTGATAACTGTCCTCAAATATTTGAGGCACAGTCCCAGGGAAGTGGGCTTGCATTAGTTCCCAAGGGGACCGGCAAGTGGACATTACAGGAAAATCTCCGTAACGTCTGGTCTGGCACATGTGGACTATCTCAAAATGAGTTCCCATTTGAAACAGGGGTTCCAACAGACTGTCAACCACTTGATAATAGATGCCCACGGGAAGGTGAACTCCACGAGGGAAAGGAAGGTTTTCACCACTGTATCCCAAGTGCATCGAAACAGAGCTTGGCATCTGGTGGATACACAGTATCTGTTGGTTGAATAAAGCAGAAGTAGATCAGGCATCAGAGGACAAGATCAGGTATCAGAGCACAAGATCTCCCCAGGTCCCTTTCCGTCTCACAGTTCTGAAAATTTTACCATCATATCCTTGTTTAGCACCACTTGATTTTAGGCACCTTATCTACATTTAATCCTCATAACAACCCCAGGGGTTTAGCCCTATTTGAAACTTCCTCATGCCCTTGGAGTAGATTCTACTTCTGGCAGTGACACTTTGGCTAAATGTGGACATTGGAGCACTACCCTCCTTAGCATGAGTGATAGCGACCCACCAGGTAGAAAGCAGCCCCCAGAGCCACAGGGAGTTAGTAAAAGCACGTCCTCTCCATCTCTTTGCTTCCGCTCCGTCCTCCCTCCCACCGAAATCTGTGCTGCCCTAGCACCGAGCACCGGAGAGAAAGGCCACGAACTCGGGATGTCAGAATGGAAGGCACCTTAGATCTTCTGGTTTAAGTTTTTCAGACTTTTCTGGCTGGAGTGAGAAATACATTTTCCCCAGTATACACACACATATATAAACATATATAAATATATATATATATAAACAAGTTTAACAAAACAGCATTTATTTGCATGCAGTCTGCTTTACTATTTTCTATTTCACTTTTTAAAATACTGATTGAAATCTATCAAATTGATGTCATCATCCACAAATGGAAGAGTCAGCAAATTCTTCCTTAAAGGACCAGATAGTAAATATTTGAGGCTTTGCAGGTCATATGGTCTCTGTCATAATGACTCAATTCTGCCCTTGGAGCAGGGGAACCGGCATAGGTGGGCAGGACTGTGGTCCAATAAAATGTTATTTACATTATATTGTGGCCCAATATACTAATGTTTCCACAGTTTAAAAAAATTTCCAGTGTCCAGCTGACCACATCTGGAGAGCATACTGGAAAAAAAAAAAAAAAAAAGTTTTCAAAACCTACCCCTAGAACTACTGAAAGTGAATCTCTGGGGATGGGGGTCTTGAACAGCCCTTCTATCATGCTCCCTGGGCGATTCTTTACATGCAGCCAGGTTTAGGAAACAATGAGCTGATCTAAACTTTCCATTCATCCCAGCCCCTATTTTACAGACAATGGACTGAGGCCTTGGAGAGCTAAGTTCTGGGCTATAAGAAATTGTCAACAAATTTTAAAGAACCCAGGTCATACAAAATGGAGACTCTTACCACAGTGCAGCTAAATTAGAAATCAATAACAAGAAATCTGAAGCCAAACAGAAAACTTACCTCTTATAATTTGTCAAATGCTTATCCCCACAGCAATTCATCAGAGAGTGATAAACCAATTAAAGGACAGAAGCCAGTGCCCATTAAACAGATTATAAAAATATTAAACATCTCAAGGCTACTAGAAAAAGTCTTCAGCCCAAAGGCATTGTGCCGGTTTGAGTGTATTGTGTCCCCCAAATGCCATTATCTTTGTAGTCTTGTGTGGGGCGGAAGTTTTGGTGCTGGTTGGATTTGCTTGGAGTGTGCCCCACCCAGCTGTGGGAGATAATTTTGATGAGAAGTTCCCATGGAGGTGTGGCCCCGCCCATTCGGGGTGGGCCTTGATTGGTGGAGCTATATAAATGAGCTGACTTGGGGGGAAGAAAGAGAGTGCAGCTGGGAGTGATGTTTTGAAGAGAAGCAAGCTTGCTAGAAAGGAACATCCTGGGAGAAAGCTGTTTTGAGGCCGGAGCTTTGGAGCAGATGCCAGCTGCTTTCCTAGCTAACAGAGGTTTTCCGGAGGCCATTGGCCATCCTCCGATGAGGGTACCCGATTGCTGAGGTGTTACCTTGGACGCTTTGTGGCCTTAAGACTGTAACTGTGTAGTGAAATAACCCCCCGTTTTATAAAAGCCTATCCATCTCTGGTGTTTTGCATTCTGCAGCATTAGCGAACTAAGACAGGCATAAATGTCTAAAAGCTCATTGCTCCATGATAACTATTTTTCAACCAATGGGAAGCCCTAATATGTAACATTCTTGTTAGCTTAGTTATGATTCAATGAGCTATGTAATTTTAACTGGAAATCAGACTATTAAAACATGTCAGCTGATTTGAAAGTGATTAGAGCATGCTGGCAATATATTTTACTTCTTTTGGCCTGAAGTAATCTTAAATATAAAAGTAAGATTTGATCTGTATTTTCATCAGGATAAAAATTATCTCTTAGACTTAATATATGGACTGAAATATATTGAAACAATGAACTGGATAAAAATAGGCACAAGAAAAAATTGAAAGCTAAGAATCAAGGTTAGTGAAATAATTCATTGTAAAGCTCTGTGAATATAAATATTGTTATACTCCTGTACCTGCTCATCTTCATTCTGCAGGCTCCGACAACTTTAACTACAGAGTACTTCAGGTATTAAATAAAGTCATTTCTTCTCCAATGTCCTGAGTCTAATAAAAAAAATGCTTCTAAGCCTTCTGTTTTAGTTTCCTAGGCTGCTTAAAGCAAATACCATGAAATGGGTGGGGTTAAACAAAGGGAATTTATTTGCTCATGGCTTTGAGGCTTGGAAAATATCCAAATCAGGGCACCACCAAGGCGATGCTTTCTTCCTGAAGACTGGTTGCCGGAGATCCTTGGCTCCTCTGCCGCATGGCAAGGCACATGGCAGCAACTCCTCGTCTCTTCCTTCTCTTCTAGGTTTCGTTGTTTTCAGCTTCTTGCTTCCCTGACTTTCTCTCTGTGTGTATTCATTCCATTTATAATGGACTCCAGTAAAAAGGATTAACAATGCTATTACTGAATGAGGTGGGTCATGCCTTAACTGTAAACCTCATTAAAAAATCCTACTTACAATGGGTTCACACCCATAGGATGCTTTTCTGGGGGTACATACAGCTTCAAAGCAACACAACTTCCTCTGAATTCCTCTTTTTTCTCATTTTTTCTGTTTCTCATTCTTCACCACTCCCCCACCACGTTGCCTTAAACTATATCCCTACCATTCTCCGCACCTCCCATACCAGCAGTCACCTCCTAGCTACCTTTGGAGATCCTGCCAATCCATAAAGGCTTAGCTCAAGTTATGATCCAATGGAACCTTCAAAACTCGCAGAGGCAGACTTGTACATTCCTGTCTCTTTGTTCCATTATGCTTTGTTCCCATTACATTCAGAGATTAGAGCAATTACATTACATCAAAATTATTAAAGCAACTGTCCCCCACTAAATTAGTATCTTTATGTCTCCATCACATTGCACAAAGCTTGGCTCCTAGCTGGTCTTCAATAAACGTCTTGAATGACTGGAGAGTATTCTTACTGGTAACATTTTGTTTAAGACTCTTACATCTACATTCATAAGGGACATTAGACTTTCCTTCTCTAGTTTAGGAGTCAAGTTTACAGCAGCTCATAAAACAAGTTGAGGAGGCATTTCCTCTTTTTCTATTCTCTGAAAGAATTTGTGTAGGAATAGAATAATCTGTTTTTTGAATGTATGGTAGAATTAGCTGTAAAACTTTTAGTCATAGTTTTATGATTTCCTTATATTTTCTTTGGGTTTGTTCTCTTTCATTTTTCTATCTTCTTGGGTTGGATGCTTAGTATATTCTCTTTACTATTAAAATCATGTAAATTATGAATTTCTTCCAAGCATTGCTTTAGCTGCATCCCACAAAGTTTTATTTTATTTTTTTATTTTTGTTTTTTTCAGAGCTATATATGGGTTTGAAATGGTCCATCAGTTTGTCTAAGTGTCTGAGGGGTAGGTTCAATCATTTCAGACCTCAGTGGGCTGAGACTCAGGACATGGGCCTCTACACCCAGCAAAGGAACTGGTAGCTAAGGAAACCCAGGCAGAACCCCAGTCAGACGACCAGAGGAGAGAGCTAGGTTCAAAGTACTCTGGGTCTTCAGGCTTCAGGGTATGTCCCCAGGCACCAGAACTGCAACTGTGCACTGACCCTGCGTGCCAACCCTCCAACAGGTGGACACCTGGCCCTGCCTGGGCCTGATCACTCAGGGCTGAGCCTGCACCCCACAACTCTTCATATGTCGTCTCATTATTATCCCAGTTCAGGCATTTAGTAATTTATGATTTTTTATTTGATTCACAAGATTTTCATTTGTCTTTTAATTAATATTAAAACATGTAGGGTTTTGTTAATTATCTTTTTCTTGTTGGTTTCTAACTTAATTGCACTGTGGTCAAGGAACATGAACTCAATCATACAGGTTCTCTGAAAACTGTTTCACTTTTTGTATGGCCTGGTACATAGTCAATTTTAAGAAATGGTTCATATATGCTTGAGAAAATTTGCATATTTTAATTTGGGGGCCATGAACTATATGCATCCATTAGTTCAAATTGCCAGCTGTTCAGCTCTTCTGTATCCTTCCTAAAGATATTTTTGACTGATCTACCAAAAAAAAAAAAAAAAAAAAAAAAAGACGTGTTCGCATATCCCAAGGTAATTGATCAATTTCTTATTGCAATTTGGTCAAATTTTGCTTTACATTCATCCCATGATATAGTCAAATTCATCAATCTTTTCTTCATAGTCAATATTTTCTAGTATTGCTTAGTAAATTCATCCTTACCTTGAGGTCATAATAGTTTTCTGAATTATTTTCTAAGCACTGTATCATCTTGCCTTTGACATCTGGGTCTTAATTCATCTGAAATTAGTTTTTTTATATGGTGCATACTATGGGCTTGATTTCATTATTTTCCATGTAGATACTCACTTGTCCCCACATGGTTTCTTGAAGAGACCATTCTTTATCCACTGATTCACGATGCTCCCTGTGATCTCTATCTAGTGTCCCTGAGGATGGGTTTCTGGGCTCTATTGTATTCCCCAGGTCTGTTTGCCTATTTCCGTGTTATTCCACACTATGTTAATTATATAGCTTTAGTCAGTCTTGATATCTGGCGCAGCAAGAATTCCTACTTTGATAATCTTGAAGGGCTTTTGGCTCTTTGTAGTTGTATATATGTTTTAGAATCAATGTGTCAATTCTCACTCCACCCCCCACAAAACCTATTAGGATTTTGATTGAGATTGAATTGAATCAATAGATAACTTCGGATGGAATTGATATCTGTACATTATTGAGTCCTCCAATCCATCAACATAGATATTTTCTATTTATTTCAAGTCTCTTTTAATGTCTTAGGGTAAAGTTTTAAAATATTCTGCATTTGAGACTCGCACATATTTTATTAAATTTATTCTTAGGCACTTCATGTTTTTGATGTTATTATAAATGATGTATTATAAATGGTATATTTTAAATTGTATTTTCTAACAGATTGCTGGTATATAGAAATGCAATTAATTATTGCATAATAATTTTCTATCCAACAGCCTTGATAAACTCTCAACTTCTATTTAGATAATTTTAGAAAATTTCTATGTATAGATAATTTTTTACATGTAAAATCATATCATCTGCAAATAATGACAGTTTTGTATTTTTGTATCCAATGCTTACAATTTTCTTTAGAGTTCTCTTGCTTTCTGCCATAGTTAGGAACTTTAGTACAATGTTGTATAAAAGTGTCAATAGCAGACATCTTTGACTTACTCCCAATTTTATAGGAAAGCTGTCAGTCTCATCATTAAATAAGATGCTTGCCTTAAGATTTTCATAGTTCTCTGCAACTTTTTAACATGAATGGCTATTAAATTTTATTGAAATTTTTTCTTCATGTATTAAGATGATCATTTGAGCTTTCTTCTTTAGTTTGTTAATATGGAACATTACATTAATTGATTTTCTAATGGTAAACCAATCTTGCATTTCTGGGATAAACACAAGATGATCATGATGCAGCATCTTTTTATAGATATAATGCTGGATTTGGTTGCTAATACATGCCCGCAGTACCTCATCTGAAACCCTGGGGCCAATATGCTTCAGATTTCAGAATTGTTTTGGGTTTTATCAAAGTAACACAGACCATATACCATCTATTGCCCAGTGTCCCCCGACAGTACTATGACAACGCTCCACAATCAGACTCATCAGTGTCTCCTTGGTGAAATGTACGATTATTCACAGTAGGTGAGACGACTAGAAATAGCCTCACTCCGGTTCAAGTCAGGTTTTGCTACCAAATGAGTTTACATCAAACTTATTTAAAAAAAAAAAAAAACTTTCTTTAGGTTTTTAGCTTTGGGGATAATCACAATTGCAGATAAAGGCTCATAAACCTCTATTTTGTTCAGGATTGTTTCATCTATATTTTTGAGTAAGAATGTCCTATACTTTTGCTTTTTTATACTGTGTTTCTCAGGTTTGACATCAAGGCTGTGGTAGCCTTGATAAGTAATAAGTATTTCTTCTTTTTCTAATCACTGGAATAGTTTTGTAACTTTAGAATTATTTGTGCCTTGAATGTTTGGCAAGAACTAGCCAGGAAATTTATTTGAACATAGCATGTCTTTTTGACATACAGTCTTTTTTACTGTCAATTCCCTTCTAGCTGGAGGACTATTGAACTTTTCCATTTCCTGTTAAGTAATTTTTGTTACATTTTCCTGGGAATTTGTCCCTTCAACTAAATTTTACAATTTATTAACACAGGGTTGTTCATAGTTTCCTCTTATTTTTAAATGCCTACTGCACTCCTAAGTATATCCACTTTTTCATTTCTAATATTGATTACTTATACTTTTTCCCTTTAATTTTGAGCAGTCTCAACAGCTTGGCAAATGCTTTTGGTCTTTGAATTTTTTATTTTCTGATTTTCTGTTTTGTTTTCTATTTCATTAATTTCTGCTGATTTCTATATTCTTATGTCTACTTTCTTTGGAAACAGAATGTATTTTGCCTTTATTTTTCTAACTTCTTTAAATAGATGCCCAAATCATTAATTCTCAACTTTTCTTATATTCTCCTATACTCATTAAAGTCATAAATTGCCTTCCAGGTTTTTGTTATTTTCTATCAATTATTTAGAGTAGTGGGTAGATCTCCCTCCATGATTATAGATTTACCAATTTCTCCTAGTATATCTCCTTTCTATTTTGAGCTCATGCTATTTTTGGTGATGAAAACTTGACATTTTTGTAGTCTCCAATGTATTGAAACTTTCATCATTAGGAAGTGATCCTCTTTATCACAGGAAATGCTTTTTGCCTTAAAGTCTATTTTGTTTGATATTAGTAAAATAATACCACTTTTAAAAGTATTTTTAAGGGATATATTTCTCCTTCCAAACTTTCTGTATCCTTGTGCTTTGTATGTAGCTCTTGTAAACTATTCATGCAAGTAACTGTAATTTTTATACATTCTGACAGTCTTTGTCCTTTAATTGAAGTATTTAGATCATTTACATTGTCTAATTACACATTTATATTGAGTTTATGCTTACCTTTTATTTTGTACTTCTTACCCTTCTATTTTGTGCTTCCTATTTGTTCTGCTTGTTCTGTTTGTTTGTTTGTTTGTTTTTCTATCTCTCTTTTTTGTCTTCATTCTCTTTACTAGTTAGGAATTTCTTTATTTCTGTTCTTTTAGTAGTTACTCTAGAAAAGAGATTCTAAAGAAGTTTGGTTGTAGGATCCCTTTACACTCTTGAAAATTATTGAGAACCCAAAAGAACTTTTGCCTATTGCTTTATCTATCAAAATTTTCATGTTAGATATTAAAAATGAGAAATTAAAAATATATATTAATTAATTAATTTAAACAATAGTTAACTCATTGTGAGTAAATATGAATAAAATATTCTATGAAACATAACTATATTTTCCAAAACCAAACAAAAAAATATTGAGAAGAGGAGCATTTTTATAGATTTGGCCAAACTCTTTTATGTCTGCCTTAAGAGAAGACAGCTGGATACTCAATCCACTTAATCTGTTGCAGTATGGTTTTTTTGCAGGGAGGGAAAGGGGGAGTTGAGGCATATGAAAAAAATTCTATCTCTCCCAGATATGTAGTTGAAAACAGAGAAGTATTTTAATTGTCTTTTCAAGTGCTTATAAATATTCTTCTTTGATGCTACACCAAAATTCAACAGGTGGTAGTTTCTTAAAATTTTGTTGCATTGCGGACTATGAGATCATAAAACATTAATTTTTCATTCTCTGAAATGCTACCCACCAGCTCCCACCACCCAGGTAATGTGAACTTAGCCTGTAAATCTGTCGGAGGGCTAACCTGTGTTTAAACCTCTCAGGAAATTTTACAATATTCCTCTCCCCTACATATATAGTGCCAAGGCAACTTCCCACCCTGGAGGTGAAGGTGTGGGATGGGTTCATTTCTGGTTCCCCTTTACACTGAGGCTGCTGCCTTTTGGTGTTTCAGCTAAATGGCAGGATTTCCTATTAGATTCCCTAGCTAGGTATATCCTAGGCTTTATTGTGTTCCCCCTGAGATCTTTTGGCAGTCATGAAAAATCACAGCTCAATTTAGCCATTTTGGCAAACACCCTTAGGTAAAATCTGGCTCAATGATAAGTTAACTCTCTAGGTTCTTGCCTTCAGCTATATGTTATACATCATTTTTGGTTATTTACAGGGAGATGATTGGTTCAAATCTGCACTGTCCAATATGGTAGCCACCAGCTACTGTGGCTCTTGAGCACTTCAAATGTGGCTTGTCTGAATTTAGGTATACACACCAGATTTTGAAACTTAGTATTAAAAAAAGAAGGCAAAATATCACATTAATGATATTTACATTGATTAAAACTTGCAGTAATATTTTGGACTTACTGGGTTAAGTAAAAATGTATTTTTGAATCGATTTTTAATGTTTTTCAACATATAACAGTTAAAGTTAGACCACAGGTTGGAAAAAAGGATTTTTTTTAATGTGGCAACTAGAAAATTTTTAATTATATATGTGGCTAACGTTATATTTCTGTTAGACTGTACTGTCTAAATAATCTTGTCTGTCATATTATTTAGGAAACATATCTGTTTTTTTAATCACAGTATTAGATTAGTCTTTTATGCTTTATGGATGTTTAATGTATGTTGTTGAATACTTCTTAGATAGTTTATTTACATTTAAAAGAATGATTGGAGAACTTATTTATTTATTTATTTATTTACTGAATAGTAATTTAAAAAACTCACCTGGAAGGGGAAACTTTGGATTCTAGATATTTTTGAGAATTTTTATTTTAAAAGTGAGCGTATGATAAACACTTATTTTCATGTTAATGTTATCTCTCAGAAGGTAGATGAAATGATGAACTACAACAGTGGATTTAATCTGATCAAATTTTGTGTGATATAGAAGTGAGAAGATCTTTAGTTCAGAGATCGTCGTGTCATTTTAGAGGATAAAATAAGAAGGTAGAAAAATCTGGGCATATTCCTCAGACTTCAATAAAGTTAATGCTTAAAAATTAAGGGAGAATAGAGATGTTCAGTAAATGAGGCTATTTACTGAATTGGCTATTCATTTGGAAAAAGAAAAAACTATTGGCTCTCTTTCTCACACTTTACCAAAAATAAATTACTGATAAATAAAAGATAACTCTGAAAAGGAAAACTGCAAATATCTTAGAAGAAAATATAAGAGAATATTTTTTATGTCATTGGGCTAAGGAAAGAGTTTTCAAAATAAGATGCAAAAATCACAGCCCAATGAAGAAAAAGACTGATGAAGTTGACTAAATAAAAATTTAAAGGTTCTGTTAAATACTACACTACACACAAAAGTTAAAAGATAGGCCACAGGCTGGAAAAAAAGTATTTTCAAACATACAAGCTATCATGGATTAGTATCCAATGTATTTACATACTGTGCCTCGTACAAATCACTTAATTTTTTAAAGTCAGATTTATTGAAGTATAATTCACAAACAGTAAATCAAATTCATCCTTTTGGCCAAATTCATAAGTTGTGTATCCACTACTATAATTAAGGATAGAATATTTATTTCATCCAAAAAGTTCAGTAGGGCCTCTTGGTAATCAACCACTCTCCCCACCTAGTTCCTGGAAACCCCCAACCTATTTTCTATCCCCGTATTTTTGCCTTTTGCACAATGTTACATAAATGGAATCATATGTATGTAGCCTTTTGAGTCCAGCTTCTTTCACTTAGCATAAAACATTTGAGATCATCCATGTGGTTGCTTATCTCGGTAGTTTGCTCCTTTTTATCACCAAGTTGTATTCCATTACAGAGATGTACTCACAGTTTTAATCCATTCATCAGTTGAAAGACATTAGGATGCTCTCAGTTTGAGTGATTATGAATAAAACCACTATAAACATTTATGTACAAGTTTTCGTATGAATGTGTATTTTCATTTCTCTCAGGTAAATACCATACAATTGCTGGGTGGTATGGTAACTGTGTTTAACTTTATAAAGAACTGCCAAGCTGGTTTGCAGAGTGGCTGTACCATTTTGCATTATCACCATTGATGCATGAGCATTTACTCCATTTGCTCCTTATCCCTGTCAACACTTGGTATTGTCAGTATTTTTTAAAGCAATCATAATAGGTGTGTGGTGGTATCTCGTTGTGATTAACCTTGCATTTCCTTAATGACTAATGATATTGATCATCTTTTGATGTGCCTATCTGGAATCTGTATATATTCCTAAAATCAATTTTAAAAACCAAAATAACCCATTAGAAAAATGGGCAAATGGTATGAAGAGACATTTTCCATAAAAATAAATCAGAATAGACTACAAGCATCTAAAAATATATTCAACTGCACTAGTAATCAGAGAAATGCAGGGAAGTATCATTTTGGGTCTCTCAGATTGGCAAAACTGTGTGATAACGTGTATGGCAAGGATGAGAGGACATAGGAATTTGTAAATACTGAATGTGGGAGTGGAAGTCAGTGCAACTACTTGGAGATCTATTTGACAATACCAGTAAGTTGAAGATGCATCTGGCCTGTGATCCAACAATTCCACTTCTGTCTAGTTGTATACGAATAGGCATAAAAAGACATGTACAGGATGGTCATTGTAAGATTGTATTAATGAAAAATAAAGATACTTACTAGGAGGAGAATAATTAAACTGGTTTATTAATACAATTGAATGAATTGAATCAAGATACATCAATGAGCGTGAATAAATTTTAAGAATGTTGAATGGAAAAATAAGCAGGTTGCAAAAATCTATGCTTAAGCACTCAAACAATGGGATATATTGTTTATGGATTCATACTTAGAGGGTAAAAATATAAAACCATTCATGATAATAATATGCATCAATGTCAGGATGGTGGTTTCCTAGAGGGAGAAAGGTAGGGCAAAGGGATAGTGAGAATGGATCTTTGACTATATCTGTAACATTTTGCTTCTTAAAAAATTGATCAGATACATTACTTTCAGTTTATCTTAAATATTTCATAATCTTAAACAATACCCTACCTGGCTCCCAGCTTCTGCCTCCACTTTCTCCCCATACAGTAACCCTGAGCAAGGTTCTAGGAGCCACCCTTGCCTCAAAACCTCTCTAGGGTACACAAAATATCCTAATATTACCCTAGCTCTGATCTTCTGACCCCAATCTGATAATATGGTTCCCTGGTTCTTTTTTTTTTTTTTTTTTTTTCATTTTTATTGAGATTGTTCGGATACCATACAATTATCCAAAGATCCAAAGTGTACAATCACTTGCCCCTGGGTACCCTCATACAGCTGTGCATCCATCACACTTAATTTTTGTTCAATTTTTAGAAACTTTTCATTACTCCAGACAAGAAATAAAGAGAAAGATGAAAAAAAAAAAAAAAAAAGGAAACTCTAATCCTCCCCTATCCCTAACCAACCCCCCTCAATTGCTGACTCGTAGTATTGATATAGTACATTTGTTACTGTTTATGAAAAAATGTTGAAATACTACTAACTGTAGTATATAGTTTGTAATAGGTATATAGTTCTTCCCTATATGCCCCTCTATTATTAACTTCTAATTGTATTGTCATACATTTGTTCTGGTTCATGGAAGCGATTTCTAGTATTTGTACAGTTGATCATGGACATTGCCCACCATAGGATTCAGTTTTATACATTCCCATCTTTTGACCTCCAACTTTCCTTCTGGTGACATATATGACTCTGAGCTTCCCCTTTCCACCTCATTCACACACCATTCGGTGCTGTTAGTTATTCTCACATCTTGCTACCAACACCCATGTTCATTTCCAAACATTTAAGTTCATCCTAATTGAACATTCTGCTCATACTAAGCAACCACTCCCCATTCTTAAGCCTCGTCCTATATCTTGGTACCTTATATTTCATGCCTATGAGTTTACATATTATAATTAATTCCTATCAGTGAGACCCTGCAATAATTGTCCTAATGTGTCTGGCTTATTTCACTCAGTATATTGCCCTCGAGGTTTTGTCATCAACCCATTTTTTTTTAATACGGTTTTGTTCACTCACCATACATTCCATCCCAAGTAAATAATCGATGGTTTTCTGCATGGTCATACATTTATGTGTTCACCACCTTCACCATTATCTATATAAGAGCATCTACATTTCTGCCACAAGGCAGGAGGGAGAGTCAAAGAAGGTAGAGAGGCAAAAGAAAGAGGAAAAAAAAAGATAGCTAGGAAGCAGCAGAAGGAAAAATAACCTTAAATCAAAGTAGAATAAAGAATCAGACAATACCACCAATGTCAAGTGTCTAACATGCCTCACCTATCCCCCCCCTCTTATCTGCATTCACCTTGGTATATCACCTTTGTTACATTAAAGGAAGCATAATACAATGATTCTATTAGTTATAGTCTCTAGTTTATGCTGATTGCATCCCTCCCCCAATGCCTCCCCATTTTTAACACCTTGCAAGGTTGACATTTGCTTGTTCTCCCTTGTAAAAGAACATATTTGTACATTTTATCACAATTGTTGAATACTCTAGATTTCACCAAGTTACACCGTCCCAGTCTTTATCTTTCCTCCTTTCTTGGGGTGTCTCACATGCTCCCCACCTTCCTCTCTCAACTGTATTCATAGTTACCTTTGTTCAGTGTACTTACATTGTTGTGCTACTGTCTCCCCAACTTGTGTTCCAAACCACGCACTCCTGTCTACTATCACCCTGTAGTGCTCCCTTTAGTATTTCCTGTAGGGCAGATGTTTTGTTCACAAAGTCTCTCATTGTCTGTTTGTCAGAAAACATTTTGAGCTCTCCCTCATATTTGAAGGACAGCTTTGCTGGATACAGGATTCTTGGTTGGCGGTTTTTCTCTTTCAGTATCTTAAATATATCACACCACTTCCTTCTTGCCTCCATGGTTTCTGCTGAGAGATCCGCACATAGTCTTATGAAGCTTCCTTTGTATGTAATGGATCGCTTTTCTCTTGCTGCTTTCAGGATTCTCTCTTTGTCTTTGACATTTGATAATCTGATTATTAAGTGTCTTGGCGTAGGGCTATTCATATCTCTTCTGTTTGGAGTACGCTGCGCTTCTTGGATCTGTAATTTTATGTCTTTCATAAGAGATGGGAAATTTTCATTAATTATTTCCTCTATTATTGCTTCTGCCCCCTTTCCCTTCTCTTCTCCTTCTGGGACACCATTATTGTACTTTGTTTCATCCTTGAGTTTCCGGAGACGTTGCTCATATTTTTTTCATTCTTTTCTCCATCTGCTCCTTTGCATGTAGGCTTTCAGGTGTTTTGTTCTCCAGTTCCTGAGTGTTTTCTTCTGCCTCTTGAGATCTGCTATTGTATGTTTCCATTGTGTCTTTCATCTCTTGTGTTGTGCCTTTCATTTCCATAGATTCTACTAGTTGTTTTTTTGAACTTTTGATTTCTGCCGTATACATGCCCAGTGCTTCCTGTACAGCCTCTATCTCTTTTGCAATATCTTCTCTAAACTTTTTGAATTGATTTAGCATTAGGTGTTTAAATTCCTGTATCTCAGTTGAAGTGTACGTTTGTTCCTTTGACTGGGCCATAACTTTGTTATTCTTAGTGTAGGTTGTAATTTTCTGTTGTCTAGGCATGGTTTCCTTGGTTATCCAAATCAGGTTTTCCCAGACCAGAACAGGCTCAGGTCCCAGAGGGAAGAAATATTCAGTATCTGGTTTCCCTGCAGGTGTGTCTTAGAAAATTGCTCCACCCTTTGATGCCTCAGGTCACTGCTTTTCTGCCCAGCAGGTGAGGCTTGTTAGCCTATAATTCTTGACTGGTGTGAGGAGGTATGGCTGTGTTCCCCCAGGCTCTGGGGTCTGGTTCTGAATGGAAAGGGCCCCACCCCTTTCCTCCTAGAGAAGACAGAGCCCCCAGGTGGAGGTCATTAGCATTTCAATGGTCTCGCTCTCTGCTTGTGCTGTCTCCACCCTTCTCCGCTTCACAGCCCTGGAAACTGAAAATGACTGGGGCTTTCTCCACTCAGCCGAAAAAGAAACAGATAGTCCCCTTCAGACCCAGTCCAAGGCGACCCTCTGGCTCTCCCAGGTCAGTCGTCATCCAAAGCCTCTGTCTGTTTTTTGGGGATGCATACCTGTAGTGAGCAGTTCACACTCGCTACTTAAAACCCCAGTTGGAGCTCAGCTGAGCTATATTCGCTTGCTGGGAGAGAGCTTCTCTCTGGCACCACGAGGCTTTGCAGCTCGGGCTATGGGGGAGGGGGTCTCCCGACTTGGATCCGCAGGTTTTACTTACAGATTTTATACTGTGTTCTCGGGCATTCCTCCCAATTCAGGTTGGTGTATGATGAGTGGATGGTCTCGTTTGTCCCCCCGCAGTTATTCTGGATTATTTAGTAGTTGTTTCTGGTTTTTTGTAGTTGTTCCAGGGGGACTACTTAGCTTCCAGTCCTCTCTATGCCACCATCTTGCCCCTGGTTCCCTGGTTCTTAAGACTCACCTCCACCTTATGGTCCAGTTTTGCTAACTGGATTCCTCTCTTTTCATTGAAACTGTGGTCTTTGGTAACTAAGTTGTTGATCAAGGACTGGAAACTTCCCCTGCTGTGGCCATACCTCTTTCACAATTGGTATCCTGCTTCTGCACCCATATGGATGGAGGCCATTTTATTTGATAGACTTTCTTAGTTCCTGTTGCTTGACTGTCTCAATTTCTGAGTATCCTGGGAGCCTAGATTCCCTGTTTCTATATTTGGTCTGCTTTTGGATCACCTCATATACTCGGTGCTGGATCCTTTATCACCTGCTGCATTCATGAACTATCTTTAGAATATGGCACTCTGTCTTCAAGACTGGATTTCTCCCCAATACTGTTGCCTAATACCTGCCCTGATCCAATGGGTGAGTGTAATAAATAGCCCCAGCAAAGAGTGATGAAAATTTACAGCTCTCAGCACTTGCTAAGCTTGCTGATTTCCTTCCTAACCTGTGTCTGACAGATCAAATTAAGCACTCTTCAGATCCAGATCCTTAAAATAGAAACCCATTTATTAGGACACGGCTGTTTCTTATGATCTTCCCTTACTCCTCCGACCTAGAGATAAAGCATTTCTTGGAGTCGACAGGGGTATCATCAGTCTTTTAAGTCCTTTAAGTGTGCTCCCATACTATTGACTTATGAAATGCAACATGTGTTAGCAACTCTTTTGCTTTAATTCTCTTGAACAGCTCTGTATCTGAATGGCTTGGCCCTTCTGTTATTTGAAGATTTCCCTCTGGCTCTCCCCTAAGTTGGCCTCTTGCTTATCTCCAAGACCCCTGGGCTTACTGCCCTATTGGAATCTGCAGCCACCGTGACTCAGTCTCTTTGGCAACTGAAACACACCTAACCTCACCATTATCTTCAGAGCTGTCATCTCTGATCCCAGACCTCCACCTCCACTGCCATATGTCCCCATTTCTCAGGACATGCCTCACCAAGCCAACCTTACGAAGAGGGTACCAACTCACCAAGAGGGACCATCCAAAGTACCAACCAAGGGTACCAACTCACCAAGAGGGAGTTTAAAGGCATTGCAGGACAGCAGAGATGTGCTTGTGTTTGGGATGCCTATGTTCCCAAGTCACAGACTCTTGTGATCCAGTGATACAGTCCCTGCATTCCTCTAAGTGGCACAAGTGATCAAATTGGCGTGTGGAAGCAAAGATAATGGGTGAAGCAAGAGTTCGGCCAGAAGTCTGAGGCGGGAAATTTACGCCCTGGAGACTTCCTGCCAAATGTCTTTTCAGGAATTCTCAGGGGGAGTCAGGTCTTTGGGAACAGGTGGTGGTACCATCTCCTCCAAGTGGACTAAAGAGTTTTCTGGAGACCAGTGACAGCAGAGATTCAGCATTATGGGTCTCTGCATTATCCCTGTGGGGCTGTGGCCAAGGACCCTGCCATGGGATTTTCAGAAATGGCAGATAGAGATGGAGGACAGGGACAGGCTGTCAGCATCAGTCTTCTGATTGTATTCTGTTTGTTGAAGTACTGGATTTGTTTACCCTGGAGCCAAGAATCTGGAATGATGAGTTAGATATTTCTAAATATCCTTTATTAGTATGAAAGGTAGGAGTTGGAATGGGCAGGATGAAGCAGGAAGTGGTGAAGTATGGTGCAGAGTTTGAGAGCATTTAGGAGCTGTCATTATAGGTCATCAATACGATATCCATAATGGAGAGAAAATGAGAACCTTTACCATTTGTGAAGGGTTGTGGGGAGAGAAGTTACCAAGTTGTTATTGTAACTAGTTATATTTCCTTAGAGTGTCTCTGGGTGCCATAGACATACGATTTGAAGGTTACTTTGGCTTCCTGGAGGAAGCCTGTCAGATATCCTTTGTGGCTTAGAATTTCTTCTCATATTCTATAGCTACAGATACTGATAAGGAGAAGTAAGCTCAAGAAATACCTTGGCTAGAAAATACAGTTCATGTACATTTGGTGTTCTGAGGTAAGGGAGGAAGGCATTTAAATAAGTAAGCTAGATGATGGAAAGGAGAAATGACCAATTAGTTACCTTGGTGATGGGCAGAGTGACCCTGAAGGTGATAGAGCTTCAGGATTAGGCTGGACAAGTGTATTTTGACCTGACAGGTAAAGAGGTTCTTCCTAAGGCAGGAGAGAAATAGGGTGTCCATACAATGCATTGTCCAAACTGAGGTACTTTTGAGAAAGAGAAGAGGCACTTATGATGGCCAAAAACCATGACTATATAAGATAAAATGGGATATAAGTTCACCCAGAATATAAATATAGAGGGGTTCTCAAACCAGAGTAATCTTGTTGATGCTTTTGTGGAAGCAAAAATGACCACCATCACTATTTGTTTGGCTACCTGACATAGGTGGGAATGAGCCACTTATTGGAACAGACGTGAAGATGGTGGTCTGTTACTAAGAGGCAGGGAGCTTAGTGAGAAAATCCATAATAGAAGAGTCCCACAGAAACTGAATGCTTGGCTTTCCCCAGCAGGTGTTTGCTCATCATCACATTCCATTTTAACACCTTGACCTGGAGTCATCAGAAGTCACAAGCAGCATCTTAAATAGGCCAATGTGAACAAATGAACAAATGGCAGGAGTCGTGACAATCTTCAGTGACCTCACAGAGAGTTCTCGGTGAGGGCAAACAGAGAATTGCTCGTTTGCTTCCTCCATATTGCCATTCCTGGATGAGAGATGAGATGCCCAATACAGGTAGAGTTGTAGAACTTTGTGGTGTCACAAAACTCGGTGGTGGTGAATCAAAACATTGGAAACTAGGGGAGGAAACATTTGCTGCATCCTGGCCAAGGTGCTATTTTACAGTTCTGTCATGTGTCCGAGAATCAGGTGTTGTTTCTGCAGGTAGGGCTCCCTGTTTGTAAGAGGGCATTGTCCAGTCATGTCTTAATGAGGGGATGCTGTAGCATAAAGCAGCTTTGACCACAGAGCTAGAGACCAGGTAGAAACACAGGTACTTCAGAGGAGGCTGGTGTGGCAAGGGAACAAGGATGGAGAACTGGACAGAATGATAAACAGTTGGGCAGACTTCCACTGAGGATTCTAGTTCTCCCTGAACTGCAGAATTTATCTTCTTGGGTAGTTTATATGGCAATGTCAGAATCCCTACTGACCATCTTAAAAAGAGAAAATTAGAGGCCATTAAGCTGTTGATCAGGAGCTCTGCAGGAATCTTGTTACAGCTACTGTACCTTGAGCAGGGGCATCTGTTACAAGATAAGGAGATCAGTCTAAGAATCTTGTTACAGTGGACTGATCAAAGCAGTAAGCTGTGCAATCAAATACGAGATTAAGACACATTGAAAAAGGAAGAAGTTTAAAATGAAGTTTAGGGAAAAGAGCAGATTATGACCAAATAAGAGGTAAGGACACTTTATAAATTTGGACTCGACAAAGAATGTTTGTTTACTGTAGAAAAATCATTCCATTATGAGACAGCTGTAATTGTTATTTTCCCCCTATATTTGAACCAAAATCCCCTCCTATACGATAACCTTCAACTTCAGTTTATGAAGTCCCTCTGGGTCCTTTCTTCTTCAGGTTAAATACCAACAGGTGACATTTCTGATCTTACCTCACTGTGTTAATGCAAACGAACTTAAAGTAGAGTAGAACGACCTTCTCTTTACTCAGCATCACATTTCCCTTCACACAGCCTAAGGTTGCATTTGCACTTTGTGATGGAGAATGGGGTAACCATGAAGAGGAGAGACAGCAGAACCACAAACCAGAGACAGCGGGCTACTTTGGTGTTCATGATAATTTGCTACAAGGAACTCTAGTCTGTCCTTCATGAACGTGGCTGATCTCAGAAATTTCTGTCGTGGGGTAGGCCAGTGAATCTGTTCAAGGATAGCCATCATAAATCCCAAGCAGATAGGGATCAAAACTAATATGGGCCCACAGTAGACCTCTGTAGCATAGTTTAATAGAACAGAGATTTCTTAACTGCTAGGAAACATTTAACCTATATAATTATTAGCAAGGTATCTTAAAAGTTTTGCTATTTTTCAGCCTCGGTTTTAACCACAGAGTTTACTGATTTCCTAGACCAGAAGTAGGCAGGCCATGTTCATGTTTTGCATGCATGAGTATTGCCTTCTTTTAAAGTTCTAATCACATGAGGATACTTTTGTTGAATTTTATGTGCGTTAACTAATAAATAATAGGGCGCTTTTATTGACATGTTGATGTTTCATTTGAAAAGTGAAACAGCTAGGCAAAAAGAAATTGATAAACTCAGGAGCAACTTGTTCTAGAATCTGTTTTATCTTGTCATAAGGTTATGACAATATTCAAAGGACTTCCTTTGTTCTTTACATAATCCAGAGGAAGTTATCTAATGTCTTCAAAAAGTAACAAGCAGGCAGGCTTACTAGGGGAAGCCTATTTCACATTTTGCAGAAGACATTTTTGAAAAGTTGCATATGAATTTTATCTCTGTAAATTAAATTATATTTTTACATTTGCTTATACTAAGTGCTTTTGAAATGCTTGATAACATTCACACTTCTTTGAATTAGCAATGTCTCCAACATAAGCTTTTATGAAACTTCAAGCTTCTAGTTCATAGTTAACAATTTGCTAACCATTTTAAATTAGCAGGGCAATGATATATCAAGAAACTTTACTATTACATTTAGGCATGATTATTTTGTTTTTGAATTTCAGGCAATTATATACTACATTTTATTAAAATAGGGTATATCTCTATTTTTCATATTGAAAGCCAAGTAAGTCGGTAACTTTAGCTGATTTAAATCAGGAGAATCATTGTATTTCAGAATGATAGAGAATAATAGCACTCAGTTTATTGTTGCAAATTCAACAGGTCTTTAATTTGGAGTGGCACTTCTGAATTATCATCTGTACTATTTACTAATGAGTACTGTGATTTTAGAATTCATTGAGCATTTAATAAGCACCTACTATATATTTAACTACTAGGTATATAAAAATGACTAAGGTGTGTTTCTGTACTTCAAGAAACTCACTAAAGAAGAGTTGGCTAAGTATATAAGTTATGTAATACATAAGAGACTGTAATGTAATATACATGCTTTTAAAACAAAGGCATGAATAAGATAATTCATCCTTGAAATTTAAAAAGCATTTTTACATTAAATGGCTGATGAAATTACATTTCTACCTTTTTCCACTTTCAAAATGTTTCACATTGGTTTAAGTATTATTAAATTATATAATGCATGTAAAGCAACCACCAAAAAAGGTGGTCTGCTTCATTATCTTTGCCTGTATTTTCCAATTTTCTGCCTAATGAGTATATATTAATTCAAAATCAGCAAAAAACAAAATCCCAAAAATGAGCAACATGGAAAAGAAGGACTTGACATCTCTTTTTTATGAGTAAACTGCCAGCTGGATCCATCACTCATGCAGGAAACAGGAATTCAACAAGTGGGCCAAAGGGAGACTCAAGTTTTCAAACAGGAAGAGACATGGAATCTGTTTCTGGCTGTCAGAGGCTATTGGTGTAAGGCTCTAAAGCTCCTGGGGAAAGACCATGCCTGCCTTTGTAGTCAAAAGGCCATTAGAGGAATTAACAGCCAAGAGAGACTAACTTTCTGTGCAGTAGGCTTGGTTTCATTGAAAGGTAGAGTCAGACTTAAGCAGCTAATTTTAGTCTGATCTATGACATTTCGTGTGCCGTTCAATCTTGGTGGGTCATAATTCCTTCATATGTGTGTAACCCAAATGTCTTGGCCCCATTGGACAAGGCTACAGATGAAAGTAACATTTCCATTAAACACCAAAATTACAGTGCTGGAGACACCACCGAATTGATTGCTGGACATTAGCCTTCTAAAATGCCCTCTGGGGACGTGGGAAGGTTTCCCAAGCATTCTCTTAGGTTTCCCCTGCCTTTGTTCTCTGTTCCGCCACCCCGCTGCCCTGGATCCTTTGTACACCACTCCTCTCCCCTGTCGACCATCAGTGCTACTTAGACTTTGATTTTTGTAGGGATAAGGAAAGGGGACATTTGTGTTGGCTTGTCACAATATCCCTAGAATAGGACAGGCCTTTCTGTTAATTCCCCTTTGCACATCCTGTATTTAGCTTGTAATATTTATCAAGACTTTACTGAAGATTCCTAGCAATGGAAGGCAAATAGAACACAGAATAAGCGTAATTTCCGTCAGGAACAGTGCTCAGAGCTAAAATCTCCCTCATTAGGCCCGCCTCTCCGTAAAGGAATGTACAGTAGCACTAGTCCTCAGCCTCACCTCTGGTTTTTTGCTCCAGTACACCTAAAAACAGTTTAAAATATGTACCCCCTTCTTGCATTTTAAGTCGACATAAAATTATGCATCATAAAGTTATATAGTTGCAAAGGATGGCATTCCTGGCACATTGTAAATTTGTAAATGCTAAAAATATAAGTAAAACATTAAGTTAAACCATGGACTATAGTCAATAGCACAATTGTAAGGATGTGCTTTCACCAATTGCAACATGTTCCACACAAGGTGTTAATAATAGGGTGGTATATGGAAGTCCTGTATTATATGTATGATTGTTCCATAAATCCACAACTTCCCTAATAAAGGGGGGAAAAAGCAAATTGCGGAACATGTGCAGAATATGAGTCTATTTGGGGTGAAATAAAAGACTTATATGTGTGTTTATATATGTACATAAAAATAAGTGTAAGTGCAAAAAAAGCATTAAGCTTTTAAAAGGTCCAGTGGAATATAAATGCTATAGCATTATACAGAGAACCATTCACTTTGCCTTCTGTATGAATTAATGGTCTCTGGAGATGTGCAAAAATTGTCTTGGTGATTTGCTACCCACCAGTCTTTTTAAAAAAATAACCGTATGAACTCTTCTTTAAGGGCAGAAATTCTATTTTTTCCCATTTCAATCTTATATTTCCATGTTACTCCATCGCACAGAATTTTATCCTAATATACTTAATTTATACTTGAAACTTTTTAATTGATCAGCCTATCATACGTTTCTGTAACAAAAAATTGGTATAAAAGTAAATTAAATTAAAAAGACTTTTTTTAATTCAGTTTTATTGAGATTGTTCATATACCGTGCAATCATCTAAAGTGCACAATTGCCCACAGTACCATCACACAGCTGTGCATCCATCACCACAATTTTTTTTCAATTTTTAGAACATTTTCATTACTCCAGAGAAGAAAAACAAAAAAGAAAACTCAAATCCTCCCATACCCCTAAAAAATCCTTTTTAATTTTCTATGACTGTAAGGTTCTAACATGCTAGAATCATTTTCTGGATTGTAAATACTGATGCACAAAACAATATGGTGTAAAGTCTGACAATTATTAAATGTAACAAATTTTACTGAAGGTGATTTTTCTTAATGAGAAGGAAATGGCTTTTTAAAAACTTAGTTTCTATCTATCCACAGATGAGTATTATTGATTGCTATAATGAGATAAGATTCCAACATCAATTTTATTTCTCTTCTCCACTATGTATATAAAAATTCTGAGAAACCATGTACACTTTAATAAAGACAGTGGAAGAATTTCTTACAGCGATCTCACACAATTTTTTCTACTCCTTCCCAGTTAGTTGCCGAAAGTACAAAGTAATCTGTTCACTAAAAATTAATTATTTTTAGTAGTCTATTTGCTGGAAACTTAATTAGATTCTCCTTCATTTTCGCTGAAAGCCAATAATTGGAAACCACCTGAGTTGCAAAGACTTATACCTCATACTCTTTTACTTGGAACCTCCTTGCTTAATCTGAAATACTCAGAAAAGATTGGATAAATGGTAATATTGTTTATTTCAACACACCTTTGCCTATATAATATGTTCTGATAAAAGCATGTTTATGGAGAACTTTCTACAAAAATCTTGACAGATAAAGGGTCTGATGTACTTCCACAGGCCAGGCATGATGTAGCGGTAGTAAGTTGATATGATTTCATAACATTCTGGAGAGTAGGGATAGCTGGACATCATGAGAATCCATCAAAGCAATTTCATGTCTTCATTCATCTATTTGTTCATTCATTCATTCATTCATTCAATGAATAGCTACTGAGTATCTCCTATGTGCCAGGCACTGGTAAGCAAAACAGATATGGTCCCTACTCATGGATCTTACAGTCTAGTGGAGGAGGGAGACTGGCATTAGCCAAATAATCATACAAATAAAAATCATTAAAAATTGTGATACTTTGAAGAAAAAGTAGAAAGTCCTAGATAGGGGGGAACCGTTCTTAGTCTGGGGACTCAGGACAAGACTTCCCGAGGAAATGACAGTAGACTGAAAGCTGAAGGATTCTTGGGCATTCACAGGCTAATGGGGATGGAAAGAGAAAGAACACTGCACACAGCCAGAACAGCTTGTGAGAAGGCTCTGAGGCTCTGGCCCAGTTTTTTTTTTTGTTTTTTTTTTTTTTATCATCATTTTATTGAGATATACTCACATACCACGCAGTCATACAAAACAAATTGTACTTTCGATTGTTTACAGTACCATTACATAGTTGTACATTCATCACCTAAATCAATCCCTGACACCTTCATTAGCACACACACAAAAATAACAAGAATAATAATTAGAGTGAAAAAGAGCAATTGAAGTAAAAAAGAACACTAGGTACCTTTGTCTGTTTGTTTGCTTCCCCTACTTTTCTACACATCGATCCATAAACTAGACAAAGTGGAGTTTGGTCCTTATGGCATTCCCAATCCCACTGTCACCCCTCATAAGCTACATTTTTATACAACTGTCTTCGAGATTCATGGGTTCTGGGTTGTAGTTTAATAGTTTCAGGTATCCACCACCAGCTACCCCAATTCTTTAGAACCTAAAAAAGGTTGTCTAAAGTGTGCGTAAGAGTGCCCACCAGAGTGATCTCTCGGCTCGTTTTGGAATCTCTCTGCCACTGAAGCTTATTTCATTTCCTTTCACATCCCCCTTTTGGTCAAGAAGATGTTCTCCATCCCACGATGCCGGGTCTACATTCCTCCCCGGGAGTCATATTCCACGGTGCCAGGGAGATTCACTTCCCTGGGTGTCTGATCCCACGTAGGGGGGAGGGCAGTGATTTCACCTTTCAAGTTGGCTTAGCCAGAGAGAGAGGGCCACATCTGAGCAACAAAGAGGCATTCTGGAGGAGACTCTTAGGCACAAATACAGGGAGGCCTAGCCTCTCCCCTGCAGCAACTGTCTTCCCAAGGGTAAAACCCATGGTAGAGGGCTCAACCCATCAAACCACCAGTCCCCCATGTCCGCGGCCATGCTAGCAACCATGGAGGTGGGGTAGGCGAATACCCCTGCATTCTCCACAGGCTCCTCAAGGGGGCACTACATCTTTTTTTTTTTTTTTTTTTTTTTTCCTTGTTTGTCTTTTTTCTTTTTTTTTTTTTTAACTTTCCCTTCTTTTTTCAAATCAACTGTATGAAAAAAAAAATTAAAAAGAAAACAAACATACAATAAAAGAACATTTCAAAGAGACCATAGCAAGGGAGTAAGAAAAAGACAACTAACCTAAGATAACTGCTTAACTTCCAACATGTTCCTACTTTACCCCAAGAAAGTTACATACTATAGCAACATTTCAGTGAACTTGTTCCTACTACATCCATCAGAAATTAACAGACCATAGTCATTTCTGGGCATCCCCAGAACGTTAAATAGCTTTTCTGTTCTTCTTGGATTATTGTTCCCCCTTCCTTAATTGCTCTCTACTGCTAGTTCCCCTACATTCTACATTATAAACCATTTGTTTTACATTTTTCAAAGTTCACATTAGTGGTAGCATATAATATTTCTCTTTTTGTGCCTGGCTTATTTCGCTCAGCATTATGTCTTCAAGGTTCATCCATGTTGTCATATGTTTCACCAGATCGTTCCTTCTTACTGCCGCGTAGTATTCCATCGTGTGTATATACCACATTTTATTTATCCACTCATCTGTTGATGGACATTTGGGTTGTTTCCATCTCTTGGCAATTGTGAATAATGCTGCTATGAACATTGGCGTGCAGATATCTGTTCGTGTCACTGCTTTCCGATCTTCCGGGTATATCCCGAGAAGTGCAATCGCTGGATCGAATGGTAGCTCTATCTCTAGTTTTCTATCTGGCCCAGTTTTGAGGAGCTGAAAGGACAGTCTGAGGGGAAGAAGGATATGAAAGGAGTGGAGAAAGTTAGGTAGATCGTGAGAACTGAAGGATTTTAAGCAAGGGAGTAGCATGGTCAGATGTGAGTTGCCTGAGAAGAAATGCCAGCCCTCTGAGGATAGAATGCAGATACTTCAAACAGCAGGCAAAAATGACAAAGTTGGGAAGCAAAGTAATGTGCTAGGAAAAGAAATATGGATTTTGTTAACTGGCTAAAGCAATGCCTTATATTTTAAAGGATTAAAAAGATTAAGCAACACCTACATACAACTTACACCATGAATGTTCATAGCAGCATTTTTCATTTTAGCCAGAAAGTGGAAACACAAATGTCCATCGACTGATAAATGGATAGTAAAATGTGGTTTATCCATACAAAGGAATTTTATTGCACAATACAAAGGAATGAAGTACAGACATGATGACTCTTGAAAACATTGTACTAAGTGAAAGACATAATGTATGATTCCATTTATATGAAATACCCAGAATAGGCAAATTTAAAGAGACATTAAGCAGATTAGTGGTTGCTGAAGCCTGGGGGTGATGGAAGGATTGACTGCAGGACAAAAGGTCTAAAATCAGATTGTGGTGATGTTGCACACTTCTGGATATACTAAAAAGCATTTAATTGTACACATTAAGTGGGTAAATTATAAGGTATGTGAATTATATCTCAATAAAGCTTTTTTTTTTTTTAAAGAATTTTAAAAAAGCAACTGGAGCTAGGGATATCTATAGAAATAGATATCCTTTCTTCTCACTTTACTCCCAAATAATTGCAGAACAAGAGACCACTACATCCGTTTTGCTGACTGAGTTGGGAGGAATTTATACCCCTTATTAGAATGGTAGAGTTGAACCCACTGTTCAGCTAAACAGTACCAAGCAGCTGTTTCAGTTAATCATTTATGAGGGTTCTAAAAGAGACTCCAAAAAAGTGCTCAATTAGCATTTTAAAAGAATGGTTTTTGTTAAAAGAATACTTTTTTTTTTTTTAGTATTTTGCCTTTTTTAAAAAAAGTGATCCCATGTTTCTTTAAATCTTACTTTCATTAAAATTAAAATATTGCCTCACACTTTTTTTTGACATTTATTTTCCATTTATTTCTTTAAATCCTGATGAGGAACATGTGAATAATACTCCATGAAATAATACACAGGTTAAAAATAGCTTCAGAGAAAGGGAAAATGAGGTTGAGCAGGTGGCAATGCTTCTGTTTTCACACTCTGAGACGGCCAAGGTTTCTTGGGGAAGCATTCCTGGTATTTGCATTAATCAGTTTCATGGTTCCTCAGCTGGACTGTGTGTGTGTCAAGTTTCATTTGGCTTGTGCTGCTGGCTCTGTTAGGTTTTGATAAAAATCCATTGCACTTTCCTTTCCCACTTCCGTCCTACTAGCATGTACATGCCAAAATGTAACTCAGGCTTCACCCCTCGGCACGTAGGCCAGTTCAAGTGCCTTGTTTTATGTATGAGGAAGCTGAGACTCAGAGAAGATAAGGAACTCTGATCTAGTTGTGTCACTAGCTAATGACAGGGCAGGGAGTTGGAACTCAAGTCTTCAGATTCCTGTTTCCTATAGTGACACTCTGTCTTAATTTTCCAGCCTTCCACCTTGAACTTTTAAAATCACACACTTAGGAACAAGTATCTACATTGAACGTCATCTTATGTTCCTTTATCTTAGAATTGACTTTTAGAATAGTTATCTGTGCAGTGTAAATGGAGGGAAGAAAATCACAGAAAAAATGGTGGCTGCCTTTTTTGGGTTGTTACTTGTTGCAAGTAACGAATATATCCCCACCATTTCTCCTTTTGTAATTAAATAGCAATAAGTCATGCTTCATCAACGTGTTTTTAACAAAAGGCAGGAAATAGCATCAGGGCTTCTGACCTGAAGGATGTGAGGAAAGCAATGTCAAGGTCATTGGAAATTAAGCCTTTCACCATTGGCTTTCACCCAGACTAGATCAAGTTTCCCAACTGATCTTCCTGCTTTCCGCTCTGGGCGCCTTAAGATTCATTCCGAGCTAGAAAGAGCTTTAAAACAAACGTAAACTCTCCTTAAAACTCAAATGCTTTCCATTGCACTCAGAAAAAAACGTCCCCGTTTCTTTTCTTGGTCTACAAAGCCCTACAGGATCTGGCCCAAGTTTATCCCTCCAAGCTCATTTCCTCTTTCTCATTTATTCCCCCCTAAATTTACCAGAACGACTCCCAATTTAGGGTCTTTGAATTAGCCCTCTCCTGATATGAAATACCCCTCCCTCTGATTTTTGCATGATTGTTATTCAAATGGCTGCTTAAATGTCCCCTCCTCAGAAGGGTCCCTAATGTAACCATCCAGTCAGTCAGCATCACGTCGCCTATTGTAATTTCTTTGCATAGCACTTAACACTGAGAAATTTTTTTTTTCTTCCTTTTCCCCCTCAGATAAGCTCCCTAGAACCTAGGCCATTACGGTATGTCGTCATCGTTGCTCAATCGATAGCCTCGAGTCATGTTTAAACATATAGGAGCTCCATACAAACAGGGAAAACATAAGTCATAATGAGGATACATTAAAAAAAAATGTTATCTTTCTCATCAATCAGGTATTTCCACCCGTGAGGCATAGGAGCCTTAGCCAGTGCAACTTGACTGAACCCGCCCTTCCGATTTTAAGCATTCCGATTTTTTAAAGCATATCAGCTTTCATCTCGGGCTTGGCTTCTCGGTGACGAAAGCTTTACGTTCCGCTTTCGATACCAGGTAAAGACGACAGGGTGAGCACTAGGGCCCAGCTATCCCTTGATGCTAATTCCTGCGGCTCGGATGGGGCCAAAGGCCTGCTGCGCCCTGAGAGGTCCTCCCTCGAGATACTGAGGAGAAGGGGCGGAGCCACCCCGAAAGGATGGGCCTTCCTTGGGCCGTCAGATCTGGTGGGGCCGTCGCTTTTGGAAAGTCCCGGAGCTTCACAAGAAAGCAAAGCTGGCCTTAGGCGAAGAAGAAAGCCCCGCTGACCTCGAGGGTAAGACTAAGGGGTCTAAAGAAAGGACGCAAGGCCTGAAATAAAACCCGCAGAGAAAAGCTGAGGCCTGGGTATTTTGCCAGAGGAAAGGGTTAAACCGTTTCCAAGGCAACGGAGCAGGAAGCACGCAAGACGTCCGCCGCAGGTTCATAGGTCAAGCCTCGAGTTTAAAGCGCCCACGGCTGAGCGGACTCCCGCCAATGAGAGGCCGTCTTCACGTCACGTGTCTTGCAGGGCCGATCCGCTAGTTACCTCCCAGCACGCGGGAAGGCTTTTCCTTGTTGCTTCTTTCCTTTTTTAAAGCCCACCCACTTTTGCGCGGGCTTGGCCGCTGAGTTCGTCTCGCGAGAGGCGCGCCACTCACGCGAGAGTGGGTGGGAGGCGTGGGCCGTAGGCGGTGCTGTGGACTGGAGCCGCTGCAGCGGAAGCGCAGTGGGTGGGCTGCGTGGGGGTGGCCCGCGGGGTGGGGAGGGGGGAGGGCTGGGGGCCAGTGCGGGAGGGGGCTCCCTCCTGCTCGCCCCGCTCGCGCGGCTGGTCGTTGCAGCCCGGTGACATGCCTGTGAGCTGCGAAGGCTGCGGGCGCCAGGTGAGCCGGGAGCGGGTTCTCCCGCGGCGCAGTCGGCAGGTTGACCGGGGTGACGGCTGTCTTTGGGGTCGGGATGGATGGAGCCCCTTCGCCCGCTCGCGTCGGTTCGGGGCCACCCTAGAGCTTCGTCTTCGCACGGCGGTGGGAGGAGGGCCGGAGGAGCGAGGCAGAGGGAGGAAGCCTGAGGCACCGGGCCGTGAGGAGGTCCCTGGGGTCCGGGCTGTGCCGGTGGGGCTGCCAGTCCCTTTGAACGACAGACCCAGTTTCCATCCCCGGTATGGTCGTCAGAGACGGGGCCCCTGGCTGAGTGCTGGCGCTTGTGTTTAGTTCTTGACGTGGTGCAGGCACAGGAGCGTATGCAGGAGAAGGACACTGCACTTTGTCCCCGAGCAACGCATCCTTCACTGTCAGGGACCCTTCGCTCTGGAACCAGGAGCAGCTCAAATCTTGTACAGAAACGGAAGGCGTCAAGCAGCTCCTCGGAGTAGTGACATTTGGATTTGCTGTAAAATTCTCTCCTAGGCCGCTAATGGCTTCAATGCAGGCCATCCAGTATTGTGAATGGATTGTATATTCTTCTGTTTATTCCAGGCGTCTAATCTGCTTTAGAAAAATATATGTAGATGTAACCAAAGTACTTAAAAAAAAACCCCAAAACTTCGGCAAAATGACAATGACAGTAAAATCTAAACGCCACAGTGATATAGCTTGTTAGCAATTCTTTTCCTCTCCTCTGAAACCTTATTCAATTGGAGGTGGTTTAGCTTACCATATTAAGGGTTTTCAAGATGAGAAATAGTACTGAGAGGCATATCTAATTGCGTCAGTGCAAACCGAACTTAAGATTTCTGGTTCTCTTTTCAGTTTTGTAATTATTCAGTCAGTCCCTTGCAAAGCAAGTCCTTTTCCTTAGCTTATTCCCACCTTTATGTTGATTGAATCAGTATCCGAGTGTGAAAATTCTCAGAAAATACTGGATACTCAGTAATGCAAAGATGATTTTGTTTTAGTATCTTGCTTATGATTTTAGAGTAAATGGCAGCACCTGTGCCCAGCATGATTGGTGTAGTTAAAATAGTGCTATTTAATGAATCTTTCTTATTACACAGTCATGCTCTTTCAAGCAGTTATTGGTTATTCATACTTTATGTTTCTTGAAGCAAAACTGTGACCCCAGGGATGATATTGAATTTCATGATTAGTTGTGAGTGTAACAGGGTAATTTTTGAGAGATCAAAGAGTGTAAGGGAATTAGGAAAGAAGGGGATTCTCAAGCTGAGTTGGTAATTAGCGACTGGAGTATATATGCATGTATATAACCATAGAACTGCACTGAAAATATATTAAGGGACTGCCTTGCAAAGTACTCCTAGAACAGTGATTCCCAGTTGTTCAGGATGTAGGAGTCACCTAAACGACAGAAATTCTCTAGCCTCTGAACTCCCAGGAGAAGTCTAGAAGCTACAGCATTGCCTTCCCTTTAGAGGCTGGAAGGAGCATGTTGCTTTAAATTTTTTTTTTTTTTAATATCAGGAATTACTGTCTAGAAAAGGAAATCAAACCAATTCAAACGATACATTATAGGTCATTCTAAGAGAAATTTCCAGTTATAAGTAGGCAGAAGACTTCGGTCCAAAGTTGGTGAAAATGTGAAAAACTTAGGAAGTGTCTTTCTGTGAATGTGCAAAAGAACTTAGTCTAAATTAGAAAAAGTTCTCTACCATTCCATCTTTGCAAACTGATTTCAGGGTTAGAAAATTAGAAGCTTTGCTGCTCTTTATAATCTTTTGGTAAGGTGTCAAACTTTTAGGATGTAGATACTTGTTGTTTTGTCTTTCTTTGAAAAGTAATTGACATAACTTTGGGTGACGAATTACTTCAGTAAGCTGATTTATTTTTTTCTGTCTAGTGGCCTGCATTTTGATAATAAAGTAAAACACTGGGAGGGAATGAGGGGTGAGGACAAATGAGGAAATGTTCTGCTTACACTGGTCTTGAGTGAAGGGTGTATAAACAGATAATGTGGGGAAGGGAAAGGAAAATACATTATCGATTTAAAAACAGACTTGACAGATCCAAATATCTTCATTCTTCCATTCATCCGTATATATAAAAGTTCATTGTATTTGCAAATACTTACTGGAATAAAGTTTCTTGAAATGTATGGAGAAAGGAGAAAAATTAATTTTTTTTTAACTAGTCTGGGAATGATACCTGGGAAAAAGAAGATAAATGGTGTGGTGGCTAGAACAGAGATGATGTTACTTGAGTGAAAATGAGTTTTAATGTGACGAGTTTGGGTTTTGGAGTTAGTCAGCTCAGTTAATTGCCATCCCTGCACTTCACTTTCCTCATTCCTGAAATGAGGCTTGTAATACCTCTCTCAAAAAGTTATTGTGAAAAAAGAAGTTATTGTGAAGAGCCTAGGAGCACATAGTAGCTGCTTACTCAAATGTTTTTTCTTTGACTTCCCTTAGTGGCTTGCGGATTATTTGGCTGCAAGGAACAGAAACCCACTTGAATTAGTTTACCTAAAAAAGGCATTTGTTGTAAGGTTGGAGGACTGCTTCTGAACTCCATTGCATAAGGGCCAGCTCAGCACTGTGAAAATAAGTTGTTACTCCAGTTTTTCTCTGGGAACACATGGTCTTATGTCTCTGCATCTGTTCCAATTTCTTTGCAGACTGGCCTTCTCCTTAAAGCTCTTGGTTTTTGCTTCCCCAGACTCTGGTTGCATGCAACTTTGTTTTGCCATGGTGCCAACATCAGGCTCACTTTGACTTTACAACATGGTTCTCCACAAATATCTCCATCTTTCAATTCCAAATCCTGGAGAGGGAGTCTGATTGACTGGATTTTGGCCAGGTATCTACCTCAAGTCCAGTTGCCTAGGGGTGAGGGGGGAAATAGATGAGAAGACTTATGTAGGGCTGTGCTCTTCAGACTAGGCACAGCAAGTTGTCTAAGAAAGGGGGTGTGGACAGGGATAGGAAATGGAGGGCACCTTTGGCAGACTTAAACATCCTGCAGTTTGAGTTCTTCTAGTGCTGCATTTCAGCTTGCTGTCAGCTTGGTGATCATCTGTCAACTAATGGTCTCTTTTCAGGGCAGATGCTCCTAGATGTGTGAGTTAAGGTAAATTTCTTCACCTTTTTGTGCCTCAGTTTCCTTATATATAAAATGATTATAATAGCAGTACCTTCTATTATAATAGCAGACTGCTTCATGTAAAGCAGTCAAACAGTGCCTGGGTGGCACATAGCAGACACAATGGAAAGTAGAAGAATGTGGTATTATTATTTATTGAGTGCATACTCTGTGGTAAATACTGTGGTATGGCTTCCTCCAGCATTCAGAGATGACAGAATATCATTTCTGCTTTTAAGGAGCTTGGAAGTCTGGTGCTGACCACTCCATATTTAAAACTGTTTCTTAATTGACACTGCTCTCTTGATTTCTCCTAAAATCTGCCTTGCCTTCCTTTCAGATGGCCATTTATTTGTGGCTCCTGGTTCCTCTGCTGGGGAATGGTTGTCCCCTTAGATTCTCTCTTGACCTTTTGTTCTTTCCCATTGTCTGGGACCAACTTTCAAGCTTTGTATAGGCAGGTGATTTCTAGATTAACATCTGTACTTCTGATCACCCCAACTAAATCTGTAGTATTCACTAGCCCTTCGGATATTTATCGTGTTGATACAGGACATTATCTTTCCGTTACCATGTAACTGCCAAAGGAACCACCTTTCTTCCAGTTCCCGGGACTTGAACTGTAAAATTATTTTTCACACTCTTCTTTTTTTAGGCCTAATGTATATTTCAGTGAACAGGTTCTGCTCAGGCCAGTAGATTGCCTCCCATGTGCCAGGCACGGTGCTGTCTGCAAAGTGCTTCTCCATTCTGGTCACTGTTCCTGCTACTGGCAGCTTAGGGTGGAGCCTTAGTACTATATGCAGGAGCTGCTTGAATGCCACTTAGAGTCATTGAGTCCCAGATGTCACTGATAAAGAGAAATGCATTCCCTGCCTAAAATTCTGGACATATTTTTCGTTAGAAATAGTCTTGTAGATGGGGGTTAGATATGTAAGATTAAGAACAGTGCTTCAACTTCTAGTCAGTCAGCAAATTCACATTGAAAGCACAGTCTCAAGATTTTATTTTTTTTTACTTATTTAATTTTATTGTCAGTGTTTATTGTCGCTGTGCAGGGCATTCTGGAGTTAATTGCAGTTCATGTTTATTGCTTTGTCAGATAGGCCCATGCTGTTATTTTAAATACCGGTGGTGGGTAGGGCTCAAACTAGAAGAAGTAGATTCCAACCTGAAATGCAGTAGAAAGACCAATATCTTTTCTCTGTGAATGCTTGAGAAAAAAAGGTGGCAGAACAAATATCCCTGGATTAATTTTTCAAAGACTTATTGGGTCAGTGGCCCCAACTCTCTTTTATTTAAAGATGTCACTCTTGCCACTACATGCCCCTTTGAAATTTCGTGTCCTCAATGAGGTTTCTCTCCGCCTTCCATCTTGCTCAATCCAGTAAATATACTATTGTTTATTATGTGTAAGGCTCTTGGGGGATGCAGAGAAGTGTAAGACATAGCCCTAGAATGTAAGTCTGTGAGAGGTAGGCCTTTTTACTGTTGTGCCCCAGTTCCTTACTGTTACTTAGACACTTGCCAAGTATGTGAGTTGAATGCTTTTAGGACTTCAGTCCAGTGCAGGGCATAGACTTATACAGTCAACTGTTACTTAAGCCAATGTAGTCTTATCTGCTAAAATAGAGCAGTGGTTCTAAAGCAGGGGCAATTTAGTCACTACCCCATCCCCCAGGGGAAATTTGGCAATGTCGGAAGACAGTGTTGGTTATCACAGCTGGGTGGGTGCTATTGGCTTCCAATGGGTGGAGGTCAAGGATGCTGCTGAACATCCTCTAATGCTCAAGACAGCCCCCTCACAAAGACCTAGCTGACCCCAAATGCCAGTAATGCCGAGGTTGAGAAACCCTGTGGAGGTAAGAACAAAATGTATATTGTCAGTATAGGAATGAGGCTGATGCAGGATTAAAAGGTAAAAGGACAGGAACTATAATGAAGCAGGTATCTTAATAGATATTCAATTAGGCCATACACAAATCTTTTTTGTATGAAAGCCAAATCAGTATAGAAACCAATAGCTGTGACATTTTTAGTGTTCTTTTTTTAAAGTCAGACAGCAGGTGTATACTCAAGGAAGGAGTTAAACATTTGAGTTCCTGCTGAATGAAGCACTGTTTGTACCTATTATGTAATTGTATTTTACAGCAATCCTGTGAAGGTAAACTTAGGTCCCTCATCAGCACAAGTGGGATAACATCGCCTCGCTCTACTGTTAGCTTATTATTTAATACTTTGTGTTTTTTTTTTCTCAGTGGTTTGCTTTCCGGTTTACAATAGACAACTTTAACTTATCACAGCCTTTATTCAGATACTATCACTTCACATATAAGTAGGAACCTTGCAACGGTATTGTTTCATCCCTCACCCACCACATCCTTTGTGCTATTTTGTCATATTTTTATTTCTACATATGTTGTAAACCCAAGAATACATTGCCATTATTCCTGGTTTAGACATTCAGTTATTTTTTAAAAGAGTTAAAAAGGAGGAAATGTCTTTTATATTATTTGCATACTTGCATTTCAGGTTCTCTTTATTCTTTTGTGTGGATCTAAATTTCCATCTGGCATTGTTTTCCTTCTGCCTGAAGAATTTCTTGTAACAGTTATTCTGGTAATCTCTACTAGTGATGATTTCTCTCTGCTTTTTTCTGGTCTAACTAAATTTATTTTGCCTTCATTTTTGACAGATAATTTCATTGAGTTTGGATTCTGTGTTGACATTTTTTTCCTTTCAGTACTTTAAAGATGTTCTTCTCTTGTTCTGTTTTCTCACAAGAAGTCTGCTGTCATTCTTTATTTCTCTGTATGTAATGTTTACTTTTTTCTCTGGTTACTTTCAAGATTTTCTCTTTTATTACTGGTTTGCAGCAATTTGATTATGAAGTACCTCTTTTAAGGTTTATTCTTAAACTTTGTTGAGCTTCCTTAGATCTGTCAGTTTATAGTTTTCATCAAATTTGGGAAATTCTAGGCCATTTTTTTCCTTCAGATATTTTGAAAAGCAAATACTCAAATATTTGTTTTTTGATATTCCAATTACTCCCGTTTTACAATGCTTAATAAGTCACTGGTGCTCTG
The DNA here is from genome assembly GCF_015220235.1 of Choloepus didactylus. NCBI lineage: Eukaryota > Metazoa > Chordata > Mammalia > Pilosa > Megalonychidae > Choloepus > Choloepus didactylus. The sequence continues at coordinate 88,575,352 of NC_051318.1, forward strand.
TTTTATTTTGTTTTTTTAAGTTTCTTTTTTCTGTGCTTCATTTTGGATGGTTTCTGTTAAAACCGAACTTTCTTTTGCAGTGTCTAATATGCTGTTAATTGCATCTAGTGTAGTTTTCATTTTAGATATATTTTATTTTAATCTCCAGAAGCTCATTTCGGGTCTGTCTGATAGTTTCTTCTTCTCTCCTCATCATGATCACTTTTTTCTCTCCCTTTTTGAGCACATAGAACATATTTGTAATACTGTTTTAACATTTCTGTTAATTCTGTCATCTCTGTCATTTATGGTTATACATTTATCAACTTTCCCCCCATGGTATGGGTCATACTTTTCTCATTTACATACCTGGTAAATTTTTATTTTATGCTTGTCATTGAATTTTATGCTGTTGCTTGCTTGATTTTGTCATATTCTTTAAGAATATCGGACTTAGTTGTGGGGGACAGCTAGGTTATTTGGAATCTGTTGGATTCTTTCAAGTCTTGCTTTTAAATTTAGTTGGGGTCCAGAGCAGCCTTTAGCCTAGTTCTAATTTAGACCCCCACTAGCATGATTTCCTTCTGATGAGTCTATCCAACGTCTGATATGTTACAAGGTTTTTCTGGTAGGTGGGAATGCAAACTATTCCAAGCCCTGTCTGGCTCCAGATATTGTTTGGCTTACTGCTCTCGGTGGTTATTTTCCCAACCTCTGGTACTTGGCACAAATTGTCCGTCATCCAGAGACCCTAGGGAAGCATTTCTGCAGATCTCTCGAGCTTTCTCGTTCTCTGTGTCCCTCCCTCCAGTACTCTGCCCTGCAAATTTTAGCCTCCTTGGCCTCCCTGAACTCTGATTTCTGTCTCAGCAGCTCAGTGAGATTGGCAGACTGGACTCGGCTTTCCTCTCTCTGTGTTGTAACCTGGAACTTGCTGGCAGCCAGTGTTTCCCTTCTCTCAGGGATCACAGTCCTGCGTTGCTTGTTGTCCAGTGTTTGGAAACCAGTGTTCCTATCGTTTGTCCTGTTTTATTGCAGTTATATTCAGCAGAATAATAGTTTTTAACACTTGGCCATTTGGTATCTGGACCAATGTGTATTTAGAGTATTTATTATGATCTCAAATATTATAAAATGAGAAATTGTTGGAAACTTTAAAATTATTTTCATAAATAATCCATTAAATGTAGAAATACTATTTTTTTTAATTGGTCTTTATTTGTAGACTTGGCATACAAACACACACATATACATATACTCATTCAACATATATTTCAGATTTTCTAGGATAGTTCCAAATTTAAATGTTATATCTCATTGTTATATCTTGTGTATTAATTTTGGGTTCAGAGAACATGACCACTATAAAATACACATCTAAGTGATATTGACAGCATTTATTATATAAAAGCAATTAATCTCTTGTCTTAAGGTGCTCACATATAAAAATTATGGGAAATGTAGCTCAGAGCCTTGCTATTTAAAGTGAGGACCTCAAACCAACAGCATCGGCATCCAGGAGTTTTTGGGAAATGCACAATCTGAGACCCTACCCCAATCTTGTGTCTTCAGAAACTACATTTTCCTTAGATCGCCAGGTGATAAGTATGTACTTTGGAGTTGCCATTTTAATGCTTAAAAGCGTACTTTGATCTTTGAATGCCTACTGTGTTGGCATAAGAGTAGTAAAACACTTTTGCCCTCAGGGAACTAACAGCAGGAGGGAGGCACAGGACAAACCGCTTTGGGGGCACAAAGAAGGTGGCTACTATTTGGATGAGGAAAGATAAAGGAGGGATCAGCCAAGCCTTCCTCAAGGCAGCAGATGCTTGAGCTTCTGACTGAAGAATAAGTAGCAGTTCAGCTGATGGATGAGAGAGTAGATTTTAGAGAAAATTAGGATGACAAGTGAAGACTTGGTGACTTATTAGACATGGTAGCCTACAGGAATTAAGGGAAAGGCCCATTTCCCATTTTGGCCTCCTGGCTGCGGTTGGCTTATGGACTCTTACCAAGATAGAGAATACAGGAAGAGATTGGTTAAGGAGAAACGTCTATTCAGTTTTGAACATACCAATTTTGGAACACCTGTCAGGTATTTAGTTGGCCATGTGTTCTAGTTTGCTAATGCTGCTGGAATGCAAAACACCAGAGATGGATTAGCTTTTATTAAAGGGGGTTTATTTGGTTACACAGTTACAGTTTTAAGGCCATAAAGTGTCCAAGGTAACACATCAGCAATCGGGTACCTTCACTAGAGGATGGCCAATGGTGTCCAGAAAACCTCTGTTAGCTTGGAAAGCACGTGGCTGGCGTCGGCTCCAAGTTCTGGGTTCAAAATGGCTTTCTCTCAGGATGTTCCTCTCTAGCCTGCAGTTCCTCAAAAATGTCACTCTTATTTGCACTTGGGGTATTTGTCCTCTCCGGATCAAGAGTCTGCTTTCAGTGGCTGTCTTCAAAATGTCTCTCATCTGTAGTTCCTGTGCTTTCTTTAAAGTGTCCTCTTGGCTGTAGCTCCTCTTCAAAATGCCACTCACAGCTGCACTGAGTTCCTTCTGTTTGTCAGCTCATTTATATGGCTCCAGTGATTTAATTTAGACCCACCCTGAATGAGTGGGGTAATACCTCCATGGAAATTATCCAGTCAGAGTTATCACCCACAGTTGCGTAGTCACATCTCCATGGAAACACTCAAAGGATTCCGGTCTAATCAGCACTAAAACGTCTGCCCCACAAGATTGCATCAAAGAATATGGCTTTTTCTGGCACACCATGTCTCATAGGAGATTGGATATAAGGAACTGAAACTCAAGTTCTAAAACTGAACTGAAGATAGAAATTTGGGATTTGTTTGCATAGTTACAACCAGAGACAGAAGTAAAAATATTCTTGGAAAACTAAATTGAATGAATACTAGAGTGGTCAAGGTTGGAGGTTTCAGTCTATATTCCGGTTTTTTCATATGTCCCAATAATGTCCTTTGGACAGGCTCATATATTGCATTTGTCATTGTCTCTTTTGTTGCTTTCTTTGTCTTTTTCTTTTTTTTTAATTGTGGAAACATATTTAACATAAACTTTCGTATTTCAACCGCTCCTCCCCCCATTCAGTGTAATCACGTTCACCTGTTGTACTATCCTCACCACCATCCATTACCAGAACTTTCTTAATACCCTAAACAGAAACCCCAAACCCATTTTGCATTAATTCCCCATTCCCTTTCCCCTTACTTCTGGTAACTTATATTCCTCTTTCTGTCTATGTGTGTTTTCACATTCCAGCTATTTTTTGTAAGTGGAGTCACACCATGTGTGTCCCTTTGTGTCTGACTTATTTCATTAAACATGATGTCTTTAAGATTTATCCATGTTGTCGTGTGTATCAGGACTTCATTCCTTTTCAACACTGAGAAATGTAATATTCCATTGTATGTATATACCACATTTTGATTATCTGTCCTGATATTTGGATTGCTTCCTACTTTTGGCTATTGTAAATAATGCTACTATGACCATTTGTGTACGAATATCTTTCTGAGTCTCTGCTTTTAATTCTTCAGGATATATACCTAGTAGTGGGATGCTAGGTCATATGGTCGTTCAATATTGAACTTTTGGAGGAGGTAGGTTCACTTTGAATTTCTTTGGCTATAAACACAGCTATTTATTCTCTACTTAGGACTCCTTTTTTATTCACCAGAATAGGGCACAAAACAAAAAAGTATTAAGTAAAAAATGTATTATTACAATACAAAGGTGTTTGAGGGAAAAGTACTTATATTTGCTCCTCTTGTGAGATCTGTCTAAAAGTACATTCCCTCTAATTATATAAGATAAAGAAACCCTGTTCTAGCTCTTATCTTTTTGCCCTATCTTTGAATCATTTTGAAAGATGATTTTGTTTTCCTTTTCTTTGCTTTACCACAAGTACGATCTTATCTCATTTTGGGTTCGCTTTATGGACTGTTGTACAATATTCTCTGATAGATCTTTCTCTTTATGAGGCAGTATTTTATGCTTTAAGTTGAACACAACATGATAGAGTTCAGTAGATTGTTTTTCTTCCATGGGTGAAGTAAAGTACAAATGTGGTATTAAATTTATTTTATTTTTTTTCTTTTTCAAAAATTGATACCCATCCTGAGAAGCTATTTTGAACATAGATAATGTGAATTTTGGGGAGCATGATCACATTTGTCTGGATATTTTTCTCTTTCATTAGTGTATTTCTTATGTATTTTTTATGTTCTTCCATTTGTCCCATATTGGGTTCTATTTGCTTTATTGCTCAACTTTGAATAAGTGTTCAAGTATGTGAGTCCGTTATTCACGAATATTGGGGGAAAATGAACTGCGGTAGCTAGAGCATCAAATCTGGGTGTTGATTCAGAAGCCTGCCTTTATCTGTTTCTTCTTCCTTGGGTGATGTTGCAATTTAGGGCCATCTCTACCCCTTTACTATAATAAAATATTTTCCCTGCAAGGCTCTGAACCCAAGGTCCTTCCCCCCTTTAGCCAGACAATACCTGGCACAAGCAGATTTTGAATGAAAGGACAAAGTTACTGTGATAAAAAGGGGATATTTGGTGGTTAATGCCCTGAGTTGATTTAAGCTCTCAAAGGTGTTTTATTAAAGCATTGTTAAAAACTTAAGACTTAGTTTCTCCCAAGATATGTGTGCCTGTGTATGTTTTAAGCAGTGCTATTAATCATTTAACTTGAATGTTCTTTGACCTCTAGTCATTCGTATGCTGTCAGGCTTCCTATTTAAGGAGTTTGTTTTTGTTCATCTGTCTGATTTGGTAAACACAGATCTCATATTCTCATCTGTATATTATCAAACCTTTCTTGCCCCAGAGTATCTAGAACATTCATTGTTGCTATATTTATCTAATGATCCTTCAGGAAGTAGGAAGACTAGTATTCTTTTTGTGATATTCTCTACGATTTTAAAAGGTTTTCAGGTATTTCTCATTGAAGCTTTGCAATAAAAAAGAGCAGTGAGATTGAATAGATAAGGGTAAACTACTTTATCAGTCTGAACCTGAAAAGAAGATTTTATGATATTTTGGTATCTCATTAAGGTACAAATATTCACATATTTTTCAAATATTCAAATTTTTAGGGCCCAGAGTTTGTTTTTGTTTTTATTTTTTAATGAATTTAAAGAAATTATTTTAGTACAAAATGCTTGCTTGAGTCACTAAGTAAATTAATTCTCTTATTTTAATATGTTTTCTTTAGGTGTTTTATGGATTAATTCTTCATTGATTACATACAACTTCATTGATATAGTTATGGCGAGTTTCCAGACTTTCAGAAACAGTCATGTGAAGACTAGAGCATCTGTCAGAAAAGTAAGTTCACTGTATTAGTTTACTTTTAGTGATAGTTTTAATAAAAATTATATTTCTAAGTCTTATTAAACAGCTATGATCTTATTTTTAAATGAATCTCATTATTTAAATTAGAAACATTAAAATACTATGAACATTGACATGTATGAAAATAGTGATATGAAGTTATAATGACAGTGAACCTTATTTCCTGAAGGTCATGATGACTCCCTCTATCTTCTCCATCTGCTTTTTAGCAGAGTCAGGCATCAGGAGTAAACTTTCTTATATAACCTTCAACTTTATACCATCATTCATTCCTTCGTTCAGCAAATCTGAACTGAGGGCTTATTGTATTTTGGGCACTTTGCTAAGTATTGGGTAATCAGTTGTGAGCAGATTACATGATTCCTGATCCTTTCAGCTTTCTAGTCTGAGGAAGAAACCTCCCTCTTCCTTTCTTAAGACAATTGTTTACCCTTCCATTTCTGACATTTTTGTCTTTGTAGACATTGTTCTTTTCAGCTAGAATTCTGTCTTGTGAGCTCCTACTCCTGCCTTATTAATCAGCTCAAGAATCTCAGCCTCTGTGAAGTCTTCCCTGACTCACCCAAGCAGTTAATCAGTCTTTCCTTTGTGACACTGTCATGCACTTCATGTTACAGCACTTGCCAAACTATATTGCATTATCTGTGTCTGGTTCCACTAGTAGAATGTAAGCTTCTTGGGGGCAGGAACCAAATTATTAATTTTTGTATCTCCAGCATCTAGCATGGTACTTGGCACTAGGCACTGAATAATTATTCTTCATTCTCCAGTATTTGGCTTCCATAGCTTTCTCCTCACTAATGTCCATCATCTTTGCCATTCACTTTTTCCAGGCTTTTTCCATTTGACTTCAAACATACTTAAGTTTCCTTTATAACCTAAAACAACAAAAAGAACTTAAAACAAATTCCAAACACCTTTGTTTGACCCTCTTTTCACTATGAGCTACCATTCATATTTTTTGTCCTTTCTTTTTATTGCCAAGTGTCTGAAATATATGGCTATACTGCTGTTTCCATTTCTCCATTTTCCTTTGTAACTCTTTTGTGGTCTCATCACCATAGTTATATTTTATTTAAAATTCTAGCCAAATGCTTATAATTACTATAACACATGTGAGGCTGCTATAATGGAGACCCAAAAATACAGAGGCCCAAATAAGATAGAAACTTATTTTTCTGTCATGTTCTGGTCTAGAGGAGAGTGGGCCACAGTGGGGCAGCTCTAATTCACAGTGTATTTTGAAGGCCCAGGTTTCTTCAGTCATGCTACCAAAATATTTCCTGGAGTGTTATTTTGCAGTGTTTGAAACATGGGTCACTGATATCTGAGTTCTAGCCTATGGAAAGGGGAAAGAGAAGAAGTACAGGGCTAATAGCATTGTCTTTAAGGAGAAGACCCAAAAATTGCACACACAACTTCTCCTCACATCCTATCAGCTGAACTTAGGCACGTGGCTGAATCATGTGTGAAGGAGGAAGGAAGCTGGAAATTGTAGTTTTTAAGTCAGTCATGCCAAGGGGAGGCATTACTTTAAAAAGGAAGAAGGGGAGAATAGATAATGGAATGGTTAGAGGTCTTCGTTAACCCTTTACTAGCTTCATTTTCTGCATTATATGAACTGTTGACCAATCCTTGCATGTTAAAACGGTCTTTGAATTTCTTTTGTTACTTCTAGCTTTCCTTTCTTTTTTGATAACTCCTGTCTCCTTTATGATCTTTCCAACTTCCATTTCGAGTGTTCCTATAAGCTTCAAAGCTTGCTTTTATCTAATACTTAAGTCATTTTTTCAGAGAGCTAGAAAAATATTAGGGGTTTTGGGCCAAAGGCCTCCTTCCTGTCGTAAGCCAGGGAGGGATTCTGGCTTTGGAATGAATCAGTTCTACCAGTTAATCATTCCAAAAAAAAAATAAATAAATAAAACTAATAATAAAAATTGATGGGTTTGCCCACTAGCTCTAAAAGAATGGCTCCCAAATCTACAGGGATCTGCAGAGAGTTGCAAAATATAAGATACACTTACTTTTAAACAGTATGTAAACTTAGATTTT